>NC_072474.1:74987522-75297939 GCF_027574615.1 Eptesicus fuscus
AATATTCTTTAGATTAAAAAATACATGTACAGTAAGTTCTAGTAGTTTTCTCCCATACCTCTGCTGATGTCCTTGTGCCTCACCCCCTCATGGAGTGTAAGCCCTTCTCTTTAAAGACTATATCAAACTAGTCTAGATTCACTCTAAAGGTTAATAATAGAAGCTAAATTGGCAAAAATAAAGGTTTGCTCTTGGGAGTGGTTCTTTAAAATTCTGGCAGCAGAAAATACCCTGGCTGGTATGGCTTAGTTGGTTGGTTGTTGTTGATTCCTGGTCAGGGCACACACCCAGGTTGCTGGCTCCATCCCTGGTAAGGGCATGCAGGAGGAGCCAAATAATGTTACATTCTCACATCGATGTCTCTCTGTTCTTCCTTTCTTCCTCTCTCTTTAAAAATCAATAAACTATTCCTTAAAAAATCCTTAAAAAAAATTCTGGCAGCAGGAAATATTTCCTAGATGTTATCTTAACATACAAACTCAGTAAACAGGGCTATGTGAAGAAGTGCTATCAGAACCAGTCACATCACCTCTGGGATCTACCCAGCTCAGGGCAACCAATCTTGGTTTATCAAACAGAAAACGAAGCTCTCTAAATATCATCATGATATTAATGACGTCATTCAAAAATTGAGAGTAGAGGTAAATATTTTTCACTTTCCTCATTCCCAGACTGAATGTCTCAGACCACATCCTTCCATGGAAAGTTTTTAAAAAAATAATAAAGAAATTAAGAATAAAATTCAACTTTGAAAACATACCCAATTATTCTTCCAAGTTTTACTTCCAACATTACCTTAATAGCCCAAATAGACTAAACTTAGCCTCAGAAATTTGTTTATTCATATAATTCAAAACTGTACTTTCCTCGAAAATTACAACATTTCACTGAAATCTACTAGTTTATGAGTGGGTGGAATAAGGCCATTAAATCACTTAATCTAAATTATTAGTCAAAGGTCACACAGTAAACTTGTAGTGAAGTTATCCAAGAAACAAACCACATGAAAATGTGTTCAGTCCTTATATAGATATCATTTGGAAAATATTGGAACACATTCAATTCACATTAGAAAAACTAACAATTCTGGAACCAAATAACAGTTTTATACCTATCTTGTAAAATTCAACTACAAATGTTTTAGGAGAAATTCCTTAGTTCTATATTATTTATTGAAGAGTAAAAGGATCAAAGTGTTTCTTAACCTGATTGCCATATCTTTCTAAATTTCTTCTCTGTATGGACTGAAAATTACTAACAAAACCACGAAATTCCATAGTGTCTCCTCCCTTTCTCCCCAACATAAGATTTGGGGAAAAAGAAAAACCAAAATCAAACCTGTTTTGTCTTAGAAGTTAAAATCTGAATTAAAACAATACATTTTCTTCATAATTATTAATAGTTATCAAAACTTTTGGGTCTAAGGTATTATAATGCCTAAAAGAGAGTTAAATAATCATGAGTTAAAAGAATGTTAGGAAACAATGCATAATTTAAAGCTATAAATACAGTTTAACCCTAGAAAACCAAATTTCTGTTTTCCAGAACCTGCTATGAGTCCTTCATCTTTTTTGTACCTAATATATAAAACAAAACATTGGGTAAAAATTTCTCTCCACTTCTCTCCCATTCCTTATTACTAATAATTAATTTGGGGCAAGGAAGGAGTTGGTATATTATGAAAATGAATAAACTAGATATGTCTTTAAAATATTCCATGGAGTACTATTAATATGTCTCACAAAACTTTTCCAGAGATTGAAGACTATTTTTACTTGGCAAAATATGAAATTCAAGGTGAGTAACAAACTAACTCAAAGATAGAATGAAATAAAACTGTGTGAATATTTGATGACAGTAAATGTTGCTTGTTTGGCTTCTCTGAATCCTGGAATCCTCACTGTAGTCAAGAATGCTCCTGTAGCAAATTATGTCTGCTATGTTGTGAGAGCAGACATAATTTGCTATGATTATTTGATGTTTGTCTTTGATCAATTGCAAGGTATTTGTAGACAGAAATTAATCTTATTTGCTATAGTGTGCTCAGCAATAATGTGACTGTGACAGATTGCTTTAGCCTGGCTGGCATGGTTCAGTGCTTGAGCATTGACCTATGAACTAGGAGGTCGGGTTTCTATTCCAGGTCAGGGCACAAGCCTGGGTTGTAGGCTCGATCCCCTGTAGGGGACTTGCAGGAAACAGCTGATCAATGATTCTCTCTCATCATTGATGTTTCTATCTCTTTCTCCCTCTCCCTTCCTCTCTGAAATAAATAAAATTATATTAAAAACAAACAAACAAACAAATAAATAAATAAAATCAATGGAAAAAATATCCTCGGGTAAGGATTAACCAAAAAAAAAATTAAATTAAAATAAAAGAATTTCTGGTTTACATCTGCCCTCTAGCCTCACCCTCTACCAATGACTCCATTAAACTGATTTTGTGGTTTTAAAAATTTCTAGAATATAAAAAATTGATACATTTTTCACCTTTGATGTTTACTTGATTCTACTATTACACAACTGAAAATAGAAACTTCCAAAACCATGAGAAGACCATAAAAAGAATGCTATGTTAGTTCCTAAAGTCTTACTCTACTGCTTAAAACAGAAAAAATTGTTTTAACTACCATTATAGATATTTATCAGCAAGGACATCATTTTAGTATTTTATATTTGAATGATAGAATATGTTTACAACTTTAAAGGTAGTTACAATGAAGTAATTAAGCTAATCACATTGAAATAAAATAATTTCTTTTGTATGTGAAACATATATTTTGCTTAAAAATAAAAGGTTTCCAAAAGAAACAATTAGGATCTGAAAAAAAGGTTGTCTTGAACACTGGTTCAAACAACTCTAGGATCTATGAATTGAAATTTTTTAAAAAAATGCATGTATATTATTTATTGATTGCTTCAATTCCATAATTTAATGAGCACATGTAAATGATCTCATTACATGTTAATGAGTTAATGAGTTAATCTTACAGTGAATGTCCCAGTTTTTGTTACTTTCATTTTCTGGACAAACAATTTTTGTTAATTCTTATAATATACTAGAAGCCATCACACGAAATCGCGTGGCCCTGCCCATCCACGCGCCTCACTGCGCATGCAGCTTCCTGGTGATCGGTCTTTGGTCCTTATGGTGTTATGACCACTGGGTTTTTATTATATAGATTATGGAAAGACCACCTAATTTGGTATCCTTTTCTTTAGGCCAATGATACATCCATTTTAATCTATAGGATTTATTTTCTCCCTCAAGAGTTTCCACTCTTCTGTTTTATCACCCTTTTAGCAGTGCTCATATGAGTGAAGATGTGATCCTTCATTAAATCCTCTTATGCTCTTTCTTCAATGGAAAAAATAGTACACTAATTGCCTGAGTAAGTGCAAAGCAAAACGTAAGGTCAACCCTCAAAACTTAGGCTACTAGTAAGTATGAGATTAAATTATATTTTGGCTGATGACTATTTAATTAAGTTCATAAATTTAGTTAATTATTATCAAGCCTGCAATTACAGGGAAATGTACACAATCCCATTATAAACTCTGGTTATCTTTTTCTATTCCTTTCTTTTATTTTGGATGCTGAAGAAATGCAATTAATTTGGGAGCATCTTAACTTTCCCCTTAATGTCCTGGTACAATGTCATCTTATTGCTGACTTTTCCTCGTTGACGTTTTGCATCATCCACTCATTGTCTTTGACTGATAATCAATCACTCAACAATGCAGCAGTAGAAACCAGTATGGTGCCTGCCCACATATGACTGAGGATGCTGAGAACCAATGAAATAAAATTCACATGTAGTAATTTCATTTCTATAGTACAAATTACTAATGCCTGCTAATCCTCAGAACTAGCTGATCGTTTTTCAGCCTAATAAAGAAAATTAATTTAAAAAATTCATGTTACATTAATTAGAACATAATACATCAATGTCTTTATTTATCACAAGTAAAGCAAAGGACTAGAGACAATGTGTTGTTGAAAAGAGAACCATACGAAGAGAAGAGTTAGAAAAATATCACTTTTGAAGTCTACTGAAAGCAATTAGCAATACAGTGAATTCTGGAAGGAGGGAGGGGATGAGAGTAGAGAGAGAATAAAATCCCTAATTTTTGAGGGCTTTATTATGGACCAGGAACTATTTTAAGTCTCATTTAAACTACATACAAGTATTATCCTCATTTTACAGCGGGAGAAACTGAAATGTAAACAGTTAAGAACATTCTCAAGTTCACAGTTAATGGTAACACCTGGAACTGAACCCAGGAGCAGGTGTATTCCACCATCCCACTCCACCACAGAGAATAAAAATAAGTTATTCCATATATTCACTGAAAGTAAAAGTAGGGGAGAAAGCTAAAAACAAACATATAAATAGAACCTTTAAAACCAAATTGAAGATAATTTGAAAGAATGAATAGCAGGAAAGGTTCCTGTGGGAGGCAGTTGAACCTCTATTTTTGAGGTTTTTAAAATAAAATAGCTTCTACTGTGATCGTTCACTAGTTAAATATTACTGTACCTCTGGATGCCCCACCCCAGTCTTCTGATGTAGTATGAAAATGCCGACTTTCTTAACTAGGAGAAGAAATTGTACATACGACATCTCATTCTAGAAGCCTCAAAGCTGGTTCTTGTTCTTACTTTAGACATGCTTAGCATAATTTTCTTCACTTAAGCCACAGAGTATATTTTCTACTGTATTATTATTTATTAATATAAAGAACTGAGAATATTTTTATGAGATTTAACAAATAAAATGAGAATATTTGTTTACAAATGAGAAACATTTTAATGTAACTACTAGACCCATTTTAAAAACATATTTGCACAATGCTAATTTAAAGTTAGCACAAGTACTACTATATAAAAAAATCAAAATAATAATGGGTCATAATAATAAACTAATAATTTTTTCGTACCTTTTTGTTAGATTTTATAAGTTTTTACTCTTGAGAAAAATCAAACACCCAAAGAACAAAGTTACTTTTGCTAAAGTAAGTTATAATTTTCAGTATAATTAAGTGATCTGTTAAGTTTTATGAAATATTTACTCAGAAATTTATTTTCCATCTCAAAATATATTTTCACATCTTCTGTCATATTGTTGATGATTATACATATTGTCAGTCTGCTTCAGTTTTTCATTTGCAAATGTTTTAGGAAATATATTCATATTAATGCTTAGCAGAATATTATAATGAAATTTTAATATTAGATTAATATTATTTGCAGTATTTTAAATAAAGGTATTCTGTATGAACAACACAATGTGTGTTTATAGCTTTTTCCCCCTTTAACATGTCCTGGCTCAGAGACTTTAAAAGTAGCTCTTTAAAATTATCTATTCTGCCTGGCTGGCTTGGCTCAGTGGTTGAGCATCAACCTATGAACTAGGAGGTCACAGTTTAATTCCCAGTCAGGTCATATACCCAGGTTGGAGCTCCATTTCCAGGGCAGGCCATGCAGAAGGCAGCCGATCAATAATTCTCTCTCATCATTGATGTTTCTATCTCTCTCTCCCTCTCCCTTCCTCTCTGAAATAAAAAAATATATATTTTAAAAAATTATCCATCCTACAACTTTACTGATCTTCATTGGACGTTCGTGTATTGAGACGTAAAGTCTGTGGATGAATATAATTATCTAAAGTGAATATGTATAAATAATGGGGAGTTCACATACACTAAGACTATGATATTTATCATTGTTGTGAGAAAAATTCTTTTTTTTTTTTTTTTTTTTGCTTTTTTGGGGGTACATTCTTGCAATAAAATCTGTTCTATTTAGAGCTAAAATGGACAGTGTTAGAAAAAGCTTCTACGGCCCTGCCATTCTACTTTATGAGGAATATAAGTCCCAAGGAGCTAAGCAGCTCTTCCATGGTCACACCAGCAAGGTGGCAAAAACAAGCATCCTGGCCTGTAGCCCAGGTCTTTCCTGCACCACCATCACTCATGGTTCCCTCAAAGGGAAGGGATATACAATCCTAATGAAGAAGTGCCACCAATGTATTCTAATATTTTGTTGTTGTTTTTTCAAAACAAATTGGGGCCACACCTCAGTGCCGATCATACCTCCCCAACTGGAAAATTGTGGCCTTCATGAATCACCCGCAGTTGCACCTTGTGGCCTTCACTGCTTGGAGCTTCTCTGTGGAACCGGCTGTCACAACATCGATCATGTTCTTATCAGACTATGTCTTGGTTGCAGACCTCAGTCACTGAGCCTGTCAGACTTGTTTCTTTTCTTGTTACCAATGACTGTCATTATTTTCCAGCCTCCTAGCCCTGACCTGGCTGATATAGATCAGATGGTGTCTGGATAGAAGCTGCCCCAGTTCTGGGTCCATGATGTATGCGTAAGTACTCACCGAAGCTTGCTTTTCTCAGTCAGGTTATCAACAGGGAGAGAGGTTTACACCTCCTGGGTCAGAAAGGACAGGTGATGGCTGGTGGAGAGTGCTTTAAAACTAAGAGTTTTTCATGTGTTATTGTTTTTTGTGTTAAAAGTTTTATTTTGTTGTTTTTAAGTGTAGGAGTTTTTTTTTTAAACCAAAGGAACCAATGTAGTCCTTTTTAAATAATAGAAATAGAAATTATATGCAGTAATAAATTAATTATGTTATATTTAAACATTTAGAAGAACCTATGCTTCAAAGAGTAAAGTTTTTAATACAGTTCATGTAACTTAGTATGATCAAATAGCTTGGTATAAATTTTTGTCTTATGTTGCCTATAGAAGTATACTCTGGAAAAACTAAAAATAAATTTAAGAGGGGAGTCAATTAGAATTTTTATTTCTCTGACTAAACAATGGAAAGTATGGTAACAACATATGAATGAAATGATGAAAATTAAAATATTGGTATCTAAAAATTATTGAGTTAACAAAATCTAGACTCTATGTGATATTTGTCATAATTCAACTCCAAAATAATTGATTAATTAATGAATTTAAGGCAAAGGATTTGTATATGTTTATATTTAGGCAATTTCAGGCTATTGCTTTACAGATTTGGTAATGAATAACTGATATTTTATCAGAGTGATTTCATTTAAACTCCTTGCTTAGTCTAACTTGACTTCTTACAGAACTTCTTGATTTCTCTACTGACACCAGTTTCCCACATATTCTGCACTGACTAATGTGTCAAGTGTATTCATGATTTTGTGATAATTATAAGTGTTCAGTTATTTGATTTTGTCTTTAATGAAATATAATACTTTAGGCTTAGAGGCTCTGACATTATCTGATGAGTGTTCTTGCTCTCTCAAATAATAGCTTGAGTCATATACATGGGTCCCCCACGGACCCTTTCATGTAAGCATAATGTAGCATATTATCCTAAGTTCTTATTAAAGACAAGGAAGTGTATTTCTTATTTACCAAGATAAGAACAGAGTAAGAAAAAATGTGCAGTGGAAAAAGCTTATAATTATATTTAACAAATATTCATATAAATATGAAAAGCTAATGATTTTAGTTTAAAAAAATTAATGAGCAGAGAACTTGACGTTCTGTTCTCATTTTTTTCAGAATTGTGTGTATGGCTTTTCTACTAACCTGGTTTTCCAATTTATGATGTCATCTCCACTCATTCATTTTTCCACTCTGAAAAATGACATGAAATTTCATTGCAGACATGAAATTTCTATATTGAGCCTCATCAGCTTTAATTCAGAGTTTATAGTTTTGAGGATTTTAAGTATTCTTTCTAATTGCATTCCAGGATGATATTGCCAAAAACTATGGATTGTGCCAGTGAGATAAGATAAGATAAGATGATTACTAATGGAATTCATTTTGCCCAAGATATAGAGTGTCAAGGAACAGATAAGCTAGATATGCAAAGCTTCTTAGCAGAAGTTACCTCTTTTCCATTGTGGCGTAGTGGAAGGAGTAGTAGCATGAGATTTAGATGTGTCTAGATTCAGCTTTGCACTTATTTGTCTGGACAAGTCACCTCTCAAGACTTCACTTTTTTAGTTATAAACTGTGGGGAGAGTTTACCGTAAAATAAATAGGGAAGAGGTTGTCACCATTAATGGGACTTGAAATCATCGTTGTGAATAATAACAAAGCTATTTTTGTTTTATTGGTTTATTACTTGTTTTATTTTGGTACTATTTAATTTGTGTGTTTTTTGTATTAAATAATGATGAGCTACTATCCAATATTAATTTTATTATATTTTAATATATCCCAAGTAGTAAATTAGTAAGTGTAAGTATTATATTATGAAACTGTTGTTTATGTGTGTGCCCCATACTGTGACGTAGAACATTTTTTTATTGTGGGTCATGGTAAAAAATATGTTTAAAAACATTGCATTAGATAGCATTAAAGTTCTTTGGAATACTTAAGTTTTATGATTTCTAAAGAGTTAACAGCTAGTTAATATGGAGATCATTAACTTTCTTAAGGTACTAGGGAATCATTTAAATTACCCCAGGGTTTACTTTTTTTTTTTTTAACTAGTCCCTATATCTGGTACTCTAAACCACAGTGAGGTAGAGATTAGAGATATGGTTACCAGCAGTAGAGACCTCAGAGGCAAGAAGCAAATCAATAAGCCACATGATGGCACACCCTGATAAGTGTAAAAATAAAGTAATATAAACAAGGTGCTAGAAGAGAAACCACTCAATCTTATAAAAGCTTCTTTGAATATACAATGATTGAGTTTAGTCCTATAAAAGCAAGTAGGATTATTAGAAGGAGAAAGAAGGAGATATTCTTGGGTTTGAGAACATAGCCCTTGCAAAGGTCAAGAGACTTGAGATATACTTACAAATAGCTATTGGGCATTATCAGATAAAAATGAAGTGAACAGTCAGACTACAAAAGGACTTTTGTACCAGATTAAAATCTCTGAACTTCATTAGGAGAGTTGAGTGAAAATTAAACAAGAGGAAAAAATGATGAAATTTGCAATTTAGAACTATTAGGGTGGAACAAAGCAGTTTGATGGTTCATTTGTCTTCTGGGTACAGTTGCAGAGCTAAAGAAAGGGAGTGGCATAGAGACCACCTATGTACATGTTTCTTCTGCCTTCAAGAGTTGTCATAGTCTTGAATTATACTTATAATCACCATATGCCTCCAATTAATGTTCCTTCCCACCTTTGGTGAGCCATTATTGTCTTCCTTCAAGATTCTAATCAAAGTTACTGTGAAATCTTTCTCTCCTACCCCCACATCCTGCATCTTAATTGTTCCTGAAGCACAGCCTTCCTATCAAACTTGCATAATACATTGTTTATATTTCTGTTGGCACTTCTCTATATGATTATTTGTTTTTCAATTATATCTCTTCAGTTAAGCAGAGAGCTTTCTGCATTCCCAGTGCCAAACATATTGCCTGGTCCATCACAGACTGTCAACATTCATGGTTTGATGTACAATAAAATATGCCTAGAGCCAAAGAACAGATGCTGAGAAATAGGAGAGGTTAATTAGGAATAAATGAAAATTTCAAACTTAACATTTTTTTACATACACTATTCAAAAAGGTGTATGAGATATTTGAGTTACAGTATTTGAGTAATTCAGAAGGTAAATAAAAAGCTGAGCAGTGGAGAGAATTCATCCCAAGTAAACATATATTGTGGTGCTGATGGGAATTTATTACAGAAGTGATAAAAGTACCAGATAAGTGCTTATAGACTAGATTTTAAAGTTTCATTTGTTCATTAATTCAACAAATGCTTATTACCAGTAGCACACTATACACGCATAATATATGTATATACATACATACATTATACATACACAGGATGTGTTATGTGTATATAGTACATGTGTACACATACACATATCACATACACGTAAACAAATACACATACAGACACACATAAATAAAACATGTTCTCTACTTTTATGGTTGACAATCTAGAGGAGGAGATGTAACAAACAACTAAACAAACAAATGGATGTGAATTATAAATATAAGTATGAGGTAAGGATTTGTACTTTTCCCAAAAACATTTTTTAAATATATTTTATTGATTTTGTACAGAGAGGAAGGGAGAGGGATAGAGAGTTAGAATCATCGATGAGAGAGAAACATCGATCAGCTGCCTCCTGCACACCCCGCACTGGGGATGTGCCCGCAACCCAGGTACATGCCCTTGATCGGAATCGAACCTGGGACCCTTCAGTCCGCAGGCCGATGCTCTATCCACTGAGCCAAACTGGTTTTGGCCCAAAAACATTTTTCTAATTCACTTCATTTATAATTCCTGGATTTGATGATAATGCTGGTAGTGATAACTGATATCTTTTATTTACAAGAAGTTTTTAGTTTACATGATAACATGCTGCAGTCTACTTTTGTTTATCTCCACGATTAATTTGTGAAATGTATTTTTAAAACATTAAGTACTGAAAAAGTTTTCTACTGTGCTTAATGAAGCTTTGTGAAGATCTAAATAGGACCTCTTGACACTATTCAACAAATGTAGGAAGACTGCATAGAAACCAGTATTTGACTAAGAAGCTAAGTCTGTGTTGCTTTAAGCAAGGATTTGTAGTAGTCTTTTTAAAAAGGATATTGTGTATTGGGGTACTGTGCACTGGTGAATGGATATTTAGGGACAGATAGCAAGAAAGTTTTCATACTTTTGAATCATATAATCACTATATGGCTTCCTTATTTATTATGAAGCATTGAACCCTTAGCATTTCAGGAACATTTATATTCAAACTATAGAAATTTATTACAGAAGAGATAAAGCATCAGATAAGTGCTTATAGACTAGACAAATTCAAAGACAAATCAGAAATGTTTGCATTGGGTTCTGTACATTATATTTACTTCCAATAATGTATATGAGTAAACTTTAACTTTTACTTGATTCTTTTTAGTTGCCAGTCTTTAAAATATATTTACTTGTTTTTAAATAATTTTGCAAAGTTGTTAAGGATTTTATAATTGCTTGCTTATTTCTGCTCAAAATTTGAAAGCAGGCTGCTTTGAGGCATGGGGCAATTTATATAACATTATCATTGGGGGAAGAGAGCAACCCACATTTTAGATATTTTATATAAAATAAAATGAATTAATTTAAAATATAACTAAAGAAAATATACAGTAGCATGATATACTAGTGGAGACCATATGAAATTAAACCTTATTAGGTTAAAAATAACTGGATATCAGAAATTTCATATGGTTCAAACTTACCAAGTCTCCTTCAGATCTTGTTTTATTTATTCTAGAATATAATATATGGAATGACTAATGCAACTTTAAAATTACATAATTTAAAAAGCTATCAAGGTAACATTTGAAAAATTTTTTGTACTATCTAAAATATACTGGCTTAAATACTAGAATCTCAACCAATCTTCAACACACATCCCAACAAATGAAATATAACAGAGCAAGTTGGCAAGAATTAACTCCTAAAAATAGAAGAAAAAAATCCAGTGCAAAACAGAGTATAGGGTGTGTCTAGACCAGTGATGGGCAACCTTTTGAGCTTGGTGTGTCAAACTTCGCCAAAAAACTGAGCATAACTCGGGTAGTGTGTCACTTTGAGGAAAAAACATTATTTCGCAAATGTTTCATCCTCAGGAGCAGCAAATGTTTCATCCTCGGCGTGCGGCCGCCTCAGCGGCCGCGTGTCATCAGAAATGGCTACACGTGTCAGTGCTGACACGCGTGTCATAGGTTCGCCATCACTGGTCTAGACACTACTGAAAGAAAAAAACGGGGGGAAAAATCCAGTTAATTGTTTGAGCTACAAGGTGTCAAACAACTGCCTTAAGTGTTTTATCTGCTCCCTTAGGCCCACTGAGAGATTCTTGTATAATCAGACAAATACACTTGAACAGGCATAAGACCTAAAATGAATGAGGCCTTTGGTGTGATATTGTAGTGTTAAATTTTAAGAGAAATGATACAAAGTAAGAATATACAGTTTCATCTTGATAACATTTTATAAAAATAGATTAAAAATCAGGTCAGTAATGTTACTCCCATCGTTCACATTGAAATCATGATTTTGGTCATGCGTGTAGACCTGAACAAGTTGTGGAGACCTGTTAAAGACTGGATTTGACAATTAGCATGAACACTGCCTCGAAACTGCATTAATGGTATCATCTCAGCTCTCTGCTCTACTAAGTCTGTGAGGCATTTCCTGTCCCATTAATTCCCTACTACTTACCCTCCCCTCCCACTTACCATTCATCCTTTCATAATCATCTTTCTCCTGGATGGTTACTAGGGTCTGATTATGGCTTCATTTCCAAACTCAAACTTTGGTTGCTTTAGGTGGTACTGGGCCACTAATTTGCTATTGATAAGGTAGAGGAAAGATTGATTCATTTTTTTCATTGCTTATACTAGTATATCATGTCACTTTTAAGAATACATTAACTCTTAGGTATTATAATTGGGTACTTGGGATATTATCAGATAAAATAGTTGAGACAAGTACCTTCACCTTTTCACATTTTTTAAAAAATATGTTTTTATTTATTTCAGAGAGGAATGGAGAGGGAGAGAGAGATAGAAACATCAATGATGAGAGAGAATCATTGATCAGCTACCTCCTGGGGATTGAGTCCGCATATACCCTTGTCCGTAATCGAACCTGGGACCCTTCAGTCCACAGGTGGATGCTCTATCCACTGAGCCAAACCACCTAGGGCTACCTTTCACATTTTTAGCAAAGCTTACTCAATTAATAGGTCTTCCTTAGAAGTAAACACAGACTTATATCCCTTGCCTTTCATGAGTTATCTTTTTGAGGGGCAACTATATTTTGCTTAGGATTGCTTCTGTATTCTCTAACCCTTGGCTCAACAAGAGCAGCAAGAATTTAGTCAGTATTTACTATTTTAAAATTGGGAAAACCATTCATTTCCCCTTCTTTCAATTCATTTAGCTGGTCAGCTGCCATCATTCTCTTGCTGACAACAGCTGTTAAAGAACATCAAACACTTCTTATAACAACATTGTGACATTTAAAGATATAGCTTATTAGCCAAGAATTTCTTCATTCACAAATTTATGAACTTTGAGTCAATTTGTTAGTAATGTTATGCATATCTATTTGTATTATAGGGATCTATTTGCCCTGACTCTCTCAGGACCCTGCATTACTTGAAAATTTGGATGGGTTAGGTAGAGTTGCAATTTATTATTAAGGAACATAGTAAAGCTGAGTTCAGATTTAAGCATAAAAATCCTTATGATTTTCTTTCTGGGGGTGATTGAATAAATTTTAAATAAGATGCACTTTCATTCAACAGGTTATGTATTAGTTGCTCTAGGTGCCTGGGACTGGATTATCTGCTTTAATTATGTTATCTGTACATTAGAATAAATGAAATAAACATTATTTATAATGTAAGCTACTTATTAGAATAGTATTTTCTTTGATTCATATGCTAATGTTGCATTAATAACACAACTGCTTAACTGCAAAAGAGATTATACATAAAACTGGATTCCAAATCCTACAATATACTTAATAAAATATGGCTATTCTTATAGCTATAGCTTTAAGCTTTATTTCTGTAATTCCTCTTTAGAGTTTTATCTGTAGCCAGATGTAATACTATAAGTTGATTAATATATTTTCATGGAAATATAGAAGTAAATTTCTGTTAATCTATTTATGGAAATAAAAGAAGGATCTAAACGAGTATGAAATTCAATAATAAAACCCTAGGTACTCTTACAAATACAAAATTTAATACTTATATTGCTTAAACTATACACATAATTTGTAAGTTTTCTTTAAAAAGCTCAAAAGTTAGAGTTCAACTATTCTATGTGATTCCATAGCTATATGATATGTCTTTTAAACGTCTGGGAATTAGATGATTTTATTTTATAGCAATCAGGAAACCATATAATGTATACTCAGACCTTAAAATAATGGCTATTTAAAAAATTATAAATCTAATGAAATAGCCTTTGGCTTGTATGTTATTTTTATTCACTAGTCAATGATAAGGCAACTCAGCCTTGGAGAGGAAAATTCCAAGAATGAGGAACTCTTAAACTTCTTTGTATGCAGCACTCTAACCTACTCATTACTTCTTTCACACAGGGCCTGTCAGAAATGTGACAAAGATTCTGGGACATGTTAATTTTGCTTATTTAATATGCAGATTATATCAGTTGTAAATGAGAACATTGTTGACCTCTTTCATCTAGGACATTTATATCTTAATCATAGCTCCTCCCTTTTAACTGGATTGCAAAATACCACTGAAATATAAAACTTTAATACCAATCAATCATACAAGAAGCTAAGAGCAAAATATTGGCTGCTTATTGAAAGCAACATTGTTTTAAAATACATATTTATGCATTTCATTATTTAGTTTGCCAGAAATTGCATAGTAATAGCACATTCCTTTTGGCATCTGTCATACACAGAGTGAGGCAAAAGTAGGTTTACAGTTGTGAGTATGCGAAATTTATTCTTGTATTATTATTTATTAATTTGTATCATTTTCCATACAAATAATTGTAAACCTACTTTTGCCCCACCTTGTATATATATAATAGAGCTATTATTTATGGCAAATTCAAATTTATTGTAATTAATAGCACTTTGTATCACTATTTGGTCTCTAAATTATAGACAAAATATTAAAGATTTTTTTTGTGAATGTCATACCAAAAATGTTCAACGAAAATACAAAATATTTGTCAGGAGAATATGTGCTTAACAGTTATAAATTCTTTTTTTCAGGCACTAAGACTGTTTAAAATCTGCTTTTGCCCCCTAAGATATTCTCTCAAACTCAGTCTGGAGTAGTAAAATGGGTTTCTCAAGAAACATTTATGCTGTGCTGGATGAGGATGGTTAAAATTATTTTAGTTGTCAAAAATGGATTTGAGTTAAAAAAGGATTTAGTCAGAAACCATTGGGCTATCTCATAACACTACAACAGAAAGAATTGACACAGGAGGCATGGATCCAGTCTGGATCCAGTCAGCGAGGTGTGTTAAACGGAAAAGGAATAATTTAACATTTTTCTTTTTAATTTACCTTATGTCAATATTTGAAAAGAGAATTCCTGGCTAATTTTTTGAGGAAAACAGTAAATGTCCGGCCTGTTACCTAGTCTGAAGTACTAATATCTAGTGAAAAAATCTCATTTTTTTTCTTACTGGTAGATGGCATATGCTACTATTTGTCTAGAAAAAAAATAACTTCAAATCAGAGATTCTTGATTTGATCTGGGAAGTTATTTTTTTTTTTCTTAATTATTATTTTGCAAACATTGGTGTATGTCCTCCTAGTCTTGGGAAATGCTGGCAAGTTGTGAATCTGGGTATATTGTGATTCACTTTTATAGTTGAAATTTTCCACGTCAACAAGATTTTCTAACTGCTATGCAAGAACATATAAAAATAAGCAGAAGACAAACTTCTGCTCTTTGGGAGCTTACAATCTTGGAGAAGTAAACTTTACACATGTAAGTAAAAATTAAATTAGCATGCAATCAAGGGCTGAACAGGGTAATCCTATAAAATAAAAGCCTAATATGCAAACTGTCCCCTCGGGCGGTCGTTCGACTGGGAGTTTGACTGAGAGACTGGGAGTTTGACCGTTTGCTATGATGTGCACTGACCACCAGGGGGTGGCACGAAACATGGTGGATGTTGGCGACGCGGTGCTGGCAGTGGGCGGCAGTGGAGGTGCTGCTGGCCCCAATGGGCCCCGATGAGAGCGGGACCATGGTGGGATGGTGGAGCAGGTGAGGAGGCGGTGCTAGGCCAATGTGGGGTGCCAGGTGGGGCTGGGGCTGCGAGGCTGGGGGTGCAAGCTGTGGCCTGATCTTCGCAGGCCACCCTGAGGGACCCTACCCGTGCATAAATTCATGCACCAGGCCTCTAATAGACTATAAAGCACAGGCGGAAAGGACAGAGGAATGTTAATAATATTCCAGGTTGTTTATACAATCATCACAAGCAGTATTTGTATAATTTGTATCCCTTTTGTCTATATGGTATCCCTGTTAATATTGAACTTTTCTAAGTTTCACAATTACTAACTTTTAAAAATATTCAGAGTAATGTGATGCAACTCTGTATATCTACATTTTTGTTTTTAAATGAACTTTATTTGCTATAATATTGGCCAGATTTATAAAGCTAATTTTGTATATTCATACAAAAAATGTTGTGGAATTGTTTTGCATATCTCTTTGCAGTGACTTAGGTTGTTCCTTTTCATACTCACTATGTTTCATCCATTCAAGTATTTTTTCAGTATGTGAACTTGACAAGCTTCCACTCACCTTCCACACAGGCATCATATTTGCCTCCTCTGCATAGGCTGGTCCCTCTGAGCTTTGCTTAATTAGATAACCCTTCAGGTTTTGCTTTAAATGTCCCCAGGGAAACTTTCCCTGATCCCTTACTTTTGGTAAATTTTCCATTATATGCATCTTGCATTCCTTTTAACATTTCATGGTAATTATATATATATACTAGAGGCCCGGTGGATGAAATTAGTGCACGGGGGCCCGAGGGTGTCCCTCAGTCAGCCTGCACTCTCTCCAATTTGGGACATCCCTCTCACAATCCAGGATTGCTGGCTCCCAACTGCTCGCCTGCCTGCCTTCCTGATTGCCCCTAACCGCTTCTGCCTGCCAACCTGATCACCCCCTAACCAATCTCCTGCCAGCCTGATTGATGCCTAACTGCTCCCCTGCCAGCCTGTTTGCCCCTAATTGCCCTCCCCTGCAGGCCTGGTCACCACTAACTGCCCTCCCTTGCAGGCCTGGTCCCTCCCAACTGCCCTCCCCTGCTGGCCATCTTGTGTCCACATGAGAGCAGTCATCTTTGACCACATGGGGGCAGCCATCTTGTGTGTTGGAGAGATGGTCAATTTGCATATTATTCTTTTATTAGATAGGATTAGATAGGATAGAGGCCTGGTGCATGGGTAGGGGCCAGCTGGTTTTCCCTGAAGGGTGTCCTGGATCAGGGTGGGAGTTCCCGTGGGGCGTGGGATGGCCTGGGCGAGGAGCCTGTGGTGGTTTTCAGGCCAGCCACACCCCCTGGCAACCCAAGCAAAGGCCCTGGTATCTGGGATTTATTTATCTTCTATAGTTGAAAGTTTGTAGCCTTCAGCGGAGCCAAGCCTCCTGCTCGCTCCATGGCTGCAGCCATTTTTGTTGGGATTTATTTATCTTCTATCATTGAAACTTTGTAGCTTTGAGTGGAGGCCTGGGCTGGCAAGGGCAGGCAGAAAGCTTGTCTTCCTCCATTGCCTGGGAAACCCAAGCCTCCCTCCTGCTCTCTGTGGCCACAGCCATGTTGGTTGGGTTAATTTGCATACTCACTCCTGATTGGCTGGGGGCATGACTTGTGGGCATGGCTGGTGGGTATAGTGGAGGCATGGTCAATTTGCATATTACTCTTACATTAGATAGGATATCCTACCTAATGGAAGAGTATTATGCAGATTGACCATCACTCCAACATACAATATGGCTGCCCCCATGTGGATACAAGATGGCCACCACAAGATGGCCAGCAGGGGAGGGCAGTTGGGAGGCACCAGGCCTGCAAGGGAGGGCAGTTGAAAGGGACCAGGCCTGCAAGGGAGGGCAGTTGGAGGCAATCAACCCTGCAGGGGAGGGCAGTTAGGGGTGACCAGGATGGCAGAGGAGGGAAGTTGGGGGCAAACAGGCTGGCAGGGGAGCAGTTAGACATCAATCAGGCTGGCAGGGGAGTGGTTAGGGGGTGATCAGGCTGGCAGGCAGAAGTGGTTAGGGGTAATCAGGAAGGCAGGCAGGCGAGCAGTTGGGAGCCAGCAATCCTGGATTGTGAGAGGGATGTCCGACTGCCCGTTTAGGGATCGGGCCTAAAAGGGCAGTCGGACATCCCTCGAGGGGTCCCAGATTGGAGAGGGTGCAGGCTGGGCTGAGGGACACCCCCCCACCCCCGTGCATGAATTTTGTGCACCGGGCCTCTAGTATATCTATACTATTTTTTAATGTCTGCATCTCTCCCTGGCTGTATATTCTCTGAGTAGTTTTGTTAAACATTCTACTCCCAAACAGTCAACTTTTTCAATAACTATTTTTTGAATGACTATATGTGTCACATTTTTTTTAACCAAGCATAAAACTTGATTTCAAAAAAAATTGTTAGAAACCTTTTGTAATTACTAATTATCATGCATATGTAATAGATGCTTCCAAACTGCATAAAATATATACAATAGTTTCTTTCTTCAGAGGGTTATGGTATTTTCTTTTTAAATGTTTTTGTATGCACATCCTACAAAAGCCATAGTCTGAACTATCAAAAATTGAATTATAATAGTTTGAATTAAATCTTCCTTGAAGTTTCAAAAGAAACTCATATTCTTAGAAGGTTCTTGAGGCTGTGCAATTAACATTTACATATGTGTATTAGTTTGATGTTTTTAATTGCAGGGAATTAAAAACTCAGCCTCCAACTTGCTTAAACAAGAAACAAATATTCTTTAATATAACAGTAAACCCAAAGACAGGGCTTAATAGTGCTATTTGATATAGCAGCTCATATGTATTCCATGAGACCCAAGTTCTGTCTCTCCACTTTGTGGTTGTTAGTAAGTCAGCTTTTTTCTCAGTTGGCTCCTGTCAGAGTTGCAAGGTGGCTGCAACAGTCCCAGCAGTCACATTGACACACAATGTCCAGAGGGAAAATAAAGAAGTCCTCTCTTAGTTTGACTTATTTTAGAAGAAAGGAAGTCTTTCCTAGCAGTCCCCTCAACTAACTTCCCCTCATATATCATCAGTGGCCAGAATTGAATGCATGTCCATTTTTGAACAACCATTGGCTAGAGAGATGGAACTGTCTCACAGTAATTACCTGGGTGGTAATAGGGATGTGAGCTAGTGAATTTTTTGTCCACATATCAATGATAATAGTTCTTTTTATAATTCAGTGAATTGAGAACTCTTAAGTACTAAAACTAGCCAGAAATGTTTTCCCATTAAGGTGTCCAACTTCTTATTCAAGATAATATTTAAATAATAATCAGTTACTACTTTTATTAGCTGCTATTGGGGAAAAGCACCAAAAGTCTAAATTTAAGATCAATTCTGAAGAACTGACATGTAACTAGATTCAAATTCATAAGAGCTTTAACAGAAGAAACATACATGGGAAAAGCAGCTACATGCTCCCAGTGGTGGCCTGCTGGGGGGAAACCCATATCCCTCCCAGGACAGGGTCTCTTTTTTATAGGAGGTTAATAGTAAAAGCATATGGTGGGTAGTCATCGAGACCACCAGAAAGAACAATGTATTTCTGAGTTAACAGATAACACCCAGGCAGTTATCCACACTCCAGACATTCATTAACCTCCTTCCTGAGGCCTGACTTTTATCTTCAGGGGCATTCTGGCTTCTGGGTAGTCAGCGAAACCTGAGGCTATAGGCACAGAGAATTAAACAGAGAGCCCAACTTTTCCCAGACGCCTTTACTGCTGGAGCCATAATAAATTTCTAAAGTGAGTTCACCTACAGGTGCACATATTTCTTTTTGGTGATATCTTTCTCTTTTTTATTATTGTAAAACCTGTTCAAAATTTCAAGTTTCCTTGATTCCCTACCATGTTAGGTGATGAATATGAAAAGACATTTGACTGTTCAGTCTGTGAACATGACCTGAATACCATGTACAGTAATTCTTTTCCCTTGAGAGAGTAACTTCTTCCTATTTGATACTCAAGAAAAATAAAGATTCCTAATTACAAACTTCTATTCTTCATTTGGGAAAGTGATAGGTTTCCTCTACTCTCTAAAACAGACATTTCAATGTAATAGGCATAGTACAAGATTTAAGTCAAGTATATTTTCCTGATTTTTCTCTCTCTTTGTCATAATTGAGTCTGTGGAAAAGGAATGGTCTAAGTCTTGTTGAACTGTTCAGCTAGTGATAGTCTTACTATTGCTAAGGTTCAAAGGTTCCTTTGGCCTTCAAAATTACATTTAAAATGAACATTGTATTTGTTTTCTGTTGCTACTTGTCTCCCTTGGCATGTGTACGTCTCTACGTGTGTGTGTGTTTTAAGGAACGTTGTTAACCTCAGTTAACCCATGTAATTAAGAAGGTATTACTAATCACCAGCATTCCCAGAAATGAAGGCTTTTTGGCAAGAAGTAGAGAGAACTATGCCCAAACTGAATATCTAATATGTACCTGTCCTTCAAGTTGAATACAAATATGTTAAGACATGTGTAAGACATAAAAAGAATTCCCTTCAGGGCTACTTCCTGAAGAACACCTGATTAGCACATAAATATTTATGCTATACATAGAGCTCATTTACCTTAAGCTTGGTTATTTACTTTTCTTTAGTACCAAGGATAGGTATTTAAAATCTCATCTTGATGGCATCTTGATAGATTCACTTCACCCATTTCAAATGATTTGAACAGGGTTTCCTTGTAACATTTTAATGACATTGAGAACAAGCACAGAAATATCCCCCATGAGGAAGTCATGTGAGAGTAAACGAAAAGATTTGAATAATATTGGTCACAATTATCAAAAGATGTTTAAAGAGTCCTCACAAAATAACTTTCTTTTTTATTTTAAACCCTTGGCCAACTCATTGTCCTTTTCTTTGTGTTGCTGAGTCAAAATAATGAATAACTTTAAACATAAATTCTTGGCTTTCTGCTTCTAATTTTGAGAGGCATCACTGTTGACTGATTTTAAAACAAAGCCATAGCCTTACATCCTGAGTGAAAAAAGCAGACTTAAAGCCATAGCTTTATATTCTGAGTAAAAAAAAGTATTTCTTAGGGAGATGGGTTGTCATCATTTCTATTCACCTGCTATGTAATTCCTATTAATATCATTCAATTCCTGGAAGATGTATAAGAAATGTTTTCTTAATATATCCTTGACTGTACGGGGATTTTGCTAACTGGTGGAAGGATCTGGAAATGTTCACCTGAATCTAATTTATATGACAACAGGTACGTAGGTTTGTTCATCAGCGAATATATAGTGCCTATAACGGTGCTGGGCATTCAGTAGATGCTCAATAAAACCTGCTGAATGAATTAAATGTGACAGAAGGATCATTTTGTATGATCCTAAAGAAATATAAGTAGTGTAATGGATGTAAACTTTAGGAATGCATTCTTAAAAACTATCGACAGGTTATTCCAAGATGAGAGAAGTTTCCTCAGGACTTTAGGAAGGGAGGGTTTTAAGAATAGGATGGCCAACATTACAGTAGTGACACAATAAATAGGATTTTACCATTGGTGATTGAAGGGCATTGATTATGTTATGTTTAGGAATTCTGAGATTCTATATGGGTTTCTGGGAAAAATCAAGAAAGGAGTCTTCAAATTTCTATTTTCATGCTTACAAATTCAAATACATTTGTATCTGCAACCAATCTCAGAGGAAAAAGTTTCCTTTGTCAAAGACTATCTTCTCTAGATTTCAGTCTTTCTTACCTATCTGAGGATCTGGGAGAGAGAGGGAATAAATGGCTCATGCCTATATCTACCATCTGCCTGGTGATTCCTTACATATAGGTTGAAGTCTGTCAGGAGTTTCCTATGTAGATAAGACTTTATGGAGGTGATAGTTGATCTTGGGGTGCTTCTTGGGGACATGGTAGGTAAAGTCTGGAGGATGGAATGTGAGGATTTCGTTCTTTCTTATGACTCAATGACATTCTATTGTCTATATGTACCACTGCTTTGCTATCCACTCATCTATTGATGGGCAATTGGGTTGCTCCCATAATTTGTCTAATATAAATGACTAGAGGCCTGGTGCACAAAATTAGTACATGGGGGTTGTTCCTCAGCCCAGTCTACACCCTCTCACAATCCGAGACCCCTTGGGGGATGTCCAACTGCTAAACCAGCAGTTGAACATCTCTCTCACAATCCAGGACCACTGGCTCCTAACTACTTGCCTGCCTTCCTGATCGCCCCTAACCACTTGGCTGCCTGCATGATTGCCCCTAACTGCTCACCTGCCTGCCTGAAAACCCCTAAGTGCTCGCTTGCCTGCCTGCCTGCCTGATTGCCCCTAACTGCCTCTGCCTGCCTGCCTGATCTCCCCTAACCACCTCTGCCTTGGTCCACGCTGCTGTGGCTTCATCTGGACGGACATCCAGAAAGACTCTCGGAAGGTCGTTCGGCTGCCTGGTCTAATTAGCATATTATGCTTTTATTATTATAGACTAGAGGCCTGTTGCATGAAAATTCATGCAAGTGTAGGCCTTCTTTCCCCCGGCTGCTGGCACTGGCTTCTCTCTGGCACCAAGGACCAGGGCTTCCCTCCCTCCGGCCAGCCACAGGCACCCGGGCAGCAGGACCAGGGCAGCTTCCCCCAGGCTGGCCACAGGCAACTGGGACCCCAGCAGCTTCCTTCAGGCCGAGCCCTGGCTTTGTCAGGAAGGACATCCAGAATGACATCCGGTCTATCCTGTCTAATTAGCATGTTACCCTATTATTAATATAGATGCTACAATGCATACGTTTGCACCCCTAGATTGCTTTGGGCAGTATGGATATTTTAATGATCCTAATTCTTCCTATTCATATTCTTTTAAATTAGTATTTCTGGCTTCTTTGGGTATTCACCCAGAAGTGGAATTGATGGGTTGTAATGAAGTTCCATTTTTAATTTTTGGGGAAACTCCATACTGTTTTCCCTAATAGTTGTACCAATCTGAGGGCACAATATGCTCTAGGTCCATCTTTTCCCACCAATAGTGCATGAGAATTACCTTTTCTCCACATCCGGGATAACACTTGATATTTGTTGATTTATTGAGGATAGCCATTCTAACAGATGTAAGGTGATATTTCATTGTGGTTTTAATTTATATTTCTCTAGTGATTAGTGATGTTGAGCATCTTATCGTAATTATATGTATATTAGCCATCTGTATGTCCACTTTGGAGAAGTGTCTATTCAAGTCTTTTGCCCTTTTTAATTGGATTGTGTTTTTGTTTTTTGGTGTTGAGTTGTATGAGTTATTTATAAATTTTGGATATTAACTCCTTATTAGATGTATTAATTGGTAAATTTGTTCACCCTTTCAGTGGGCTGTATTTTCATTTTGTTGATGGTTTCCTTAGCTGTGCAAAACCTTTTTAGTTTGAGGTAGTCCCATTTGTTTCTTGTTGTTGTTTCCCTTGACCTAGGAGATATATCAGAAAAAAATATTGTTAAGAGAAATGTCTGAGATCTTACTATGTTTTCTTCTAGGATTTTTACGGTTTCAAATTTTATATTAAAGTCTTTAATTTATTTTGAGTTTATTCTTGTTATGGTGTGAGAAAGTGGCTGAATTTTATTTTTTTGCATGTATCTGTCCAATTTTTCTAGAACACTTATTGAATAGGCTGTCTTTACCCTAGTGTATGTTCTTGACTCTTTTGTAAAATATTAATTGACCTTATAGGTGTGAGTTCATTTCTAGGCTCTCTTTTCTGTTCCATTGATCTATATACCTGTTCTTATATCAGTAACATGCTGTTTTGATTACTATGGCATTGTAGTATAGTTTGATGTCAGGTAGCATGATTCCTCCAACTTTGTTTTTCTTTCTCAAGATTGCTGTGACTACTTTGGGTCTTTTGTGGTTCCATATATATTTCTAGATTATTTGTTCAAGTTCTGTGAAACACATCAATGGCATTTTAATAGTACTTGCATTGAATCTAGATTGCTTTGGGCAGTATGGATATTTTAATGATCCTAATTCTTCCTATTCATGAACATGATATATGCTGCCAATTATTGTATCTTCTTCAATTTCTTTTTTTCAGTCTCTTATAATTTTCCAAGAATAGGTCTTTTACAACTTTGGTTAAATTTATTCCTAGTTTTGTTTGTTTGTTTGTTTTTGATACAATTGTAAGAGTCTAGTGCATTTTTAAGATCATGGGGAAACTGTAGAAATATTACTCCTATTTGTAAGAATTAAATTAAATTACTAAATATTGTTGGTTGTGTAGCTGTTTTCAGAGGTGGAGCTTACCTTGTTGATATTACAGCATGGGAGGAGGTTGCTTCTGGATGCTTACAAGATGGTAATCATGATTTTAAAGGTCAGCTATAAGGAGAAAGAGATCTTGTGCTGGATATAGAACTCATATGTCTAAAAATATTTTTAAAGGAATTTTTGGAAAACATGAAAATTTTATCACCTATGTCTGAAATCTCCTATATGACTTTTACTATTATATTGCACTATTTAAATAGGATTTAATAGGAATAATACCCCTCCATTATATAAAGAGCTATTACACATTCCATTAAAGGAGCAGGATGTTATGCAATTTCTGCCCACTCTCTACAACTTTGCTCTTCTCCCTTGCCTGCCAAACCAGTCATATCTAGCTGGTAGGGAAGCTAATTTTGGTGACTAACTCATATTTTAAATTCCCCCAGTTTCTCACCACTTTTAAAGTTCTTTATTCTTTTGTGGTCATATATGGTCATTTTTAGACTATGCCCTGATATATATTTTGGACAAAAACAAGGATATTTCTTGCCAGAGTCCTTTGATTTGTGTTCTTAGTCTTTGAAATTCTTATCAAGTCCTAAGCAAAATTCACCCTATCATGAAAATACCAATGTCATTACTACTTAGATAGCTGTATCATTTTAAATGTTGCAACAACACACTCAGTTCCTCTCTATTACTACCCATCATTTGCCAATGTTTCTGATTCATATGTTCAAGAATTGCCAAAGTCTTCCCACGGAAACAGATCTCTCCAAAAGAATTGTACTGCTATCAGTTGAACTAAATTAGACTATGTAAACCACTAACATGGTTTCCAAAATTTTCTTAAACTCTTATTCTCGTTTTCATCTAAAATATATGAATTGTTTTCTTTTGTAAATTTTATAAATTTTTCTTATTGAGTGGTACTGAAAAATGCTATTAACCAATAAGTTTTATTTGACCTCCAAATAAACTCATGATCATATTCCTGTTATGATAATGAGAAGTTGTTGTGCTTGTGAGCAACGAGCCATAGGTACAGGATGTACTTAGCCTGTATCACATGCTCGGGAACTCCCTTTATCCTTTGGGGGCTAGCTCAGCTGTCACATTGTCTGAAGTCTTTCCTGTAACCATTTCTGTCCCTTTTGCAAACAACTTTATTCCTCAGTCCTCCATGTTTTCTTTTATGACAGTACTTGGTAAATCTATTATTTTCTCTATGACAATATATTGATTTTATTATTTTATGCCTTTTTATCCTACCATGAGCCCCTTGAATATAAGATCTATGTAATTTTTTATTTGCTTTTTTGTTTCTTTTTTAATTTTTATAACCCTAGTGTTTAGAATGTATTTGGCACATAATAAAAGGTCCTTAAATAGAATTGGACATGTAAGAATCCTGCTGACTAGGTCACACGTCATGTGGCTCTGGGTATGTTCCAACTTCAGTTCTAGTTGAATTTTGTCTAGAAGTGACACATTTACATGAATAACCAATTGTTATATTGTTAATATGTAGTTTTGGGACCTTTTACTATGAACTCAGTAGTCATGTAGTAAGATTGTGACAGAGAAAAATTACTGGAAAAACATCTAATCTTTTGGAGTTTAGAGAAAGTAGATGATACCCAAATTTACAGGGCTTAGATCAAGCGTTGCCTCTGCAATTGCAAATAAAATACTATAGTTTTAATAACATTTATTATTATATAGTTCTATTATATATACAATAGAGGCCTGGTACACAAAATTCATGCACGGGTGGGGGGGTCCCCTCAGCCCAGCCTGCACCCTCTCCAATCCGAGACCCCTTGGGGATGTCTGACTGCCGGTTTAAACCATCAGTCGGACATCCCTCTCACAATTCTGGACCGCTGGCTCCTGATCACTCACCTGCCTGCCTGTTTGGTCGCCCCTAACTGCCCTCCCCTGCTGGCCTGATCACCCTCACTGCCTCTGCGTGCCAGCCTGATCGCCCCTAACTGCCCCCTGCTGCCATCCAGGTTGTCCCCAACTGCCCTCTCCCTGCCAGCCTGGTTGCCCTCAACTGTCCCCCCGTTGGCCTGGTCACCTCTCACTGCCCCCCCTGCCAGCCTAATTGTTCCCAACTGCCCCCCCCACGCTGGCCTGGTTACCCCCAACTGCCCCCAATGCTGGCCTGCCCGCTCCTCACACCCTGCCCCCGCTGACTTGATTGCCCCATGCAGCCTGCTTGTTCAGTCATTTGGTCGTCCCTCACTAACCCCGCTGCATGCCTGGTCATAGGCAGCCACATTGTGAGGGTCAATTTGCATATTATTTCTTTATTATATAGGATATACATATATATGCATATATAATACATGTATGAACAGCTTTTTTTCTATGGATTCTCACATGAAGATTAACAACAAAAAAGATATACCTAAATTGAGGCCTGAGGGACTGGGACATGTTTAAATTATATTATGTTTTATATATGCTTATGTACTATATAAATATAGTTTAATTTTACTCATTAAAAGAGTGCAAATATATAACATATATATAGGTTGAGGACTGGGAAATGTCTTAATCATATAACAATCTCTCCATGTGCCTAACATAAAAGACACCCCTACCATTTAATGCACAAATATATGATGAAGGTAGCTTACTTCTGCATACTTCTACTTAAACTACACTAGTTAGAACCCTAATTAACTTGTCATAAAAACCTCCATTCTAAGAAAAAGTTTATAAAACAAAGTAGAAAAACAACTCTATTCCAAGTAGCAATTGCTCAAATAAACTTAAAAGTTCAAGTCTGAACTAGCTGTAGCTCCTCTCTAATAATAAGCAACTGTCATGTGTTCAATGATTAGCCATCTATGATATACTAATATATTAATCATACCTCATTACAACTAGTGATATAGTTATTGGGAGGGGCCAGGCTTTCTCACCTGTTTATTTAGTGCTTATCATTACAGTGCTTATCATCAAAGATGCCGCCTCTAAAAGATGAAATAATTCTCAGGCTTAATTAATAATCTACACAAGTGGCACTTTGAAGGGGCAATATTACAGATTATGTTTGCTCTATTGAGCAGAATATTGGAGGCTGCATAGAGAGAAAGATATAAGACTGAGATTTATTTTTATATAGTACATCCTTTTGGTCTTTGATAATGTAGTTAGTCTGCTATATTCAGCTGAGTTAAGTTATACGAATGAAATAGTAGCTTAGACCCAAGAAGAATGAAAGCAGGGGATACCTTTGTGGGAAGATAGAAAGGATTTTTTTTTCTGCTAAAGAAACTGAAATGCTTCTCCTATTAAGTCATGAAATATTCACTGGTTTACAGCTGCTTCTCCATACTTTATTAATGGCCAGTTCATCCAACAGGTCAAGTTATTTTTCAATACAAATATTTCACACACTTTCCTGACCTACCATCATTCTATGCATGGCAGATTTCTTCTTATCTTTCATGTCTCAGCAAAAATGTTACCTTTAGAGAGAGGACTTTCTTACTCACTCTTTCTAAGTAGTCTCCTCTCCCAACCAATTCCATACCTTTTTTTTTAAATATATATATATATTTATATATATTTTTTTTTTTTTTTACTGATTTTTTTACAGAGAGGAAGGGAGAGAGTTAGAAACATAGATGAGAGAGAAACATCTATCAGCTGCCTCTTGCACACCCCCTACTGGGGATGTGCCCACAACCAAGGTACATGCCCTTGACCAGAATCGAACCTGGTACCCCTCAGTCTGCAGGCTGACGCTCTATCCACTGAGCCAAACCTGTTAGGGATTACCTTCTTGTTTTTGATCATGGACATCTTATTCATCTTCATCCTAGCTCTTATCACCACTTGTAAGAGTCTCTATGTTTACTGTCTCCCCTTATATACTGTAAGCACTATAACAACAAAGACCATGTGTTTGTGTTTTATTCACTATGTACTCAGTAACTACTAGTACCTAGAAGATGGTAGGTGTTTATGAAATAAATGTTTGTTGAGTATTTAATATAATACTTATGTTTTAGAATTCTTCAGCTTTCATATGCAAATTACTTTTCTAGATCAAGGATCTAGACTGCATTTCTTTAATTTATCATTCATTCATTTATTCAAAGAATAGCAAAATTCATGTAAGGAATTCATCTAGAACTAGAGTAAAGCAATCATATTAACAAAACTTAGGGGAAAAAAAGAAGTGAGAATTTAAAATACTGCAGCAATCAAAATATTTACATACTAAATATATTTTGGAAATGGTAGCATATACCATTTAGGTGAGAAGGAAAACATTGTACATGGGGACATAAGAAACTTTTACTTATTGATTTTGAGAGTAAATCCATAATGATTATTTTTTGTCTTACTGTTTTTCCTTTCTATTATCACAGACCAGCTCAATTTTCAAAAGCTGATGATTACCCTCCAGTTGAATTTCAAAGAAGACAGCAATTTTGGGACCCTATTAGGCTAGCTCTTTTCACATTGGTAATTGTAGCAATCATAGGAATTACGATTGGTATTGTTAGTCATTACGTTGTTGAGGGTAAGTATCCAGGTCACATTTCTATTGCCTAAGTGCTCCATGACTGAATATCTTAAAATTCTCTGTTGTATAAAAAAATGTCATTTGCATGATATTAACATTTTAATTACTAATGTTTTACTGATGTTAAATTATAGTTTGCTCCAGTATTGAGCTCTGTCTTACATATTTCCAACCAGTGAAGCTTGCAATATGGATAGACACATTTCAAAGAAATACATATTTAAAAAGAAAAAGAATGAAAGATTATCTTCAGAATAAAGACAAATTACATCATAAGCTAAGTTTAATATACTTTTCTTAAAACCAATACATTGAGTTGCCCCAAGAAAAGCTGATGATATGAGGAAAGTTACCTAAAAATATTTGTAAAGGGTTAAAGATCAAAAATTATTTTTGAAGGAAGAGGAGATTGTTTCATGATTGGGGGAAGAAGAGAAAATTTAGGAATAATTTCACATTATGTACAAAAATAGATAGTTAATACCACAGGTAAGCCAAATGACAATCGACTAAGATTGATTTGATATGTGTATTTATAATCATGTGACTGAGACTTTGTCTAAAATTTTACTGAAGTATATGACTTACAACAATAAAACCATACTTAAAAAAACCTCCTAGGAAGAGATGAATATTATTCAACATGCCCAGCTTAATTTCCTATCCACTTTATTGAGGGATTGATAATATCCATTTCTTAGACTCTTATAAAATAAAAGGAGAAACCAAATTACCCCATCAATTGTGTCATTGTTGTTAATATCTTCTTTGAGTTAAAATGTAGTGAATTAGTTTTGTTTTTAAAATGCCCTCCATCCCTAATATGGCATGTCTTCAAAAAAGAAAAATTGAGGAGATAATAAAAATAATAGCAAAAAAGCATTTTACAAAATATCATAGAGGTTGTAGGAGGCTGAACAATGCCCCTTTCATAAGGCATCCATGTCTTAATCCTTACAACATGTGGATGTTACCTTATATAGCAAAAGGGACTTTGCTGATGTGATTAAACTGAGGATTCTGAGAGCGGTTATTCTGGATTTTCCGGATGAACCATAAATGTAATCGAAATGTTTTATAAGAAAGAGTCAAGAAGGTCAAAGAAGGAAAAAGTCCATGTGGCAAAAAAAAAGCTGGGGGAGAAGGAGCCAATATGATGTGTGATCACAAGCCAAGGAATGAGGATAACCTCTAAAAGTGGACAAAAGGAAAAAAGAAAAGAAAAAGATTTTCCTCCCCATAGAAGGTTCAGAAGGAACCAGCTCTGCCAGCATGTAGCTCTGTAAAACTCATTGCAGACTTTTGACTTCCAAAACTGTAAGAGAATAAATTTGTGTTCTTTTAAGCCATGAATTTGTGCAAACTTGTTATAGCAGCAATAGGAAACCAATACAGAGGTTAATACTTAAGAATTTGAGAAATCCATGACATGGACCTTCCATGCAGTTCATTGTGAGTTGCCTGATTATAGATAGAAATTTAGTAAAACAAAGGAGAAGAAAGTCTACGACAAAGGATAAGCAAGTGGAAGGGGATAAAATAGAAGTATCTAAAATGACATACACATTAAAAAAGTAATTTACATATTTTTGTAGCATAAGGAAATCAATACCAAGTCAGTGAAGAAAACTATATTGCAGTAACCAAGATGACACCAAGAAGAAGAAAAAAATAATTTTAAAATAGTAATTTTAAAGAGTGGAAATAAGAAAGAAGAGTAAAAATAATAAAATATGTGAAATAATTGAAACAGAAGTAAGGATTTTGTCAGACTTAATGATAAAATTAACATCACCAGGACTGAAGTGTATTTGATGGAGTTATTTTTATCCTAAGGATCTCAGCTTTTACTGTATATAATTCTAACCAATTATTTACTCTCTGTTATATAATGATTTAAAAATAAAGATTATAAAATAATACAGTGACTTTTAGAATATGAATGGTCTGTCAATGTCCTCCAACCAGGGACCACCAGGAACACATCTGTAGTGGGTTCATTGCATGTTTAGGGAAGGAAAGCACATGCCATGGAAACCATGGGACGGGTCAGTCAGACACTGTTAGAGATTATAAGATTTTGATTTGTAACTGATTTGGGGGCATTTCTCTAGATTGGATGCTGTCCAGATGCTGGACTAATGCTGTGATTTCATAACTTAGTACATCTTATCTAGAAGGCAAAAGTAATGAAGTAAGGTTTAAAGTTATAATTGTCTGTCCCTCATAATAGCTAGGATAGAGAGATGGTCTGTCTTATTTGTTTGTTTAGAGAGTGTTTTTGTTTGAGCTCAACATATCTGTGGAATGGTCTTGTTTTTGTCATTGTCTATATGGCCAAGAGTGGCCTTGTGTAATGTTGATGTTCTATGAAATTGTTTATGTTCAGGAGGATGATACCAAGGCTTAGGTGGTAGTAGTGGGCCAGAACTTGAAGTCAGGGGCCACATTTTCTCTCTCAGGTTTTATAAGTACAAGTCCATAAATTCTTGGGTCTTACTTTAAAATATAGTTTCTATATTACTAATTAAATACTGAATGCCAGACAATATCTCTAACTTTTTTTTTGCTCATCATAATGGCTGGGGACTAGAGACAAGAAACTGATGATACTTAAGCAGTGATTTTTGTTGTTTATTTTTGCCTTTCAGATGACAAGTCATTTTATTACCTTGTCTCTTTTCAAGTCACAAACGTAAAATACAGAGAAAATTATGGAATAAAAACCTCAAAAGAGTTTACACAAAGGAGTCATCAGATTGAGAGAGTGGTAAGCCAAATAGAAAATTTTAAAGTTTATAAATGTGTTTTTCTGTCTCACTTTGAATGTGGTTATTATAGTTACTTTGCCTCTCCATGCTTCAATATCTTTTTCTGTGAAATGAGAATAATATAGTATCTAGGTTATATGACTAAGAAGATTAAATAACTTAATGTATATAAAATCCTATCTAATAAAAGAGTAATATGCAAATTGACCATCACTCCAACACACAAGATGGCTGCCCCCATGTGGTCAAAGATGGCTGCCCCCATGTGGACACAAGATGGCTGCCACAAGATGGCCAGCAGGGGAGAGCAGTTGTGGGAGATCAGGTCAGCAGGGGAGGGCAGTTGGGGGGGACCAGGCCTGCAAGGGAGGGCAGTTGGGGGTGATCAAGCCTGCAGGGGAGGACAGTTAGGGGTGACTAGGCTGGCAGAGGAGGGAAGTTGGGCACAGCCAAGCCTGCAGGGAAGGGCTGTTGCAGGGGACCCAGGCCTGCAGGAGAGGGAAGTTGGGGGTGACCAGGCCTACAGGGGAAGGAAGTTGGGGGTGACTGGGCCTGCAGGGAAGAGCAGTTGGGGGTGATCAAGCCTGCAGGGGAGGGCAATTAGGTGTGACCAGGCTGGCAGAGGAGGGAAGTTGGGGGCGACCAGGCCTGCAGGGAAGGAAAGTTGTGGGGGGACCCAGGCCTATAGGGGAGGGCAGTTAGGGGGTAACCAGGCCTGCAGGGGAGGGCAGTTAGGGGTAACCAGGCCTGCAGGGGAGGGCAGTTATGGGTGACCAGGCCTGCAGGGGAGCGCAGTTTGGGGGGACCCAGTCTTGCAGGGCAGGGCAGTTGCAGGGGGGGACCAGACCAGCAGGGGAGAGCAGTTAGGGGCAATGAAGCTGGCAGGGGAAGGCAGTTAGGGGTAACTGGTTCAGAAGGGGAGGGCAGTTTGGGGGGACCAGGCCGGCAGGGGAGGGCAGTTAGGGGTGACCAGGCCGGCAGGGGAGGGCAGTTAGGGGCAATCGGGCTGGCAGGGAGTAGTTAGGCATCAATCAGGCTGGCAGGGGAGTGGTTAGGGGTGATCAGGCTGGCAGGCAGAAGTGGTTAGGGGCAATCAGGCAGGCAGGCAGGCGAGCAGTTGAAAGCCAGCAGTCCTGGATTGTGAGAGGGATGTCCGACTGCACGTTGAAGCCCGATCCTACCGGGATCGGGCCTAAACAGGCAGTTAGGCATCCCTCGAGGGTCCCAGATTGGAGAGGATGCAGGCTGGGCTGAGGGACACCCCCCATGCACAACTTTTGTGCACCGGGCCACTAGTATTTAAAATAATATTCCAGCCGAAACCGGTTTGGCTCAGTAGATAGAGCGTTGGTCTGAGGACTGAAAGGTCCCAGGTTCAATTCCGGTCAAGGGCATGTACCTTGGTTGCGGGCACATCCCCGGTGGGGGGTGTGCAGGAGGCAGCTGGTCGATGTTTCTCTCTCATCAATGTTTCTAGCTCTCTATCCCTCTCCCTTCCTCTCTGTGAAAAATCAATAAAATATATTTAAAAAAATAATATTCCATACTATTACAAGTATGTAGTTAGAGTAGGCAACAAATTAAGACCTGAGGAGATTGTTGGTTGAGACAGATGTTTTCCCTATTTTTAACTTGATTTCATTTCTTGATTCATTTTCCTTTATCATTTTTTAACATGAGAATTAGGATGGTAATATTGGCCTTCTCATTTTATTTTGCTTTTAAATGTATCACATATAAGGATGTGTGTCTTTAATTCTTGATCTCAAAATTAATAATGTCTCTCAAATATTTTGCTTGCCTTTGAAAATATGCATTTATCAAGGCATTTATATTTTAAAAAATATATAAGATAAGCTAAATTTTTACCTTTCATAGTACAAAGTCAAATAGAATAGTGTTCCACTTTTTGCTCTCATGAAAAGCATGTCTGTGGAGACCACAAATTTGTTAGAAAATCAGTATTTTAGCCCTTTTAGCTTATGAGACCTATTAGGGAAAAAGAAGTAATATGTCTATAGAAAAGCAATCTGTCTATGATTGGATATAGATACTATCTCTTTAAAAATATATATTTTTATTGATTTTAGAGAGGAAAGGAGAGGGAAGAGAGAGAGAGAAATATCAGTGATGAGAGAGGATCATTGATTGGCTGGGAATGGAACCATGACCTCCTGGTTCATAGGTGGATGTTCTACCATGGAGCCACACCTTCCAGGTGACACTATCTATTTTTAAATATATTTTTAAATATATATATATATATATATATATATATATATATATATTAATTTCAGAGAGGAAGGGAGAGGGAGAGAGATAGAAACATCAATGACGAGAGAGAATCATTGATTGTCTGCCTTCTGCACACTCCACACTGGGGATTGAGCCTGCAACCCAGGCATGTGCCCTGACCCCTAGAATGGTCTCATTCCAGTGAACCATGACCTCCAGGTTCATAGGTGGATGCTCAACCACTGAGCCAAGTCAGCTGGGCTGGACACTATCTCTTAATTAAAAGATGAGTATTTAGCCCTCCAACACTTCCACTGCTCTCATGTTTTTCTGAATTATTAGCAATGGTGGAAAGTGTTAGCATTTTATTCAGTTATCTTTAGATAGTTTGATTTTAAATGTTAAAAATCAGTAAGTAGTATTTTCCTTTCCACAGCTATTTACTGTTTGTCATGTAACTTAATAGTATTTTTTACAATTATGTTGCCACAATTCTCACTTTATTGGTTGGTGGGTTTATTCAGAATTATGTTTATACTATGTTAAACACAAATATCAAATCATTATATTTTACACTTGTGTTTATTGTGAAATGATTACCACCATAAGCCTGCTTAGCATCACGCATAGTTATAATTTTTTTCTTTTAAATCATGATGAGAACTTTTAAGATTCACTCTCTTGGCAACTTTCATATTATAGAGAAGGTCCTTCAATAATGTTGGTTTATTATAAGGTTGATGAGATGCCACAGGAACTTAACTCTTATTTATATCAATTAGCTTATGGTAAAATTGGTTTCCCTTAAAATCACAAAACCTATCAAAAATGTTAAGTGTAAACATACTATACAATATAGTATTATTACCTATAGTCCCCATGCTATAAATTACATCCACATAACTTATTTATTTTATAAATGGAAGTTTGTACCATTTGACTACTTTCACCCATTTTGAACCTCCTTTCCACCCCAGACCCCTTCCACTCCAGCCCCCAAAGTGATTTCTACATTCTCCTTGAGAGCATCAGGTAGTTAGTGCATTCCTGGTATTATTAAGGTCAGTTCTCTAAAAACTTGTTTGTATACATAAAAGTAAAATAAAAATAGAAGTTCTGATATTTTCCATACCCTCTATGAAACATTGGCTTCATTTTGGAAATTAATGCTCAGAATAATCAAAAAAGCTAATCTATAAATGATATGACAATTATTATTGTTGGATAGAAGGATGACTTCCATTTACTATGCAGAATTTTCAATATGGAAAGCTACTGATGTTGGCTCTATACCTTTCTAACCTTCTGTCTTAAAAATAGCTTCCCATGCAGTTTACCTAGGTTTAGGGTTCAATCCCATGTCAGGGCACATATGGGAGGCAATTGCTCTCATGTTGATGTTTCTCTCTCTCTCTCTCTCTCTCTCTCTCTCTCTCTCTCTCTCTCTCTTTCTCTCTCCCTCTCTCTCTCTTTCTCTTTCTAAACATATCCTTAGGTGGGGATTAAAAAAAATAGCTTCCCATTAGAACCCCCTTTTTTGTGCTCTGTATGTTCTAAAACTGCAACAACTAAGCTTGAATCCTTGAAAAGTTTTTCTCTTTCTATCTCCTTTCCCCACACCCCCTCTTTTTAAAGAAGGAATAAAATATAGAAACATCTCTGGAGATATATAATATTATCTCTAAAGACAGTTTTCCATTTAAGTTCATTACATTTTTTCCTGGTTACAAGCTAAAAATCTCATCTGAAAATTGAAGATGTGTGGTCACTGACCTTCTAAACAATGGGCACATTGAAACAGATGTATAGCAGAGCATTCTCTAGCGCCAACTTATTTATCCCTGTACAGGTGGGATCCCAAAAGCACAGTCTGTGATGAAGATCCTTGGTCATATGATTTATTAACCAAAAGCTTTCAGAAAAATCTTGTAAGAATGTGAGGGGAACAGAAAAGGACAAAGTCAGGAGCTAGACAAAGAGTCGGTTTCAGAAGTGCAGCCTCAGCCTGATTTCTGAGGAGATCTTGAGCCTAAATTACAGCACAGTGTTGGTTCTGCCCAGAGATAAGAGGGCTGGGCTGTTTGTGTTATGACAACAAGAGCTGCCCAGGGAAGGAAGCTTAAGCTACCAGCCATCACTGAGAAATGTGCTCAGGTCAGACAAGGGTAGGCTTCAGGAGAAATACAGGTGTGAGCTGTTATCAATCAAGACCTATAGAAGCTGGGGCATGTCTGTCCAAAAGTTTGGGTAGGAGACAAATATCTGCTACAGTTCCTCTTTTGTAACAATTCATCATCACTTAAGTAAACTTATTCTTAAGGAATGTATTAAGAGGAAAACATTTTTGTTTATGCTTGGTCATAGACAGTAAAGGTTCCATTGACGTACTAGTATGCCTCCAAATCATCTGAGGCATGATTCTTCCTTTGCTTCTCTTTCTTCTGTTGCTCCATAAATGACCTCATTGTTTCCCCTGATAGATGGAACACTTTTGGTAGAAAATAACAGAAACCCAATTAAGGAGTCAAATAAAAAAAGAATGAAAGAGAGAAGTGGGCAGGGAAGGAGGGAAGAGAGTGAAGGAGAGAGGAAAGGAAAGAGGTGGGAGGAAGGGAAGGAAGGAAGGTAGGAAGGAAGGAAGGAAGGAAGGAAGGAAGGAAGGAAGGAAGGAAGGAAGGAAGGAAGGAAGGAAGGAAAGGACTGTTGGGAAAATCTAGAGATTCATTTGGCTTTGGACATGGCTGGATTCAGAGTCTCAAACAATGTCCTCAGGTTTTTAATTTTTTTAAAAAACAAAGTATTGTGCATCATAGCAGCATTATTTAAAATAGCTAAGATTTGGAAACAGACCATGTACCCATCAGTAGTTGAATAGATAAAAACACTGTGAGACATTTACACTATGTAATACTATGCAGCTGTAAAAAAAGAGGGATCTCTTACCCTTTGGGATAGCATGGATGGACCTGGAAAATATTATGCTAAGTGAAATAAGCCAAACTGAGAAAGACAAATCACATGATCTCACTTATTTGTGGAATCTAATGAAAAAAAAAAATGAATTGACCAACAAAATAAGTCCCGAAGCAGGGAGGCATGGAACAGACTGACATACCTCAATGTGGGATTGGGGGAACGAGAAGGGATAAAACAAATAAATTATATACTTACGTGAATAGCCCATGGACACGAGAAATATGGTAGTGAAGACCTATGGGGGTGGGTAGGGGCTGGGAGGATGGGGGAAAGGAGAGGAAAATGGGAGATATCTGTAATACTATCAAAAATTAAAAACATATTTAAAAATGAAAAAAAAAACCCACAATAAAACATTGTGCTTGTGGCAGATAAGATAGCTAATAGCTCTATATTTCCAGGCATTTAACTGAAGCAGAAAAAGAAAATTTTCCATAATAGTCCTTGGAGGAAAGTATGGAGAACCAATCTAGTTGGCCAAATTTGGAACACCTGCCCATCCCTACAATAATCACTTTGAATAAGAGAATAAAATCTTGCCACCCTTGTGGGAAATAGAGGAGGAGACAACGTTAGCTCCATTAGAATGATACAGAATGAGTTCTCTATAGGAAAGAGAGGTCCTCTTAGCAGAAAAAAAGGGGGAAGTGTGATAGATATACAATAGCTCTAATTCCAAAATTTTAATGACTAATCCAGATTTCTCTGAACCCCAGATTTGTAAGGTCCATTGTCTATGTGACATTTCCACTTGGATCTCTCACAGGCACCTCAGAGTTATCATATCCAAATCCAATTCTTAAATGTTGCTTCTTCATCCCATTCTCTTATTCCTATTTTTCCCACTAAACAAATGACACCACTGTTTGTTTAGTTACTAGAACACCTACATTTTCCTTATCCTCATGTCTAATCCATTCACAAGTCATGTTTCTACTATTAATACACAGTCTCCATCCTAGATCTAACTAATATGTTTCTTCATACAGCTGGCTCACAGTTATCACTGCTTCCTCTTTAGGCTTCCTGTGATATCTGGTCTACATAGTAACAAGAATAATCTTTTCAAAACATATTATGTTATTATTTTGTTTAAGATTTCATAAGTAGCTTCTGACTGTGCTTAGTGTATAATTCAAGATCCTCTGTCCCTAAGAAGCTGTTTCCATTTTGTTTGTTCATCTATTTTGTTCTTTAGATTCCACATATAAGTGAAGTCATATGGTATTTGTCTTTCTCTCTCTGACTTATTTCACTTAACATAAGGTCCATCCATATTGTCACAGATGGTACGATTTCATTCTTTTGTATGGCCAGGTGGGTACTAGACTCATGCAGGAAGAAGTTACTTCATAAATTATATAAATGTCTAGCCACTATCCTGTACATCTGAAACTAATATGCAATAATATTGAACGTCAACTATAATTAATAAAAATTTTTTAAAGGTTCCCTGAAAAAAAAGAAAGAAAGAATCCAAGCTCCTCAGGAAAGTCTCCAAGGACCTGAATGTTTTGGCTCTAACTTCTATACTGCTCAATCTTCTCTATCCATATTGACCTTTGTTGAGATTCTTTGCAAATTCTGTTTCTTCTAACTGGAAGATTGTCCCATAGCACTGCTCTTTTTGTAACTTACTCCTTTTGATTCTTCAGATGTCACCTAAATATTACCTCCATGGCCCTATCTGGTTTGGCTCAGTGGATAGAGAATCAGCCTGCAGAGTGAAGGGTCCCAGGTTCGATTCAGGTCAAGGGCACATGCCCAGGTTGTGGGCTTGATCCCTAGTGGGGGGCATGTGGGAGGCAGCCAATTAGTGATTCTTTCTCATCATTGATGTTTCGAGCTCTCTCTCTCTCCCTCTCCCTTCCTCTCTGAAATCAATAAAAATATATTAAAAAATATTACCTCCATGGAGAAATCTGCCCTATTATACACCCCAGCCATTATTCTATATGACTTTACTATACTAGTTGCCTTTTTATTTATTACTTTTAACTCTGTAGTCTGAGTCTAGGGACCACAAATCTTTGCTCACTACTCTTTATCTATTGTTGTCACAGTGCCTTAAATATAGGAGACTCCTAATCAATTGTGTTGAATAACAAATAAATCAGTGATTCTTAACCTTTCTAATGCTGCGACCCTTTAATACAGTTCCTCATGTTGTGGTGACCCCCAACCATAAAATTATTTTCATTGCTACTTCATAACTGTAATTTTGCTACTGTTATGAGTCTTAATGTAAATATCTGTGTTTTCCGATGGTCTTAGGCGACCCTGCTAGTGGTTCTCAACCTGTGGGTCACAACCCACAGGTTGAGAACCGCTGCTATAAAGCCTAAGACCATCGGAAAACACAGATATTTACATTACGATTCATAACAGTAGCATTAGAAAGGTTGAGAACCACTGAAATAAATAAATGAGAAAAAGAGAAGGAGATCTAGTATAGTGAAAGAGTCATGAAGGGATGCAAAGCCAGGATTTTTTTCTTCACACTGTTGCTTAAGATTAACCATGGTTGGAGAAGTCATCAATTAATGAAAATGTTATTGTTCACTTACTTTGTGCAAGGCTATGAAGAATACCAAGGTCTGTATATTACAGTTCCTTCCTAATTGGAGTTTATAATGCAGTTTATGTATGGAAATAATACAAACTAAAATTTTTGATAATATGAGAGTTAAAAAGATGATATGATGGTGTGAGAGCTGCCACAGTGCAGAATATAATTGTCAAATAATTGACCCAAATGATTGGTATTTTAGGAGTTCAGAGGAAGGAAAAATCCCTTTGAGCTAGCAGGAAGCTTTCGTGGAGAAGAAAGGGAAACAGAATAAATGTCCTTGGTGTACTCGCCCTCTGGTGGTACATGTTTCCATGACAGTAACAGGAAATATTCAAAATCTGCCTTACTTATTTTCATAGGTGGATCTGGAAAGGGATTCCCTAGTTGGCATCCAGTAACTAGTGATCTTCCATGAGGACTTAATCTGCATGTAGTTCCCAGCCAGAGGGGAAGCCGCAAGCTCAATCTTGCCAGAGACAGTAACTGGATGCACTATTAGTCAGAGCCACACTATTGTTTCAAACATGTTATACTGCTTTTTAATGCTAGAGTTCAAACCAAGGACTACAATTAGTATCTGATTTTAAGGAGAACTTTTCTATTCTACCATGAGCTCACACACTCTTTTTTTTTTAAATAGAATTACTTTAACTCTTTTAAAAAATATATTTTATTGATTTATTACAGAGAGGAAGAGAGAGGGATAGAGAGTTAGAAACATTGATGAGAGAGAAACATCAATCAGCTGCCTCCTGCACACCCCCTACTGGGGATGTGCCTGCAACCCAGGTACATGCCCTTGACTGGAATCGAACTTGGGACCCTTCATTCCACAGGCCGACACTTTATCCACTGAGCCAAACCAGTTAGGGCTTAAATAGAATGACTTTAAATAAAATCACTTGTTCTTTATGATTTGGACCATAAAAAGGGAAGGATACAATTAATTTTTGTAATTTGGACTAAATGTAATATTAGTGAGTTCTTATAAGAAAAATGTAAACACAAATTAAACATCTCCAGAAATTGCTTACAATAATAGGTATCTGGAGAGGAGCAGTTCCCTTAGCCTTGTTAATCTCAGAAGCAGAAAGGAGAAACCTCCCAAGAGGTTATCTTTTATGAGATTTAGAGTCAGGAAATCAAAGATGTATTGAGGCCTCCTTTAAGGGTTTCCTGCCTGGGCCCTTTCTATCCTCAGCTACCTGAACACCTGTCGTCAAGTGTGTAAGTAACACAGGTTGTTTATGTCCCATAATGGACTTGAGAATACAAAAGCTAGAGCCAGATTCCCTGGGTTCATGCGCCAGAAGCACTACTTTTTGTTGTTGCTGTTCCTCATGCTTTATAAGTTGACAACAACTTTAGGAGGTAACTGCTATATATATAATCCCCTTCTTACAAGTGAGGAGATCTAGCACAGAGACACTAAATGATGTTTCTAAAATTACCTTCTAGTAGAGACAGCTTCAGAAATTGATACTGTGCTTAACTACTATGCTGTCACAACCTCAGACATAAACTTGTTTTTTCTATTACTCCACATACATGTGCCTTTTTGTTTGGATGTTTTTTTCATTTTTTTTTCAATTTTTCAATTACAGTTGACATTTAATATTATATTAGTTTAAAGTGTGTAGCATAATGCAGAATCACTGCTTTCTATGCTATCTTGAACAAGTAATCTTAAGTATTCTGAGCCTCCGTTTCTTCATCTATAAAAAGGGACTGTTGAGGATAAATAAAATACTTTACTCATAAGGTGGTGTGAGGTTTGAACAAAGGAAGCAGTCCCATGCCTACTATGTAGTATGAGGGTTAATACATGTAAGCTGTTCTTAATGGTCATACCAATATTGAAATGTAGCAGAATCTACACATTTTTTTAAATAGAGGTTGACATCTTAAGGGAATCTGATATTGATAATATCACATTTAGTTTGAAGAGATTCTTTTTTTTTTAAATCCTCACCTGAGGATATTTTTTTCATTAATTTTTAGAGAGAGTAGAAGGCAGGGGGAGAGACAGGGAGAGAGAAACATCAATATGAAAGAGGCACATTGATTAGTTGCCTCCCACACACACTCCGACCAGGGCCACCCAGGGATTGAGCCTGCAACCAGGGTATGTGCCCTTGACTAGAATCGAAACTGCTACCCTTCAGTCCATGGGCTGATGCTCTAACCACTGAGAAAACTGGCTGGGGCAGTTTGAAGAGATTCTCGGTAAATTTTTATACTCTGATATGACAGAATCTTGATCATTTCCCAAAGTGCCATTATGTACACAGTTCAAAATTTCAGAGGACTTTTATATAAAATACTAGAGATGTTAAAACCAGATTTTCTCCCTGTTCCTTGAGAAGGGGAAATAAAATGAGCTGAGAGCAGCTTAGTGAAATCATAAGTGATATAATTCAGAACTGATTCAAAATTCTGAAATGACCACCCATGTGAAGGTCACCACTGCGGTCTCTTGGTTCCCACCTTACTTTAGATTCCCATAGATTTCTACTTAAACTTGGCACCATGATTTGCTGATGAAACAAAACCATGTGTTATTATCTTCTTCCCTTTAGTGTTGATTCTCCATTCATTTACTCATGTACTCACTCGTCGATTTATTCATCAAACATGCATTGAGTGTTTAATTTGTGCTAAGTGATGTGCCAAAGCTAGAGATACAAAAATGAATCAGACACACTCCCAGCTGTCACACAGCTCACAGTCTCAAGTAGGAAAGACACACCTGCAAACCGGCATGATAATTGCTGTAATAGAATCAAGATGCTGAGGTGGCCCAAGAAAAGGAATGTTCACTTTGGTTCAGGAGGGCAAGTCACAGAAAACTTAGTTGTCACTGGAGTTTCTAAAGAATTATAGAATTGTCATTGAAGACTTTTTTTCTGAGGGAAAAAAAAGTATATTATAGAAAGACAGAAATGAATGTGTAGAGTCATAGAGGTATGAACCCATTTAGTGGGTTTAGGAAAGAACAGGCCATTCAGTAGATGAGAGAACAGGTTTTGGAGGTAGGGATGGGGCAGGGCCAACGAAAGGACAGTATCATGGAGCTCACACTAAGGGAGACATTGGGCTTAAAGAAGGAGTGTAACATACTCAGATATGCACTTTACAGATATTCCGTTTGCTAGCACTGTAGGGGACACTGAGGGGAGAGAGGATAGAGTAGAACCACATAAATGTGCCAGAGAGGGAACTGCTACAAAGGCCCACGTTTCAAGGGGGCTGAATTTAGACCATAGCAGTAGGATTGAAGGAAAGGATGTAGACTCAATATTTAGGAGGTAAAATCCACTGAGCATTGTTACTAGTTTAGAGGATTCAGGGAGAGGGAAAAACCTGATGGGGGAAAAGGTGATATTCCCTCTTTCCAGAGCATATAGTAATTAAGGTACAAGTTTTACCATGGATGAGGGCCTATGTAAACATATGTGGACCTGTAATTTCTGACCCTCAGTTCAGTGTTGTTGTGGGTTTTGTTTTGTTTTTTGTCTCAGGCGGTGCCTTAATAGTCTTTTGGGAATCAGAACCCTTTAGGAAATCAGTTCACTGAACATCCCAAATATTTTAATGGTCCGGACCAGAAAAGCTGAGTAATAAAATGCTGACAGTGTGACGTGTGGTGAAACTTACTGCTAAACCTAGTATCAGTTATGAAAGCCTGCCTGCCACAGAGAGATGACTAGCAAGCGAGGGTGTCAGAGTCACACAATAGGTGTTATTGCATATTACATCAAATGCTGTAGCAATGAGATAATCATTTAAGAAATCAACCAAATAATATCAATAATGGACTAGATGCCATATTTGAGAATAACTTATGGTAGATTTTTTTAGAAATGAAAATGCTGCCTTAAAGAATAGCCCAGGTTTTAATTCATCTGACAATAATTAAAATGAACATCAATAGTTTACAATATGCCAGGTAAGGTGTCAAATGTGTGATATACATTACTTCATTTAATTCTCAAAACAACTCTTTGAGGTAGATATGGTTATTATCCCATTCTACAGACGCTTAGCAACATACACAAGAGTGTATGTTGAGGTTATTCAATTCTATAGGGATTCCAACCTGGTTTAGTCTTATCACTGTGAATAGCCTGTTCACATATCTGAGAATAAACTGAAATCATTATCACTGCCTCCAGTCTCTAGATAAGAAAAGGAATAACAGTTTTCTTAAGACTAATACATTATAAATTTTTTCTATTCAGATGTCTAGGATATTTCGACGTTCTTCTGGAGCAGGTCGGTTTATCAAATCTCATGTTATCAAAATAAGGTAGGTAAATTTGGTTTGCAACTTCAACCCAGTAATTAAGAAGCATTGAACAAACATGATTGCACAACTTAAGGGATACAAAGATGTCCTGAATCCTGAGCAGCCCAGCTTATACTGCCCAGCCACTTCCCAGTCACAGTAGAAAGATGTAGAGTGCCTTATGACAAGAGACAATGTCACTTATTGGATTAAAAATAAAGACACTCTCCAAGAGAAAAAAACTACAGGAAGAAGAGGGATGGTGTTACCTGCTCCTTAAGTGAGGGCTCAGTGGAACTTAGTCCAGTTCTTTTTGACTATCCTCATTTTAAGCCTAGCCAACAATCAGCCTATGACTTTCTCTGCAATAAGGTTTTTCTTTAATGCCATTGCATTTCCATTATTATTTTTAAAAAATTTCAATGCTTTCATTTCTATACTCTGATGAAAGGCAATATCTAGTAATTGAATATATACTTGTTGTCAGAAACTAAAATAAATGACTAGAATGCATCCTGAATGTACTTCTTACATTATGTCTGAAGGCTTGACATTTATTAGAATAATATAGCTTTTCTATACATTCTGATTAAAATTATTAATTTTTCTATGGATATCAATTGATATATAAATATATGTATTTGTAATACTTATGTGTCTGTTTTATTTCTGGATGGTAAAGTAACCACATAGGGTTAAAGAGCTCATGCCTTTTTTTCCTTCTCCCCCTCTGTATATTTGTTCCTTCCTTCCTTTCCTCCCTCCTTCTCTCTCTTCTTTCCTCCCTTTATTCTTTATATATTTCCAATTAAATTCATTCTCAAAGGCAATAGAGGCTTTCTATACCTAACAAGTTAATATATTTGAAACTCCTATCAAAAGATTTCCTTTTATAACTGCTTCCTCTAATCATCTACTTATCAAACTTGTATTAACTGACCAACAACCGCCCCCCCAACCCCCAATACCAATGGTTTAACACAATAAAGGTTTATTTCATTTCGGTTGTTCAGTTCAAAGAGTCAGAAGCAGCAGCAGGGGATGTGGGTACTGGAGGGGATGGTGGAATTGCCTCCTGAATCTTCTGGTTAGCAAATAAATGAAGAGTGAAGGCATGGAAGAGAGTATGAGAGGTATTCAGGGGCTGGGCCTGGAAGTGGGGCACATCATTTCTGCCCACATTCCATTGTCTAGAATTTACTAGAGAGTTCCAATAAACTGCAAGGGAGGCTAGGAAATGAAATCTAGATCTGTGTTCAAGAGACAAGGCAGCTGGGTTTGGTGAGCACAGAGCATTCTCTTCTACACCACTACTGAAGAATAATGATGGTTACAATTTTGGCTCAAAACACCATAAAAAGCAAATCCTTTAAGTACATTTTAAGCATGATTTCATAAACATCTCCTTCTTCCACAACCCCTGCAGACTATGAGTTAAGTAAGGGGAGAGAACAATTTTTTTTCCAGCTATGTATCTTACCCAGTATTTCTAGAAAAAATGTAAAAATCTGATATACACATATCCATTGTGTTCTTTAAATTTATTGTGAATCTTAATACATAAAAGTTATTAATGATTAGAGAGCTAGCTTTATTATCTCTATTTATATGCTTTTCTGTTCTTTAGTCCAGATGAAAATGGTGTGAACATTCTTATGGTGCTTATGTTTCGATACCCATCTACTAGTAGTACTGAGCAAATCAGGAAAAGAATTGAGAAGATTTTATATCAAAGTCTGAAGACAAAAGAGATGCCTTTGACTATAAACAAACCATCACTTACACTCACATGTAAGTCATTTTACCATCTTTATGATTCCCTTCCCTTGCAATCCTCTCATAAGAATTTTGGTTAATGTATTCTCTCATTTAAAGAACTCACCACTGATTATATATATATATATATATATATATATATATATATATCCACTGATACATATATCTCAGTGTGGGATAAAACAAAATAAAAATTTACTATGAAGTGAAATTTAGTTTTATAAGTATTTGTTTTATACTTGATTTTGGCCTCTGCTATAGTTTCTAATTTTTCCCCATGTATTATCATGTTAGATATTTTCAAAAGCAAAAAAGAGTGGGTATTATTTTTATCACTTTAAGGCAACTGAGACTCAAAGAAGATGTAAGACATGGGACTAATTCCCAGAGGTCTTCACAGGTCAGTTCTGGTGGTTAGCTTCTGTAGTATCAAAGCAATTGACATCCTTATGAAGGTTAACCCCTGTAGGAAGAATCTTTGACACAAACTGTGAAGAGGTTCTTTTTAATGTTTTTATTGATTTTTAGAGAGAAAGGAAAGGAAAAGGACAGAGAGATAGAAGCATCCATGAGGGAGAAACAACATCCATCTGCTGCCACCCACATGCCCCCTACTGGGGATTAAGTAGATGAAAATTAAGTTTAAAAAGGTTATGAAACTTAAAACTATCTTAACGTTATTTGGAATACTAGTTGAAAGGCATTTCTATTTTTCATGCCAATACATCCTATATAATAAAACCCTAATATGCAAATCTACTGAACAGCAGAATGACTGGTTGTTATAAAGCATACTGACCATGAGGGGGCAGATTCTCAACCCAGGAGCTGTCCCCTGGTGGTGAGTGAGCTCCCACTGGGGGAGTGCCGCTCAGCCAGAAGCCAGGCTCACGGCTGGTGAGCTCAGCGGTGGTGGCGGGAGCCTCTCTTGCCTCTGCTGCAGGTGGGCAGTAAGGAGCGAAGGGTCCCGGACTGTGAGAGCCCCTGACTGCAAGAAGGATGTCTGACTGCCAGCTTAAGCCTGATCCGCGCGCCCCGCTCCAGTGCACAATTTTCATGCACTGGGTCTCTAGTAATTAGATAAAATAATGTGTTTCAAATAAGATTGTAAGTGTCAATGTCAGGGACTTTGTCTTTTTATTTTATTACTAGAGGCCTGGTGCACAAAATTTGTGCACACATAGGGTCCCTAGGCCTGGCCAGTGATCAGGGCTGATCAGGGCCTTCTAGCTGCCGGCTGGGGCCTTCTTTCTGCACCGGCCCCTGGTGGTCAGCGCACGTCATAGCGAGTGGTCAAACTCCTGGTCTCCCAGTCGAACTCCTGAGGGGACACTTAGCATATTAGCCTTTTAAATATATAGATCTTTCCCCAAACTCTAGCATATATCTCACATACCATAGTTGTTCCAGCTCTGTTCATTGCATCTCCTTAAGTATTTCCAAGTTCAGTTACTTCTGATTTAATACCAAAATATAAGGCTTGCCCTTTGAACCTGAAAGTATTTCCCCTCCCATGAATTTAAAAAACAGATAGTCTAAAATTAATTTTTATGTTGCTAGAAATTGGGTAACTCCTTTAAATACATTTTGAGATAGAATCCCCACACACATTCATGACAACTTTTTAAAGAAGTAATTAGAACCCTAGCCAGTTTGGCTCAGTGGATAGAGTGTCAGCCTGCAGACTAAGGGTCCCAGGTTTGAGTCCAGTCAAGGGCACATGCCCGGGTTGTGGGCTCAATCCCCAGTAGGGGCGTGCAGGAGGCAGCCGATCAATGATTCTCTCTCATCATTGATTTTCTATCTCTTTCTCCCTCTCTATACCTCTCTGAAATAAATAAAAAATATATTTTAAAAAAGATGTAATTAGAAATAATGAAGAGTATGGCATCCACCTTTATTATCAATCAATTTTATCCAAATAAAACATGGTATTTTCCAGGACAGTATAAATGGCAATTTGAAACTAAATCTAAATTTCTGATAATATAATCACCTTTAATGCATAATCGTGTAGGCTAAAGTGAAATATCTATCATAGAAGAGATGTTAAACTGTAGAATTTCTCATTTTACAATTTAAAAAAATTTTTCAGACTTCTTGGTCATGTACATTGAATTTTCATTACACAGGTTGTTTTAATATCAAAATAACTATTCTATGACCATACTCAATAACCAAAATTCTATTGCATACATTTTTTTTCTGCCATATTCATATATCTTGTTAAATAGAGAGAAGTGAAACTTCCAGGAAACCTCTAGTAAGATTTGGGACTCAGATTCTTCTTTTGCGAAAGTCAACATTCCTGAGCAACTTATCAGATACTTCTCTATTTTTTCTTTATCAAATAGCCAAAACAAAACAAACACCTAGCCACCAAAAATTGAATGACTGAACTTAAATGAACACTAAGATACTTTTGAAGGAAAAAAGATCCCAGAGGGAGGCATAAAGTGAGGGAGACATGGTGGGGTCCATGCACTAGCTGTATATGAGAGAGCTTCATCCCTCTAGTGCCTGCCACTGAGCTACAACTTTTCACCATATTCACCATGAGGGAGAACCCTCAGTTAGAGAAAGCCATCTACCTATATTAAGTGAATTCCTACCCTTTGTAGACCAGGGCCTGATACAGTGCACACCAACTGTGATAGGAATTGGAGATTGTTTCCTAGAGTTATACTGGAACTCCTAAAGAAAGCAATCAGGGACATTGAACTTTACCATTCTTTCCTAATTTTCTAACTTTACTTTCTAATTTCTCAGCAAAAATCAAAACCAAAATGCTCTTTTTAAAAAAATTAAAATTATACATTTTGGATTAAATCAGAATAGAGGGATATTTATAACTTGGCTATAAAAAATCTCATGCCTTCTTGAAATAGACATGTTTTGGATAATAAGCATTTCTTATAGTGCCCATTTGAACAAAATTACATGACAATAGGAGCATATTCTCCTACCAACTAATTCATGTTTTGTGTATTTCAGCTATTGACAGCAAAAAGATGAGGAATCTTCTCAATAGCCGTAAGTTCCAAACCCCACAATTAACTGTCTCTTTCATAGTAAAGATAATGAATAAAAGCCATAAAAAGTTAGTAAAATTTGATAAGGTTTGTTCTTTTTTTCCATTGAGGTATAATTAACATAACATCATATTAGTTTCAGGTGTACAATGTAATGATTTGACATTCATATATATGGCAAAATAATCATTACAATAATAGCAAGCATTTTGTTCATTTTATGTTTTTATAAACTGAACACTTAGCTTTCAATTATTCTTTATTATTCTTAAGATTTTTAAGTTTATAAATTTACATCAAATACAATTTTAAATTTTGTGACTTACAGAATATAATTTTAAAAATTACATGGTATTTTTTATATTATAACATATCTACACTAATAAAAGAGTAAGATGCTAATTGACCATACCTTAGTGACACCCACCAGCCAATCAGGAGTGAGTATTCAAATTAACTCAACAAAGATGGTGGGTTGATTTGCATATGCAGGTGCCGAGTGGCCGAGGGCAGGGTGGGATGCAGGCATTCTGCACCATCCCCAGCCACTCTGGGCCTTTGGGAAACGTGGGAAGGCAGAAAGGGGACTCTGGGCTGCAGCAAAAAGGCGTCTCTGGCCAGAGCGAAGGCGGTGCAGGCAGCCAGGGGAAGGAAGGCCCATTCTTGCATGAATCTTCGTGCATCAGGCTTCTAGTGTAACTATAATTCTAACATTCTATTTTAGTATTTTATTTAAATGATTATTTTTTAATATACTACCACAGTTCAGAGAGCGCTTTAAAGTTGCAATTAGTTAGGCTTCTTCCTGTTAAAAGTTCTCTGATTTCTTGCATTTTTGTTGAAATATCTGGTATGGTCATTTTTTTTTTTTTTTTTTGCCTCCTTACAAAATACATCCATTAAAAATGTTGTAAGCACACTAAAAATGATAAAAATTCCCTATATATAACTTGCAACATTTAACATATTTCCAAATATTATCAATATTCATATATTTGTTCTCAATTCATGTTTTCTAGCTTTTGGTAAATATTTTTCTTCCATTGTGTTTTGCCTTTTTCTCTAAACACATGTTGATGTTTCTATCTTCTAGCTAGCATTTATGTTTTTTAAATCCATATATTAACCTTTATTTCTTAGATATCAAACTCAAGGATAAAGCAAGAACTATGTATAATGAAAAAATTATAGGCTAAATTTCTCTCACCAACTTCAATTGACTTTCCAGTCTTTGATGAGTAACTTTCAATTTTGCTTATCACTTAATCTTTAAATATTTGGTCAATTCATTTTTTAAACATTATGTTCCATTTTATATCCATAGTTAAAATTATTTAGCAATCTCTAAAGTTTCCTATTATATTTTACTATTTTCCATTTTTGAGTCTTGACTTAAAGTTACCTTTTTGCCTGCTACACTGTATTTTCAAGTCATTTTAAGCAAGAAAATTATACAAGTGGTATAGTTTTCTGAGTACTTGCATATGTAAGAATTTCTTTCCATTTCCTTTATCTCTATGTTTTATAAGAAAATTGGGTCATAGACTTTCTCAAATAATTCAATACAAAATATTCTGTTCCTTCTAGTGTTTAGAATAGAAATATAGGATTGGTGTGATTTTTGTTATGAAGGTTATCTTTTTTGTTTCTGAATGAATGTAGGAAATCCTTATCCTATAACTTGTTTGCCAAGAGATCTAGATGTGGTTGTATTTTTCACCGAATTTTGAGTAGGACACAAAGAGTGTTTTCAATGTGCACACAATTTTTTTCTTGTTCTGGAAAAAACAAGATAATAAATTATCTTATCATGATCATTTATTATTGACTAGAGGCCCAGTGCACGAGATTCATGCACTGGGGGTGGGGGGGGGGCGGGATCCCTCAGCCCAGCCGGGGCTCTCACAGTCCAGGAACCCTCACTCACCGCCTGCCTGCAGCAGAGGTGGGAAAGGCTCTCGCCATCACTGCTGCGCTTGCCAGCCATGAGCCCAGCTCCCAGGCTCAGCGGCACTCCCCTGTGGGAGTGCACTGACCACTCTGTCAGTGCATGTCATAGCGACCAGTTGTTCTGCCGTTCAGTTGGTTTGCATATTATACCTTTATTATATAGGACTAGTAAGCCTGCGCACAAATCCGTGCACCAGTAGCTCTCTGTGGGGCTTGTACACTCAGCGCCCACTTCCCAGAGGCTCTCTACAGCCCAGAGGTCCATCTGCAGCACAGAGGCCCATCCGTTTTATCTGTGTTATACCACAGATAAATGCCAGTCTTGGTTCTGGCATTTGCATGCTCGGTGTAGCAGGAACAGGAAAACACCCCATTCATTTGTGAAGTGCCCAGAGTGGCTGTGCCTCCATGAGCCGTGTCTTTTGGATTTCCCCAAGTGGAGTTCTGCGTGTCTCCTTGGGCCTCCAGCACTGCTAGCTTGCACACCTCTTTCCCTCCAATTAAAATGAATAAGTCACAGGGATGACATGCTCCTGTCAGCACTCACTCTGGTAAATTGAGTGAGTGCTGACAGGAGCCCATCCGCGGCTGGGCGCAGAATGCTTGCCTCATTGCTGCGGCAACAAAGCAAGCATTCTGCCAGGCTGCTCACGCTGCCCGCTCTCAGTGCCCCCCCCCCCCCCCCCCGGGACTGGGGGACTCCGGTGGGGCTGAGAGGACTGGGTACCACCATCTTGTGGCTATGGGTGTCACCATCTTTGTGATGGAGTGACGGTTAATTTGCATTTTACCCTTTTATTAGATAGGATTCTGTTTCATTTGATTTTCCCCCTTGGAATACAAATAATTTGTTATTTGAATGCCCATTTTCTGCCCTCCATATTAATTATTATTTACAGTTCCAGCTCAGGTTACTTTCCACTGAATTCTGAAAGATTTTACCAATTCTAGACTTCTGAAAATCACTTGTCTCAGTTGTCTAGTGACATTTTTTTCTCTTTACTTCTTCCATGTGGATTTTATATTTGTTATGGCATTTTTGTGATTTATTAAAGAATTTATTTAATTACAGACAGCACTTTTGGTATATGTGGTCTTATCGCAGCATATTTTTCCTTTATGGTTGTCTGCTTTTGTTATACTAAGGTCATATTTTCTTGCATATAACAAGCACATGTGTCCTAAAGATTTTTGTAGAAAATAACTTTCAGAGATGTATTTGTATTCTGAGATTATATATTATGTGATGTGGGAGGCCTGGATTATTCTGTACACTTAGATGCAGACTTAAGTTCACATTTTACAAGCAGAATATGTGAAAATGACATCCTTCACCCCTCTGTAGCACCAGCTCTATCATTCACTGATGTCAATGATCTTTTTCTGTTTAAATTGCTTTTAATGATGTGTCTTAGTCTGTTGTTGATGGTATAACAAAATACCACAGATTGGATGGCTTATGAACAGCAGAAATGTATTGCTCACAGTTCTGGAAGAAGTCCAAGATCAGGGTGCCAGCATAGCTGGGTGAGAGACCCTCTTCTGAGTCATAGACTTCTTATTGTATCATCAACCACATGGCAGAAGGGGCTATGAGCCTCTTTGGAGCCTCTTTTATAAGTCACTAATTTCATTTATGAGGGCTATACCCTCATAACTTAAGCCATCTCCCCAAATCCCCACTTACTAATATCATCACCTTTAAGGATTAGGATTTCAACAGGTAAATTTGGGAGATACACATTTAGATCATTGTATGATATAACTACATTTTTATAGACCCCTGCTCTCTCTTTGTTAAATCTCTAGATAGTATATTGCACTGGGTATTATGGCTTCTGAATACATACGTAAAGAAAAGTTGATAGGTCACAATGATAGGGATGGTTCAATCTATAGTTTCCACTTGGCTGGGGACAGGTACAGTACTGTTTTATTCCCTGGGTTTGGGAAATCAAATAGCAGTGAGCCAGTGGCTTTGTCACCCTTCTTGTGGTTCTCCACACAGTTCTAGCTCTCTGGGTAGAAAGTGGGTGCTCCAAGAAGTTTCTCAAACCAATCCACTGGATACTGCAGTTATTGAAAATATCTACCAAAATTTATCATGTTTTCTTATCTTTCTTAAATTTTTATGATTTTGCTCTCTTTCCTTTTGAAAATTATCATAGACTTAAAATTTTCATTATCAATATGAAGCTAATAACACCATAAAGAGTTGTGGAAAATATATGTACATGACCTGGCTCATAACTAGTAGATATTATTTAATTATTACCTCCATGCATATTTTAATGGGAAGTTGGGAGAGGAAGTATTGGATACTACTGATATGGCACCATATTAACCTAGAAACCCTATTTATTCAATTTTAAGCTTACCTTAAGCTGAGGTTATTTAACCATGAGGGAATTATGATGAATTTTTAAATCCAACTTTAGGCAACTACTTTTTACCTGTTTCTGAATAAAATTATTTTTTGGGGGAAAAACTTGGATTCTTTTTTTTTAAATATGTTTTACTGATTTTTTACAGAGAGGAAGGGAGAGAGAGTTAGAAACATCAATGAGAGAGAAACGTCGATCAGCTGCCTCCTGCACACCCCCTACTGGGGATGTGCCCGCAACCAAGGTACATGGCCTTGACCGGAATTGAACCTGGGACCCTTGAGTCTTCAGGCTGATGCTCTATCCACTGAGCCAAACCAGTTATGGCAGAACTTGCATTTTAAAAAAAAAAATATATATATATATTTTTCAGAGAGGAAGGGAGAGGAAGAGAGAGATAGAAACATCAATGATGAGAGAGAATCATTGCTTGGCTATCTCTTGCATGCCCCACATTGGGTATTGAGCCCGTAACCCAGGCATGTGCCCTGACCGGGAATCAAACATGGACCTCCTGGTTCATAGGTTGATGCTCAACCACTGAGCCACTCCAGCTGGGCGCATTCTTTTTTAAAACTGTTTTTATTGATCTTAGAGATAGGAAAGGAGAGGAATAAAGAGAGAAATATCAATGATAAGAGAGGATCATCTATCAGCTGCCTCCTGCACATCCCCTACTGGGGGGCATGCCCACAACCTGGATATGTACCCTGGCCAGGAATCAAAATGTGACCTCCTGGTTCATGGGTCAATGCTCAACCACTGAGCTACACCAGCAGGCAAAACTTGTATTCTTAATACAAATAGAAATAATAGAAAAGTACATTAAAAATTACACTAATATACTTTTGAATCTTAAGGTTGGTTTGAAGTCTAATCAATTGAGGGTTTGTTATCAAAGAATTAAAAAAAATTTTTAAAGAAAAATAACAAGAACCAAAGATCAGAACATAAATTAACAAAGTAAAGTCTAAAAAAAACCCAACAAACAAAATAAAAAAGATCAATGAAACCAAGAGCTGGTTCTTTGCAATGATTGACAAGATTGACAAACCTTTAGCCAGATTCATCAGGAGAAAAAGAGAAATAAATAAATAAATAAATAAAAAATGAAAGAGGAAAAGTAACAACTAACATCAAAGAAATACAAAGTATTGTAAGAAAATATTGTGAAGAACTATATGGCAACAAATTGGACAATCTGGATAAAATGGATAAATTCCTAGAAACATACAATCTTCCAAAACTGAATCAGGAAGAATCAGAAATTCTGAATAGACCGATTGCAACTAGTGAAATCGAAACAGTAATTAGAAAAAACAAACTACTAACAAACAAAAACCCTGAACCAGATAGGTTCACAGGTGAATTTTTCCAAACATTCAAAGAAACTATTTCAAAAAATTTCAGAGGAGGGAAGACTTCCAAACTCATTTTACAAAGCTAGCATATTTGAAATTATTCTAATTTCAAAACCAGATAAAGACACTACAAAAAAAGAAAATTATAGGCCAATATCCTTGATGCACACAGATGCTAAAATCCTCAACAAAATATTATCAAACTAATATCCAGCAATACATGTAAAAGATCATACATCATGATCAAGTGGGAATAAAAGGTTGGTACAATATTTTCAAATCAAAAACATGATATACCACATAAACAAAATGAAGAATAAAAAACTCATGATCATTTCAATGGATGCAGAAAATATTTTTGATAAAAACTCTCAGCAAAGAGGGAATAGAGGGTCTATACCTCCACATAATGAAGGCCTCTCTCTTAGGAGTAAAAATACAAACTTTAATGTGGATCCTCCTTGATTTTATATCTAATGATCACTACCAATTGGATGAATTCCAGCAATTTATGTTCTTTCTCCAAGACTGAGTTTCTCATCAGAAAAGAGTTTTTGTTGTAAATGTATCTAAAAACTTAGGAGAGGATCTATACATTCTTTTTTTTTACTATTTTATTTAATTTATTGGGATGACACTGGTTAATAAAATTACTTACATTGTATTTTTGATGCTCAATAAATTATCTACCTATTTATTTATCTATACAATGTATGCTTTATGTAGAGAGACAGAAGTTGATCCTGGATTGGATGCCTTGAAATATTAGTAAATATTTCTTTTGAACCTCAGTAAGATCAGTAGAACCCCTACCAATAACCTCATTGACTGAGTGCTAGGAATGGGTTAAAGAGTGGCAGGTGCAATGGCTTGTCTAAGCATCAGCACCCAATGCAAGTCGGGATATGGTTTTCCCCCCTCCTTTCATGAAAACAAGCTAATGTATATTTCTGCGACAGGCTGCGGAATAAGGATGACATCTTCAAACATGCCGTTACCAGCATACACTTCTACAGAAAGGATTGTCCAAGGAAGGGAAACAGCTATGGAAGGGGAATGGCCGTGGCAGGCCAGCCTCCAGCTCAAAGGGGCAGGCCATCAGTGTGGAGCCAGCCTCATCAGTAACACGTGGCTGCTCACAGCTGCTCACTGCTTCCGCAAGTAAGTTCCCAGGACTGTTGTGGGTCTCCTTTACTGAGTTACCAGTTGTCATCAATGGATTCAGTGCTTGGGAAGAGTCTAATCTCACCAGTTTATCTTCTGCTCCATTATGGATGGACCCTTCTCGGTCCCCTAAAATGCATGATGCTCTATGCCCTGATTATGTTCTTCTCTCCCTGCTCTAAATATCTGTGATGTTTGGTTTATATCACTCTTTTGGTTCTCACCATGTATTTTCCTGTATTATCATGATATTAGTGTTATCTTTCCTACTATATCATAAATTATTTTAGTGTAAAGACTGATTATTATACATGTAACAAGATTAAGCTTTTTCATATAAGCAAGGAGAAAATTCAACCACTTCTGTGTGTTTTTCCCCAATTAATCCTTCTATCCCACTCTCACTTTATAAATAAGACAAAATGAAAGGTGTCACTCTTGAAGCTTCCCTTCCAACTGCATCACCTAAGAACTCCTGTGAGTGGTGTGGACCAGAGAAGTGTATGGATGACGGGAGAGTCCTGCCACCCTGTCTCTCTGCCTTCACAGTATGGAAGACTGGTCTTATAGGGCCCATCAGGAGCAGTCTGCTTGACCTTTCACAGCTGTAGCTCTTAAAGCTCAGCTTTGTCAGTTCATGTAACAAATATCCACAGGCCCACTATTGCCCCAGGTGACCAGGGACACACCTTCTTTCCTCCCTGAATTTCCACCAACAGGGAACAGAAAGTTTTTCTTTTTAAACTCTCAAAAGATAAAAGCTCTGAATGAAGCCCTGGCCAGTGGCACTGTTCACACATCCTTTCAAGAAAACTATCTTTGGTGAGTCTAGGAGGCTTTTGACCATCCTTCAAAGGGTAACACCCAAACGGTTCCAAGGTACCTACACCTCTTTTAAAAATGGGGTAGATGTGTAATAGGAATGACCTAATGAACTTAAGGTAACTGTCTGTCACTCTCTCATGAGAAAAGAGAAAAGGGACTCATTTATATTTACAAAATAACTAGCATCATGTCTTAGGTGAACTTGAGTGTCACTAATTTTTTAAGGCTTTCTGATTTTTTGTTCACATAGTGCTCCAATCTTTATACTTGTTTTGGGGAATATCATTTATTTTTGTTTATAATTGATCTCTATAATTTATGTACATTGAAAATAAATCCAGATGTCAATTTATTGATTTTTAATGAAGAATGTAAGCTATAGTGATTGAGATCCATGTTTCGGCAGGTCCAGTGTAGTTGCTGTGTGCTAAAAGACCCAACTGGGAATTGGCCATTAAGTTTGGTAAAATAGAAATAACTGGTGAGCAATGGATTCAGTGAGTTTAGATGCCACTTTCAAGGAATTTTTAAATAAATGGAAACAGAAATTTGACAAGGGACAATAGGTATAGACTCAGAGGAAGGATTTCCTAACATATGAATGATGGCATATTTTATTCTGGTAATAATTTAAAAGAGTTGGGAAATGAAATGATCCTGGAAAGGGTTCATTTTGGGGAGTGATATTAATTTCATGTACTTGTACAATGACATATACTGTTGTGAAGGAAAAACACAGGGTTCCTTATCCGAAGTGTTTTTGAATTTTATGTTTTTTCCCCCGACAGAAACAGTGTATTATTTAAAAATCATATTTAAGATAAATGTCAGTACTTTTATGCCTATAAAAAAGGAGCTCCGTCTTTGTGAAATAGTGTGGTTGGGGGAAAAGGTTTTGATAGGATGGCATGAGATGTGGACTCTCTCTCTCTGGCACTAAGCAGCTGGCTATGTCCTTCCCCTGGGTAAGCCATTTAACTTGAATCTCAGTGTCCTTATCCACAGCATGTTGAACAGGGCCTATTACAGGAGTCTTCTTTTTTGGTTGACAGTGCATGAAGAGATGGGTACTTTTTTATCTTTTAATCTAACCAATTAGTTTACAAGCTCCTTGAGACTGAAATCACATATGTCTTGTATCTCCCAGAATTCTACTTTTCAAATAATTCTTCATCTCTAAGATTTCAGCTTTGAATAAACACTTCCTTTAAAATATAAATAAGTAAAACAGCTGAGAGAGGAGCCCTCTGTGTCTCCCAGTCCCCACCCTTGGGCTCTGCCTGCTTATCCCTGGGGCAGTGCCTCATACTTTGAAAACCACTAATCTTTCAGGTTTTCATTACACTGAAACATTTATGATTCACCAACACAGTAATCCCGCATGAACAAGGAAATCCCCTTTTTGAATTCTCCTCTGTGTAATTTCCTTCTACATAATTTTCCTCTACAAAGAGAATTTCAAGTTTCTATATATTTCTAGTCATTCTTGATGGGGATAATTAGAAAAAGAGGGAACTGGGTTTTGGGGAAGAATGGGAGGTTAAAGAGATGGCAGTATTACATAGAAGTTGCTTGTGATGTAACTTTGCAGGAGAGAAAAGCATCTATGCCAAGAGAGAACCTCAAAAGTAGTAAGAGGGACTGACCAGGCCAGATCAAAGGGTGGTGAGAGCTCTCACAGCATGACGTTGAGTCAAGGCTGCTTAGTCCTTAAATATCCAGACAGGGTCTGGGCGTAGGTGGAAAAACAATCCTGGATACATACAAGAGTTTGTATACACAAGAGACAAATTACACTTTGTTTCCAGGATAACAGCAAGACCCAGTCAGTAAACAAGAGCAGAATGAGTCATAAGAATGGATGGGGTATCTGAGACAGAGGGAAGATGCTTCTGAGCATGTATAATATCCAAAACAAATAAAAATTAATATCCATACATTTCATTGAAATTATAGAAGACTGAGAATCTAATGAATTTCTAATAAACAAAAAAAAGTAAAGATCAGAAATTAATTGGATGGTACCCATTACTATTAATGAAGCATGAATATTCCATTTAGTTGCTGTGCTCTTTTAATTTTAGAGTATGTAAATATTTTAAGGGCTTTCATACTCTCACTTACACCATCAGCTTGTTTAGCCTCTCTTTTCAATAAGGCTTTCAATTGCAAATTCTCTTACCTTAGGGATTTTCAGGAGCATAATCCCAATAATTGGGGAGAAATACAATATATATATATAAATAAATATATGTAAATAATATATAGAAATAAAAATATATATAATATTAAGTGTCATAAATTTTGTCCTTTAATGTTTTACAGAAATAAAGACCCACATCAATGGATTGCTACTTTTGGTACAACTATTAAGCCACCCGCAGTGGAACGAAATGTGGGAAAAATCATCCTTCATGAAAATTACCATAGAGAAACAAATGAAAATGACATTGCCTTGGCTCAGCTTACCACCCGAGTTGAGTTTTCAAATGTAGTCCAGAGAGTTTGCCTCCCAGATTCATCTATAAAGTTGCCACCTAAAACAAGTGTATTTGTCACAGGGTTTGGATCCATTGTAGACGATGGTGAGTAATTCAAAATAATTTACCAGTACAAGTATGTCTTAAGCTCTAACAAGATGGCTTAGGGAATCCTCTTTAGATTTTTCCTAAAAATAATGTTGATGCTTCCAATGTACATGATCCCAAGGAGATCAGGGTGGCTGTGGGTTAAAAAGTAAAAGGAATCAGGTCCCTATCCTTGAGGAGTTCACAATTAATTGAAGCAGTGGTAAGAAAGGGGAGAAGCTAATATGGAAGGAAAGAACAGAGTATTTTATGTGCTATAAAATGAGACAAACTTTTATGGGGGTACAAGGGAGTAAATGTTTCCAAATTGTATATTTCCCATATGTAAACACTGCTGGTTAGCATATACTTCACACCACAATCTTTGTCTTTTTTTTTTTTTTTTTGGTCTAAATTCTTCCTTGTGCTAATGAGGATTTATGGTATTAATAAATATAAAAGTGTTTTGTGAATTTTTATTTTGGTTAGTTAATAGAATCTGCATTTTTTTTCCTGTGTCCCACTTCTTAGGAGGTTTAAAAAATATCAATTCTAAAATTTTTTACTTTAAAGAGAAAGAGTAATTATGCCAGGCTAGTGTGGCTAGGTGATTTAGTGTTGACCTATGAACCAGGAGGCCATGGTTCAATTCCTGGTCAGGTTCAGGTCACGTGCACGGGGTTGTAGGTTCAATCACTGGTGGGAGGGCATGTGGGAAGCAGCCAATCAAAGATTCTCTCTCATCATTGATGTTTCTATCTCTCTCTTCCTCTCTCTTCCTCTCTGAAATCAATAAAATATATTTTAAAAAATAGATTAATTAAATATTTTAAAGTGGAAAATAAGAAATGTTTGAAGTTAGATCAAGGATATCTTGAAGAAACTAGGAGACAAATGTGAATATATCTTAACCAGGCTTTTGTTTGTTTATTTTTTTGACAGAGTTGATTGTGCATAATAATTCCCAAATGCTCTATGCACATCCAACTTGACTTTGTGAAAGGTTATTCCCTTCTTGCTCACTCAGGGCTACTCACCCACAGCTTCACTCAGGAGCCCTAAGCTATTTCCTTTCTCTTCCTGTGCTCAATTGTGCAGTATTCTCTCCTTCTACCTCCTGGCCCTGCTGTGCTGGCATCTAATTGCTAGCATGTACTGGACATCTGTTCTGTTTCCCATCCTTCAGGATGCCGCTAAATAACACACTACAGCAGAGAGTAGGGCAAAGAGCTCTGTACAGTTCATATCCTGGTCTCCACTTGAAAGCTTTTGGAAAATCAGTCAACTTCCATGAGTCTTAAATTCTTTATATTGAAAAATGTTCCAGTTGGACAAGATCAGTGTGATGGAGCCTCTCCGCATGAAAAAAAAATTTATATATATATATATATATATATATATATATATATATATATATCCTATATAATAAAAGGCCAGAGGTGTCATGATGGAAACAATCAGAGACCAGACCACCACGGCCGCTCACAGGCTAGCCCCGCCCCCAAGCAAGCAAGCAAGTGGTTAGGACAATCAAGCAGGCAGGGAGAGTAGTTAGGCATGATCAGGTAGGCAGATGGCCCCTTCAGGGCTGTCAACGTCCCCCAGCAAAGAAAGAGGAAGGCCCAGGCCAGCCAAGCCATCACATCCCAGCCTGTTGCCTGCAGAAGGAGGCCACTGGTGGCAAGTGCTGCACAGATGGCAAGCAGTGGCAGCAGCGGGGGTGGGGCCAGTTGCCTGCAGCTGCGGGAAGGAAAGCCTCTACAGGCACTGATCTCAGGCCAGGCCTAGGGACCCTACCCGAGGGGTCCTGGATTGTGAGAGGGTGCAGTTCGGGCTGAGGGACCCCCACCCCCGAGTGCACGAATTTTCGTGCACCGGGCCTCTAGTGTGTGTGTGTGTGTGTATATATATATATATATATATATATATATATATATACACATATATATTACTGTATGTGGTTGTAAGGGTGCCAATAGCTTATGCACTATTAGGATATAATATTGTATTGTATATGTTTATGGTCCTTTGAATATAGACATTTATGAAACAAAATAAAATTAGGCAACAATTAATATTAATAAAATAATATTATGCTTTTGCTCCTAGGGCTTTGTCTTCCATGCTTTTGTCTTCCATGTCTTAGATACAACTGTATTTAAGAGCGTGTTTTTTGTTTGTTTGTTTGTTTGTTTGTTTGTGTAATAGGACCCACACAAAATAAACTTCGGCAAGCCAGGGTGGAAACCATAAGCAGTGATGTGTGTAACAGAAAGGATGTGTATGATGGTATGATCACTTCAGGAATGTTATGTGCTGGATTCATGGAAGGAAAAGTAGACGCATGTAAAGTAAGTCCAAAGTCAGGTCAAAACATTAAAAGGAAAGTTTCTATTAGCTATTTCTAAATTTGGCATATATTTCACTTGAGATTTTAAAAAAAAGGCATTTATTTCACCAAGGAGTCAGTTTATTTAATAATCATAATAACAAACATTATGATATTGAGTGTTTCCTGTGTGCCAACCAAAATAATTAGCACTTTTTATACATTATTTTACTTAATATGAGATTGAACTAGTACTATATTATAAACTAGAGGCCTGGTGCACGAAATTCATGCATGGGGGGGGGGTCCCCTCAACCCAGCCTGCACCCTTGTGCAATCCAGGACCCCTTGGGGGATGTCCGACTGCTGGTTTAGGCACAATCCTGCAGGGATCCCTTTGGGATCAGGCCTAAACCAGCAGTTGGACATCCCTCTCACAATCCGGAAACGCTGGCTCCTAAATGCTCGCCTGCCTGTCTACCTGATTGCCCCTAACCACTTTGCCTGCCATCCTGATTACCCCTAACCCCTCTGCCTGCCTGCCTCATCACCCCTAACCACTGCCTGCCTGCCTGATCCCCCCTAACTACTCTGCCTGCCTACCTGATCACCCCTAACCACTCGCCTGCCTGCCTGATCACCCCTAACTGCTCGCCTGCCTTCCTGATTGCCCCTAACCACTCGCCTGCCTGCCTGATCACCCCTAACCACTCGCCTGCCTGCATAATTGCCCCTAACCACTCTGCCTGCCTGCATAATTGCCCCTCACCCCTCTGCCTGCCTGCCCGATCACCCCTAACCACTCGCCTGCTTGCCTGATCACCCCTAACCTCCTCTCCCTCGGCCTCCGCCGCTGCGGCTTCGTCTGGAAGGAAATCTGGAAGGTCGTTCAGCTGTCTGGTCTAAGTAGCATATTATGCTTTTATTATTATAGGCTAGGGGCCCAGTATATGAATTCATGCATCTTGAAAGGAACTGTGGCCACGAGGCTGTGGAGGGCACAGGGGCAGGTCTTGGCCCATCCTCCGTGGCCCCACCTGGCCCCTCCCTCCACAGCCCCTGGTCCCCTGTCTGCCTACTGCCCCACTCCCGCCACTGCTCCCACGTGCTGATGGCGCCAGCCCCGCTCGTACCCGATGACAGTGTGGAGTGATTGGGGCCAGTGCCAGCAGCGTGTGTGAGTGGCAGGTGCTGCCCCAATCATTCCTTAGGAGCAGGGGGAGGTGGAGAAGCCCTCAGGAGTGATTGGAGCTGGCAGCAGTTGCGAGCACTGGGCGGGAGCAAAGAATTTTCAGTAACCACCAGAGGCTCGTTCTGATGACAGCAACCAGTGCCCTGCCTTGGTCTGGCACCTCCACTCTCCTACTCCACCATCCTGCTGCGGCTGATGCCTGCCATGTTCCATGCACACCCCCTGGTGGTCAGCACACATCATACAAACCGGTTGTTCAGTTGTTTGGTTGTTCCGTCGTTTGGTCTATTTGCATATTAGGGTTTTATATATATAGATAGATCCCTTTATTCTGAACTGATGATTTTGTTTCCCAATTTTCAAAGAAAATAATAATCTTAAGAGGGGACTTTTTCCATCTTCCTGGCACCAGACATGCACACCTGCCTTCATCTGGACCCATTTTATCCACCTTCAGTTTAGGCCACATCAGAGGAGCTGCCTCTTCTCTAAGGCTGATTACTTCTCTCCTCAGGCTTCTCTTATTGGCATTTTGGAAAAGTTTTCACTAGCTGTTGTCCTCTCACTCTTTTCATAGTCCACACTTCTTTTGTAACTAGATTCTTCCCCATTCAGTTCTCTCAAGTTAGGAAAAAAGCAAACAACTCTTTCTTGACCCATTATATACCCTGTCTTCTCTTTACCATCAAATATTTGGGAAACTGTCTATGTGCATTGTCTAATTTTTCAAACAATTTCTATATAGTTTCTGTTCTATCACTTCATGAAAAATAGTTCTTCTTGAGGTTTTCAATGATGCACCAATGACCTCCAACTAATGATTTTTGGTCTTTTTTTTTTTTCTTAAACCTCTCAACAATGCTAACCAATGCTAACCAATGCCTCTTTTCTGACATATTGTCTTACCTTGGCTTGTAATGATTTCCATCCTACATCTCTGTCTGTTCCTTCTCTGTATCCTTTTCAGGACCATTCTCTTAATCCCAGACATTAAATTTTGGTCTATTTTATACCTGTTCCTCTTTTACTCTATACATTCTCTGTAGAAGATCTATTTATTTTTCCACCATAGCTTCATTATCATCTTTTTACTTTTAGGTCCCCAACCTCCCCTTTGTCTCCAGACTTATATATTTCCTCAGCCTCTACTTTTATCTCCAGACTTACACAAGGGTGGGCAAAAAAAGTAGGTTTATAGTTGTGAGTACATGAAAGAGTTTATTCTTGTATTATTATCTATTATATTATTTATTTATATTGTTTGTCTTATTATTGTTATTATTCATATCCTTACTTATGATTTATCTTTTAGGTAATAATGGCTGGTAATTTAACCAATGACCAATGAAAGTGGATACTTAAATAGTACCTACTTTTTTGCCCAACCCTGTAGATTCTACTCCACATGGATATTTCAAAGGCATCTCATTTAAAATTTGCTGATTCTGCTCTTATTCCCCTCTCCATCTGATCTTTTCCTATGCTTTGTACCTCTATGAATGGCATCCCCTTTCATTCTGTTAAACAAGCCATTCCAACTTCCCTTGTCCCTTATCTATGCACAAATACTAACCTCTTATTAAATATTTTATGCACATGCTTACTAAACCATGCATAAAATATATAATCAAACTAGCAAAAAAATCCAAGGATGTTGAACCAGAAATAATGTATCCACTCCATATGAATGTTAGTTTTTCTAGAAAAAAATGTACTTGAAAGTTTAGCATTTTCTTTGTACCAATTTTCTTTTTTTTCCCCTGTGGAAAAGAGATGATTGCAATGACCTTCCTACTCAATTAGAGTTAACAATTTTAAATATGCTTTTGTTTTTTCTCCAGGGTGATTCTGGTGGACCTCTGGTTTATGATAATCATGACATCTGGTACCTTATTGGTATAGTAAGTTGGGGACAATCATGTGCTCTTCCCAAAAAACCTGGGGTCTACACGAAAGTGACTCAGTATCGAAACTGGATTGCCTCAAAGACTGGTATCTAGTGTGAATTGTCCGTGAATTATATCCATGGCACACAAACTGAAACTCCTGCATATTGTATATTATTTATATTCATGTGGTTTGGATCAGTGCTTTTGCTGGAGGTCTCAGACCAATCCTTTGTGACTGTACTCTCTACTCTAAGGGAAGAAGACACAGCAAATGACAGGTAGCACTGACTCTTTGCTCACAAGGGAAACTGTGTTACGTATTAACACGATGAATACTTATAAATAGTTTTCCTCAATGGAAGATGAGGACCATCATTTTCCACCGGATATGAAGAGCTGCCAGTGCTGCCAAAATCTTACTTCATATAATATCTGGAGCACTTGGGATTATTCTAGCAAAGCAAGTCAAACAACAGTCTTCCCTGAGGATTCAGCACTGATGATTATACTCTCAATGACTGGAATGGAGAAGCAGGATTTGCAATATAACTTGAACTCTAACCTGGGTTTATAAATTACAATAGAGAATTATCATTAGCCACAAGAGTTGTCACTTTAAAAATGTTAAAAGGTATCTGAACTTGATGTTAACATTATTTTAAACACAAAAACACTAACTTCAGGATGCATATTGTATTGTTAATAAGCAATTCTGATTTATTTTTTAACAGTATCATCAGTCAGTATTAGGCCAGAAAGGAGAATAAAATAGACTCTTGGGAACGTTTTCCCATCAATACAGGAAGATAAAAAGAACTGATGCAACCTAGGCTAGCAGAGTTGGTTTCAAATTATTTGTAACAGGACAAACATTCCAGATTTTTTATGGAATGAACTATCCCCTTATTTATTTAGAAATATCTACATCAATGTATTGTAACTGGTGCTCTTGTAAGTCTTCAGCCATATGACAAGTCATATGTCTATCAGCATGTCAAGTTGAGAGAACTGATTTGTGCGAAGCACTTAGGACAGTGCCTGGTATATATTTCATGCACTATAAAAATGTTTGCTATAATGGAAAGGAATGCTTCTGTGAGTTTTAAGATAAGTCAAACTAAGTTGTCAAATGAGTGAATGACTTTGAGGCTTAAATCAGCCCAGAATCTAATGGGGGAGAGCACAGGCTTTGGAATTGGGCTGCCTGAGCTTGAATATTGGCTGTGCCTCACATGAGCTGTTTGTCATTATACAGGTTTCTTAACGTCACTGTGCATTAGTGCTCTCATCTTTATGGTGGGAGTAAAAATGGTGCCTACTCATATGATTGTTATGAGAATTAAATGCACTACTATGAGTAAAGAAAGCTCTCGGAACAGTATCTGCACACAGTAGGCCAATGATATGGACTGCTATGAATTAGTGTGCTTTGGACTCAATAAAACAATATACTTTTAAAAACCTGTCCCTTGCTTCTTTAAAGTCATGTAATCAATTTCGGAATACTTTAAATCACATTGTAAAAAATTAGGTGACGCTAGATTTTCAAAAATGCTCTTTATGTCTAATATATTTTAAACGCTGTCTACAAGCAGACATCGTTCAAAATATAGGATGCATAGCCACCTGGCTTCAGGGTTGTGACTACAGTGATGCAGCTGTATTCATTTTCAGGCCTCGATGCAAGAACTCAAGTGCTACATGTGCTGCTCTGATTTATCAGGGGGAAATTTAGCCTCTCTGTTTCTTTAATGACTGAAAGTTTTGTTAATTTATGTGTATGTGTTTATATGTAATATATGTAAACAAGATGTATCTAACTGAAAAAAAAATCTCCTAGTTATTTACACCTTGATATTAAGATATATCATGAACAGAAAAGGATCATCCACAGACGCTTTTCTTTTAAAAAGAAACTGACACCAAATTTCTGAGTTGATGACTACTAATAACTAAATATCAATAGAAAAAGCAAAGTGAAAACTTAAATCTTTACACTTCTTTCTATATTCAGAGAAACACCCAAAGCTTCCTGGAGAATATTTAGCATATTCAAGATGTGCTTGATTGACAATAGACCTTTTTTATATTAATGCTAAACACAGCCTTTGGTAGAAACAGGAAAACGAATCTATCTACAGAAAAAATTATTTTCTACTATGTAAGTTCTGCTACAATGGATATGTGCTGTTGTGTAACTAACTATATTTATATTTCAGAATACTGTGATAACTTTTTGCATATGTGTCTGTGAAACTATATATACTGATTTAAATAATTGAATATTTAATTCAATTCAATGACATTTTGACACAAATGAGAGGAATAAATCCAAAAGTCCATAAACAAATTTAAGAAATAGAAAAGTGGATTTTAAAACAGAATTTATATGTACTATTTCTAGTTTGATTAAGCCTGACCTATTGTATGATGTTATAGTAACTATGCAATAATAGCTTTTCCTCAGGTTTTCCATCTACCATATGGGACATATATTAAGCTAGCTACCTCTTGGCATTATTGTGAGGCTTTCCTGTTGAATAATAAAGTTGAAAAGTCAAAGAATGCTTAAAACTTGCTCAAAAAAGTACAAAATGTATCACTATAGACATATCAGTACAGATGCTGCTGCAAATGCTCTAAGATTGTAAAGAAGTTTTGTTTTTTTTACAGTGTCAGCATTTTTATTTATCAATACTCTTGCTTTGTGAGTTTTGCAAATATATAGTGGTTAAAAACACAAAAACCTGGGCTTTGCCTCTTATGCTGTGAATGCTCTAATAATATTCACATATTTTAATAGATAAAAAACTTTTAATTTGTCTGACTCCTTGTTTTAAAAGACAGTTCAAATTCATTAGGCAGACAGTAAACACTCCAGCACATAATCTCTGTGGGATCTTGATGGAATGTTGGGTGCCATGAGAAAGAACTAAAGGTTCGTTTATAATGCTAGATAGAACAAGATTGAAGCAAAATTTTTACAAACGCTTAATCATATTCTCTCAGTGAAATCTTCATGATTCAACAATAAGAACAAAAACATATTAACAGGAAGCTACCCTTTTGAGAATAAAGTTGTGGCTTTGTTAGTATATTTATTTGACAGAGAGGAAATGTGTGGGAGGCATTCCTTCATGCAATCATGGAAATGGAAAATAAACTTGTTACAAATTACTGAAACTAAAGTTAGAATTATAGCTGTTAAAACCTGGAAGGACCTAAGAGATTATCTACAGCAATGGTCACACCACTTCTTTTGACTGATGTAAAATCAAAGCCAAGAGAATTTTTCCAAGTTATACTGTAGGTCATAGCCAGTGTAGAAACTTAACCCAGGAGACCCTTGTGTCCAGTCTAGCCATCTCTCTATCACTCTAATCCAAGTTATTCAGGTTCATTAGCCAGGAACACTGCAGTTCTAGAAGTCACTGGAATTAAATGTTTGTTACTAAACCAAAGTTTCTTCTTGCAAAAATATGAGGTAAAATGGTGTTCGGCAAAGCATATCAATGGACAAAACCAGTTTTACAATTTAGACAACACCACAACACTATAGCCACCTATCCCGAAGGAAATGGAGGATGATTTGAATGTAGGAAAGCTGCAGAGTCAGTTAAATTCGCAGGTCAGAACACTCCATGCTTTTGTAAATGCTTACAAAGAAACTTCTTTTACAGGTTTCAATGTTTTCCTTGCCCGAAAGTTTTAACTATGACTAATAAGAAATGAGAGAAACGCAATCACATCACACAATTTAAAAGATAAATATTCCTTCACTCTAAATTGTTCTCAGTCTGCCAAATGGAAAATTAATCTATCAGCCTCATGATGTTGTGAGGCTTTTCTGCTAATTAATAAAGAACAAAAGCCAGAGAAGGTTCAAACCCATTTCAAAGTGCAAAGTATATTACTGTACACTCAACTGATGCTGCACATGCACTAGGATTGTCATTAAGTTTTCACAGTGATGGTTATTTTCATTGATCCATAGTGTTGCTCTGTGCATTTTGCAAATACTACTGTTTTGTTGAAATTATATTTAGCTTTTTCTTGAAAGAAGTAATATTTAATATAGCTTGTGTGGTCAATATTAATTTATTTAAAAAGAAAAATACCAGGCAAATCAAATTAGTTTTGTTCATTTGATACCTTTAAGAATAAATATAATTCATTTTATTTAAAGCATAATTTACGATAGCATCTGAGAGAACTCTGTAAATCAATCTACTAGGAACGTTTTTATAGCTATTCTGTAGCTGACAGAGGAAAATATTAAAAACCAGTCCCAAGTCAGCATTTAACATATATTTTAAAGACTCTGCTTAGTAATATTTTAATTTATATTCTGAATTATTAAAGGTCTTAAACTTAAGTCACAGAGCTATGCTACCCAGATATCATGGATTTCCTGTGAATTTTTATAGATTTTGTTCCCCAGTCAGATTTTGTGTCCCAACTTTTACTGAAAAAAAGTATAGTCTTGTAGATTAAAAAAAAATTATCCTGTTAGGTCTTCCTTCTCTCTACTTCTAAACTCTAAAAGATGTTTGGATGACCACCTTTTAAATATTTTCAGGAAGAGAAAATTAAATGCCTAGGATTGCCTTCCAAATGGTATTAATAACTGCCCTTTTCTGTATTCAAAACAAGTACCTTTGCTTATTCTCAAGCTTGTATCTTCCTGTTTAGATCTAGGTGGAAATTACAGAATTTGGGGTGAGCAACTCTGGCCCAGCAGGGGGATAATGTTTTAAATCCATTTGTGTTTGTCCTACAAGTGACAATCTTTAGGGAATGAGGATTAGGAGGTTGAATGAATAGTCTGAGGTGCACCATGAACAAAAGTGGAGAGGAGAAATAAATAGAATCTAAAAGTTAAAAAGAAGTCATTGGAAAGACAAATATTAAGCCACAGCTACTTGACAAAAGTTTCATAAAATATAGTTGGACCACAGAATAAAAATAATTGTTTTAAGTAAAGGAAATGGATGATTGATTTATCTCCATTAAAAACAAACAACAGGAACATCATAATTAATACTTTTTCAGAAGGAGAGGGCACACAATTGTATCAACACAATTATTTTATCTTCCAATCCTTGTATATATTCATCCATATATTTTATAAAGTTGACATAATTACATATATAAAACTATGTATTTCTTTATCTGAGATTACCTAAGATTTTTTCAATAACTATGTGTTTTATATAACCATAATTTTTATTGACTACCTTTGACTTGCTACATCAAATAGTTAGGCTACATAGTCTGTGACCAGAACACTAGGCTAACCTGATATCAACTAAATTTTATACCAGGGTCATAAACCATAAAGTATGGCACATCCCTTCCATGCTCCCTGAACCCTCTAGAACCTCACAAAATGAAAACCCCCTGTTATCACCTATACTTCCCTGAGCTTTACTTCTTTCCCACAGTGACTATGGCTTCTTCTCCTCATACTGCTTTTTGTCTTCCCTATTGGTTTAACATATCTATACTACCTCTTTCTCAGCTGGTTCCACTGAATCCTCCTTGCTTCTTTTAATTCAAATGTTCCTATGCCCTCAATCTCTTCACAGAATGCTCCCTCACCATCTTACTAAAGTCTGGATATCTATATCTAAAACACACCTTCATTGTAGCCATCTCAAGTGATTGCTCTTTCTCCCTGGTTCTAATATTGAGTCAGAATTCTTCTAACTCTTAAGTAAAAGATCCCAAATACGTGTGTAATCTCCCAACAATTACTGTTGCACACTAGTATAAAATATGTACTATTTTAGTACAAAGGCTCATGCCTGTAGCTATACCACACATTGCCCCTCCTAATTACTGTCAATCTCTTGATCACTCCCCACATTTAAGGTACTAGTCACTTGCTCAAAATAGACCACTCTACCTAACTTTATCTTCATTGTGGTCAATTTCAACATCTAAGTGGATGAATCACACCTAGCTTCAATTCTTTGAACTCATAAATGCAAATGACTTAAACTTCTATTCCACTCCCAACATCTCCAGTCTAGACTGTTGAAAGAACCTCAAAATGATCTTTCTTCTATAATCTTGATGCCCTCTAGTCCATTCTCCTGAACTTGTTTCAAATAGCTCTAATTTATCCACCTCTTACAAAAGAGATACTTAATCTAGAGTCCACCAGGAAAAAAATTCATCTTTATTTACACTAACTTTTGAAAAAATCTACTATTTTATTACATTATAAAATAGGCAGAAAAAAATCCAGTAACATAAGCTGTATTACTGACTTTGTGATCAAGAGAAATCATAGATATTTTTATTTTATTTAAAAGTTACATATGTATCAAAATATATTTATATTTACCACAACTTTGAAATTATGTAATTAGTTTCATTGCTATATGATGTTATCTAATGTTAATAGAGAATCATACTTATTACTAAACCACAAATTTAAAAAGTATTTTTATGCCTATATTGCCATATGTTGATTTCTGTATATTTCTACATATTCTGTTTTATAAATTAAAAAACATTATTATAGAAGGGGCCTGTAGTCTTTACCAGAGAGCCACAGATGGCCATGATCATGACACACACACATATACAAATCAAGAGTCTTTGACCTTTAGGTTAAAGACAAAAATCTATTTTCTTGATGTACAAAAATTTCATGATTATCCTCTCCCTACTTCCATTTTAATCTCCTGCCTTGGGTTCTTTCCTTTTGCCATTATTCATTTTAGCTTTTAAAGTATTTCTAGCACTCTAAACACACTGAGAAGTCTCATGCACAAAAGGATCCTGTTGCGTAGAAGCTCTTCTCTCCTTTTCACTTCAGCAAGTTAGCTTTTTAAAAAAAATGGTATATTTTTTATTGATTTCAGAGAGGAGGGGCGAGAGAGAGATAGAGAAACATCAATGATGAGGGAGACTCATTGATTGGCTGCCTCCTGTGTGCCCCACACTGGCTTTTGAGCCCGCAACCAGGGCACTTGCCCTGACTGGGAATCGAATTGTGACTTCCTGGTTCATAGGTTGACGCTCAACCACTGAGCCACTCTGACTAGGTGCAAATTTGCTTTTTAAAACTGTTGTACCAACTGACCCTATCTCCAGAGTATGTAAATGTTGAATTTTACTAAAATCTACTAACATTATTAAACATATAGTTTTAAAATAGAAAACAATACTTTATTTTAGTATTGTAGTAGTCAGAACTCTAAAATTCTAAATGTCTGCCTTTATTGCACTGTGAATACGTTGAGATATCATACTCATTATCATGTTACATTACATGGCAAAAGAAACTTTGTAGATATGATTAAGATTATTCATTAGTTGACTTTTGAGTTAATAAAAAAGATTCTACAGGTGGGTCTAATCTAATTCTTTAGATGTAGAGTCCTTTATGTTGAAGTAGAGCATTTTCTCTTTCTGGCAGCAGAAAAGTCAGAGAATCTAAGAGTGAAGGAATGTACTATTATTGGCTTGAAAATGAAGGGAACCATGTGTCAAGGAATGCAGGTAGCCTTTGGAAGCCAAGGTCAGCCGAGGCTGACAGCAACAAAGAAACAGGACCGTAGTCTTTCTGAAATAGCCTGAATGAGTTGGGAAGTGATTCCTCACCACAGCCTCCAGATAGGAACTCCGATGAGTCCACACCTTGCTCTCAGCTTTTGAGACACTGAACAGAGAACAAAGTTGAGCTCACCCAGATTTCTGACCTACAAAGTAAAAACAGATAATTCAAGGCTGTTGTTTTAAGTTTGTCATAATTTGTTATACATGAATAGAAAATTGACAAAAGTATGTCATTTTTATTTATTAGCAAATTTGAACATTTTTCATATGTCCATTTATTAATTGTAATTATATATTCCTGTTTTGGCAAAAAACTGTTTTTTTCTTTCAAAACAAAAGAGGGACTGAATCTGAATATGAACATTGATGGTCAAATCGACTGAAAGAAAGTCAAGTATTGAATGCAAAGTATTTGCAGAGTTCTGGTATGTGCATTTAGTAAAAGACATCACAGTTTCTGGCCATCACAGTTTCACTATCTAACATGAGAAATGGGTCTACAAACCTAAAAGCAAAACTAAAACTATATTCCTGCTTGAAGGGAAAGCATGGGTTGTTTAGATAGTGTGAAAGCTGGGAAATTAAAGGGAAACATCCTGGAGGAATTATCTTTAGAATCTATGTACCCTGTGTAGACAGAGTCTGATTAAATGACTTTAATCTTACACTGAGGTGGACTTGGAATTGAGAACTGTGCTATAAAGAAGGGAAATGATACTTTAGGCTTGTGGGCAAAGACACAATGGGAAGAAAAGGATTGGATTGACAGAAAACTCAAGCTCAGAGAAGGTAGACATGACTATGACTACAAAGGAGAACACATGGAGAGGAGACAATCAGCAGTAAAGCCCTTTACAATGGCAGCTGGCACAAACATATTTTAATTTTCCCTTCTTCAATCCAGATTCCCCTTTAGAGTAGATGCAAATGAATTACTGAGCTAGACGTGATGATTACATGTATCATTGCACAAAGAAAGGCAAGTTGAGGGTGTCAAATGCTCTAGAAAAGTCCTAATGTTGCCTCTGAAAGAGATGAATGGCAGGGCCTGAAGACCAGGCTTGTCCTGACTCAAAGAGTGCCACCTCTGGAAAGCCAAGCACAAAACCATGCAAAGTATTCAAGGGTGTTGCTTAGGTTTTGAATACGGTACTCTTTCCCCCACTTAATTAGCCAGAACCAGGAAATTTTTCCTGCAATAAAGACAAGTGATTCTTCACCTCAAACCATAGTATTGGTTAAAGTTTACCCATCCCAACTTGTCAAACTTGTTTATTTTAAATCCTTAAGCATTCTTTCTTTAGTCAGCGTACAGGTCTGAAAGAATGCCAGGATGCTATTCATTTGACGAGAAATCACAAAGCAGCACGGAGGTGGAGGAGTTTGCATTCTCAACAGTGTATGATGTATCAGTAAGTTTAACTTTATTTCATGTTTAAAAAGATTCATTTCAGATCATGGTTTCCAATTCAGGGAATTATTCTGAATTGGAAATTTAAAGGTGTTTTTTTTTTCCTCCCTACTGTTGTTGGAGAAAATAATAATATAGATTTGCTAATACTGTTTATTTCAGGAAACCATGCTAACAATTTAATATTTAGGATTAAAAGGTTTAATGGGTTGGATTTTAATTGAAAAGTTTAATGTAAAAATAAGATCATCACAGAGAAGGAGGAAAAACGGAGAGCCTAAGGTACAATACTATAAATTTGTAGCAGTGGAGGGATGGGGCATGGAAGAAAGTGTCTTCTCACTCTCAGTTCAGAGTTTAGGATATATAATAGTATTTTTTAATCTACCCAAATTATGCATTTCATTGATTCATTGAAAATAGAGGAAACACACAAATTGTGTAAGAAGTATTGTATTTTAACCCCTATTTTAAAATTAATAAGTACAAGTAAAACTCCAAAAAACAAATACAAAATATAATGTCTTTTGAGATATTCTTTGTCTCTTAAAATAAAATTTTAGTAAACAATAGAAGAACAATTGGTACATCAGAATGCAAAAGTGAGAAGCAAATCAGTATCATAAAAATTTTGAATTTTAGTAAACTTGGATGTCTATAGAAATGAAAGTGACATAAAGGTAGAGAAATAGAAAAATAGCCTGAAATAAAAATCTGTGAAAGCAAAAGACCTACATCTGGGAATAGTCCAAGAAACCATTTAGGTCTCTTTATTCCTATTACTTTCTATTTTCAAGATTTTTAAAATTGTCCCCTCTGGGTCTGAAATCCCTAAAAAGTCTACAGTTCCATTCCATATCAAGATAAATCAGTATGACTACTTTATACTTTTTTGCTCTGGTTTTCTTTAGCTTTGTAGCTTAGAGGGATAGTAAGGGGTGAGAATGGAGGGATGGGAGGGAAGGTGTTGTTGAAAAATAATCCCTACTTTTCCTATTGATAATTGATGTCTGAGGTAATTAAGTCAGAGGGTTTTCTCCATTTGAAACACACAAATGAAATTTTATTAGTTTTTGTCATCTGGAAGTAATGTGAAGAAAATATACTTTACTCTTTGTTGTACATGCCAGTATCTAGTAGAATGCTTGGCAAAAGCATATTAATTGAACCATTTAATTGTTCTTCAAATGTATTTGGTACCAACTAATTTCCAGCTAACAACTCATCTGCTTGATTTAACTGGATTTCATGTCACCTTTAAAGCCTTTTTTCACACTGAAGTAGTTTGTTTATTTTTCTAGTAAGCCACTCTGTATTTAGAGATCATTATATAAACAGGTATAAATACATTTATAACATTTAGTCCTTGTTTTCTTTCCAAAAAATGGGTAACCCTATAATAGATTGTTTGGATTATTTCATTCCTATAATGAGATTCTGAATAATTTTAAATTTCTCTTTACCTCACACAAAAATATTAGCCTTTTTATCAAGATATAATTGATGCATAACATTACATTAGTTTCAGGTGTACAGCATAATGCTTCAGTATTTGTATATACTGTGAAATGATCACCACAGAAAGTCTAGTTAACTTCTGTCACCAAACATAGTAACAAATTCTTTTTCTTGTGATAGGAACTACTCTCTTAGCAATTTTCAAATGTACAATACATTTAGTTACTATAGACACCATGCTGTATATTACATCTCCATGACATTTATTTAATTACTAGGGGTCCAGTGCACGAATTTGTGCACCTTGAAAGGAACTATGGGCCGCGAGGCTGTGGTGGGCACAGGGGTGTGGGAAACCGTGAGAGGCAATCGGGTAAACAATCCAGTAACCTTGTTTTCCCCGCTTTACTGGGGCCCTTTGTTTCACATATTTAGGTTTGATACATAGCAGACTCGAAGAGGGAGTAGCATTGTGGTAGGGACAAAAGTTGCAACATGTTTTCAATAGCAGGGACAAAAGCTGTAGTATGTTCTTGATATCAGGAACTAGGATAGGGAGGTTGGCGGGGAGAGAAGTATAGAGTGTACCTAGGATCCTGTGGAGGCGGGAAAAACATCTAGCCTTGGCAATGACCTTTATGCTTGCACAAGCTGTTTCTGCTTATAAAAAGGGCTGAGAAAATAAACTCGGCGCGCAGTCTTGAACTGTTTGCCCTCCCGGAAACTACTGTGTCTGTGTTTTTTAATCCTCACCCCCCCTTTTCAGGTACCGTTCAACTGTAGTGCCGGCAGGCTCCGGCACAGGGGCAGGTCTCGGTGCATCCTCTGCATCCCTGCCTGGCTTCTCCTGCCATGGCCCCCGATCCCCTCTCTGCCAGCAGCCCTGCCGCCTCAGCTCCATGCACTGACAGTGCTGGCCCTGCTCGCACCCACTGACAGCACAGAGCTATTGGGGCCAGCGCTGCCAGCGGGTGTGAACAGTGGCTGTTGCCCTGATCGCACCTCAGGAGCATGGGGAGGTAGAGAAGCCCTCAGGGGTGATTGGGGCCAGCAGCGGATGCAAGCAGGGCTGGTGCCAGCAGCAGGTGTGAGCACCAGGCAGGATCGCGGTGCATGAAAACAAAGAATTTTCGGTAACCACCAGAGGCTTGCCCTGATGACAGTGACCAGTGCCCTGCCTTGGTCTGGTGCCCCCACTCACCTGCTCCACCATCCTGCCACAGCCAACACCCACCATGTTCTGCGCTCTGCTGCCTGCTGCCAATGCCCACATGTTCTGCACACACCACCTGGTGGTCAGTACACATCATAGTGACCGGTTGTTCAGTTGTTCAGTTGTTCCACCGTTTGGTCTATTTGCATGTTAGGGCTTTATATATATAGATTGAAAGTTCGTACCTTTTGACCACCTTCATCCATTTTGCCCAACAACCCACCCCAGCTCTGGCACCACATAGAGTCTTTTTCATGTAGTAACACCCATTAGTGAATTTTAAGTTATTTCCCACGTTGATAGTTAAAACAAGTTTGAGATTCATAATAATAGGCATAAAAGGACTCTGTCAAGTGAAAAAATAAAGAAAGAATAAAATAAATATTCAAATAAAATAAGTCATTAGGGTGTAATGATTTTAATTTGTAAACCAAACTTGTCATTTAAATGAGAGGCCATACTCATTTTCTGTAATAGAGCCTTAGGCTCTTGGAGTTCAGCACTGACAATGTAGGACTAGGCACAAAAAAATAAAGACAGATGGCCCTTAAAAAGAGTACCTCTGAAATAGCATAATTCCAAGTTTAAAAATGCAATGTAAGCTTTATCAGAACATATACACACATATTATGCATAATACAAATATGCATATATACATATACACATTCATATTCTATCATATATTTTTAAAAAATAAAATTAGCAAGATACAGACATATCTGTTTTATATATGCTAAGTATTTTTATAGGAAAATGTTATGATAGATTATCTTTAATTTAAAACTATTCTTTTTTATTTTGCAATATTGGTAAATTTGTAAACAACACATTAATAATGAACATCCTTCTGGCTAATTTTTACACACATTCAAAATTCTAAAATTCTTTCTTTAGGATAAATTATCTTCTACACTTTCAAAATTTCTGGAATGCCATCTCATGATTAACAAAATACTCTGTATCCTAAACTTCTTTTTCCTGAATATTCCCTATATACCTAGAAAATTAAAATACAGCCATTTTTTTCTCAGAAGATAGCATTTTTACAGCCCTATTATGGAAGATTTAGTCTTTGCCCTCTCACTTCCTAATGCCACTTCAGACCATTACTCTCCACACCTTTGTAAATTGCTTTGTTCCTTTGAGGCTCAAACAATTCTGCTCTCTACCCTCTTCTCTTCCTCATCACTGTCCTATGGACCCATGATTATGCCATGATTTATTAAAGACTGACACTGCTTCCCTATCTCTTTCTGTAATCCAAGTCCTAGGTTTACCCTAGGTAGTATCAGTGCCCAGGTGGTTGATCTTCAATATCCTACTCATCTATTTCCTTGATCTTCTCATCTCTATAATTCTCTCCAAATATTACTTTCATGTCCACACCTTAGACTTTGTCATAACTCAAAATTACTCTCTCTGAATCATAACTTTAGACAACTAACACTATTCTAACCTTCCTTCTTACATACTCAGTTGTTTTTAATGCATCATTAAAAAATCATTAGCTCCACTCTATGAATTCTTCATATCCATCAGTTGTCATCTCCATCAAACACACACACACACACACACACACACACACACACACACACACTCACTCATCTTTGTTTCTCTTATGATCCTTAATTTCAACAATGTTTTGAATTTTGTTTTAAACTCCACTAAATTTTTTGAGCCCTTATTTCTTTCATCATTCATACCTGAATAAATTCTAAAGAGAATACAGCTGTCTGAACAATGACTCCCCTCTGCCCAGACCACTGAAGAATGCTACAGAAAAGCTCTCAAATGTGCTGGAAGTGCCAGTTCATTTGAGCTCTCAACTCTTACCACTATTCCTACTATGTCATCTTAGTTAATATTCCAATTTTTCACAATGATTCTTTTCAACTTCTCTAGCCTCCTCAAAGTTCCAAGTTCTCACCATGTGTCCTTTCCTGTTTCAACTACTTCAAAGAGATAAAGTGATTGATCAATTAGATAACAATTCATTCAACTTTCTGACAATGAACCAACAAACCTACCTATATCCATTCACGCTCTTTAGAGGATTCCTAGAGTTTATCCAACTTCTCTAATCTATTATGTTGAACTATATGAAAATGGTTCCACTTTTGACCTACACAAATGTCAATTTCATACCTGCAAACATAATAGTTTAGAATCCATGAACTTTCAGATATGCTCTCAACCCAATCCTCCTCTCAACCCCAGGACTTCTACTGGCTAGTCTATACTATTATAAGTATACTCAAAATTGTCCCATTCACAAGAAAGTAAAATCCTCCATTAACTCCATATGCCTTGATGACTTGTCTCTCTCTATCCATAGTTGATATCCACTGTTCCATCTCCTCACTTAAAATTTTCCTTCAAATCAACTGACATTTGGTTTATAATTCCACTACTCTGTTTCTTTTCCTTTCATGGTCACCAGTAATTCGCTATTGCTTAATCCAATGGGTATTCTAAATTTTTATTATATTTGATTTCTCAATAGCATGTAACACTCTGTATCAATTCTTCTTTGAATATCCTTTATCCGTTGTTATCATATCACAGTTACTTTCCTTCTTATTCCCTCCTTATTTTCTTAATGTGGTTTCCAGGATTCTTCATTCTTTGTCAATATCCTAAATCTTAGATTTATTTAGAGTTCTCTGAGTCCCCCCCCCCCTACCTATTAATTCAATTAAAAAATTCTTGAGCATCTATCATATTCCAGGTACTAAAAATACAGTGATGCATTTCACACAGGACTTAACATTTTTAAATGAAAAAGTAAAATTGTTAGATTATAATGAATGCAGATGTAATGACTTTGTATTTATGCTGATAAATTAACTTTTCCTTTTCATATTTGTAAATATATAACTTACAATTTGCCCCTTGACTTTTGCTTTTGAAAACTAGATCAACAGAAGATTTTATGCTAACTTAGTTTTTTCTCTTTCTTTTATTTAAGTAGTCCAATTTAGTGTTTCCCTTGATGATTTCTGCCTCTGTATGTCATTTTTAGGAATAGATATTTCATTCATAAGTATAATAGCAAAGAGTAAATATAAGCCATGATCATGTGTAACTGATTTTTTTAATCTCATAGCTCTAAGAATTTTACAAGCAAAGACAATAAAACAGTGAAAAATATATAATTTATTTAAATAAGGCAGTTTTTATAAGGAGAGTTCTCCTCATCATGTGGAATTTAAGTAGTACACTTAATGTTTTGAGTTTTTTGACTAGTATTGACCTAGTACAATACTTAAATGTCCCAGTAGGAATAAGTAATGTGTAATAATTATCTTATTTTATAGACTTATAAAAGAGTAGTTTGTAGCCTAAAATTACAATTGGCCAATCCATCTATAATAAATCTTGATTCACAAAATTCACAGCTCAAGCTATATCATATTTCATAGTTTATCAGTAATCTAAAAGTAAATTCCTTCTATATTTTCTTGGTATTGACATATTACTGAGTTAGAATGCAATCATGATCCTTAGATTTGGTGAATGAACTAGAAAGAGAATTTCAGGCTCATACATAGAGGACATAGTGAGTGAATACTGAGAATACTTCTTATGCCAACCAACTATCTAAATAATAATGAGACGAGCTCCAAGTTATTTCATTTCAACAACATCAAAAGAGGTACTAATTACTACCAACAAAAAGACTTGTAACTGGGCACATGGTAGAGGAATAAAGGAAGCAAGATCGCTGGTAAGGGGAAGAAAAAGAACAATGATCAGTAACAAATATAATTCAATTTAAATTGAATGAAGGTTAAGCGCAGGTGTAATCAATGCACTTTGTCAGCATTACCTAAAAGGCCAGTACTTGTGCTGCTGGTGATATATGAGATGACTTTAGGTAGGATTTACAAGAAAATAAAGCAACTATATCAAACTCAGTATTTGGTGAACATTCTTGCTTAGGGATTGGCTATATTAAAAATGATTCTATTTTACAAATTTAAGGGAATTGATTTAGAGGTATTAGTGCTTGTTGCAAAATTATGATGATTGCAACTGAAATTTGGAAAACACTATAACAACTCAATGAAAGAACAATTAATTTTAAGCAGGATAGAAAATGAACATTTTAAATAGGGCATTTGGATGAGACCTTATAGTATAACTAGTAGCCCGTTTGCACGAAGATTCGTGCAACAGACCTTCATTCACCTGGCTGCTTGCACCAGTTTTCTGCCAGCACCGGGGACCCAGGCCTTGGCCTCGGGCGGTGGCCTTGGGCTCGGCCGCACCCAGCGTCCCTGCGACCGATCGCAGGAGCCGACCCCCAGTGGTCTCCCGCGATCGGCGCAGGCTCCCCGCTGGCTTTCCCGGCCTTGGGCTCCGCCACACCCCAACGTCCCTGCAACGGTTTCCTGGTGGGCGTGGCTTGGTTGGTGGGTGTGGCTTGGGCGTAGCGAAGGTGCGGTCAATTTGCATATTTGTCTATTATAAGGTAAGATGAACCCCTACTATACATTTTTAGAAGTAGGAAAGTAGGAGAGGGCAATTTTAGACTTGGATTATTAGACTAACAAAGTAGAATGCCTTCTTACCTAATGTAAGAGGTGTTTTGTTTTGTTTTTGACCAGGTTGACATTCTCAAGAAAAACGCAAAATTACAAGTCATTATTTAGAAAACAAATGCTTATTTATGGGTTTATTAGAGAAGGGTAATATATATGCTTCAGTAGGTATAAAATATATCACAAACAAGGCAGGGTGAAATTTTATGAATAATTTTATTTTTAAATTTTATTGTTGTTATTGTTTTTTACAATTACAACAATTAAATATTGTTTTGATAGTAACTATATGCATTTGCCAATCCTTTCAAGTTTACACAAATGAAATCTTCTAGAATTATTTTTTAAAATCTTTATTGTTGAAAATATTACATAGGTCCCCCTTTTATAATTCTTGCAATTCAAACTTAAATAGTGACTCTCTGGCAAAATACCCAAGCCCTCTCTAAAAACATTCAATTTTATGAAAAATTAATAAATTAAAATTCAAATTAGTTCAATAATTTTATTACAAAATAAAGAGCAGTTTAGAACAAACACTGTGAAAGAAGCACTGGGTTTGAGGTTAGAACAAACTAACTTTGAATCAATATTCCTCCAGTTAATACATATGTGTCATTAGCCTATTTTTACCTCTGTACTGAGATAAACACCATGAAAACTATAAAAGATTCCAAATATAAAAGGTAATCATTGCTAGTGGGCCCAATGGAGAAGATAGTTTAGTATATTAAAGTAGGATTTGGTCATGACCCTTGTGCTAGAAGCACTTGTGTAACAAATGACCAGTTGATTTTCTAGGGGTTCATTATATTTCTTTGACTTGAGTTCCTAGTCAGATTCTTAAAAACAGACACAATAGAATGGTTTATTGTGTCCCATTTATAAGTGAATTAACTCTCCTCACTAAAGGGTTTTAAGTCTCTCCAAGAGGAATAATAATTTTCTGGCCACCACCTCTTTTTGGGGTGCCCAGTCCAGACAGCTGGTGATCTCACCATTTTAAGACTCATACAACAGGTGACCCAGGCATGCCTCTCCCATATGGTCTGCTGGGAAGCTCCACTGTAAGGCTTTGGTTTCCAAAGTTACTCTACAAAGTACTAGAAGCTCTTAATTGCTGCCATGTACTGCTCTTATGAGTCTTGGGGTTCTTCCAGACCTCTGGATCTTGGTTGAGAGTAAAATTATTTCTTAGTGCAATTCTTCTCAGCAAAATGTATCTCCCTGTTTCCAAGCTTCTACTTTTCTACCATATCTCATTGGTCATTGTTGTGCTATAATTTTGGATTAGATCCTATGTTCTACAGTGGAAATGTTCACAAATAGAAAAGAGGGAACTTAGGTGGGCTCAAGCAATTAGTACTTTTAAGTTCTTAGGGTAATCATTTTAGTCTCAGTTGAAAAATGGACATAATATTTACCATACGAACCTTACAGAAATGTTCAGTGTTATAGGGTATATTAAAGCTCTTTAAGAACTATAAAGTGCTATCTAAATAAAAACTATTATCATCATTATTAGTATTGTTAGGATGACCTATGTTTCACCCTTATACCCTTACACCCCACCCTTTGCTCTCCAAACCTGTTTGGAATAAGGTGGGGCAAGCTTGAGTAAAGTACCACTCCCTATTTTTTAGGGGCCCTAAGACTCCCTAAAAGCACTCTCATGAGGCTCTGATTATACTGTGCAAATTTATCAAACACAGACATAAGAACTCCCAACAATTAAGATAGCTCATCAGATATGTATAAATACCACATATATTTAACTGAGGTCATAGGGTTACTCTCTGGCAGGTATTTTGCCACTGAAATGTGAGGGTGAGTAATAGAAAACTGGGAACAAGAAAGCTATCTGGACAAAGATCCCTTGGTTCCCATGTAGACAGGAATCTCCAAAATGAGTGTGATCTCTACATAGCGATGGAATTGCCTTGGTCAGAGCAGTTATTAATTGTACAGACTTTTCAAACCATATAATTGCATTTAGTAGGTTCAGCCAGTCACAGCCACTCTTTAATCAAGCCTGATTACAATCGCTAACATTGAGTGAGCACTTACTATCTCTTTTAGTTCTCATAATATCTCTGTGGAAATCATCTGCATTTTATAGAGTAATAAAATCAGCTCTAATAAATGAGGCAAGGTCACAGATAGTGAGTATAGAGGCACTACATCTAAAAAGACCCAGTCGCTTTTCATCACACATGCAACCTTTCTTCAGAGAGCTGGTGAGGCTTCTGTGATCAAAGCAAACTCTTAAGAAAAAAGTAACATGAATGAAATATTGATTATTTTCTGTTCAAGACTATGTGAGTTTGCAGGATTGGCTAGAAGAAGTGGAATATCATAAAAATGCACAACTAGTTTATTACTGCATTGTCTTTATATACTTTCCTAAGAGCCTTATCCATAATAGTGTACAATACATACATTAGATGCAACCCAATAATAAAATATAGGCAACTCTTGGGTTCTTTCTTGTTCATGAGACAGCAACATAGAGACCTTTCTTAATATTTGATAGATCACATACAGACCAGATTATACAGATGAGTTATATACTGAAAACCCCATCTGGGCAATTAAGAGAAAGTGGCAATTTTCCTTTTAATTATTGAAATAATTGTCTAAATTCTTTACTTCCTCTTTTCAAAGTGAGTCTAAAAAATTGTAGGAGGATAAGACAAGAACCCAGTGTTTTCACTCCCTATCCCATAACCCCTTAAATTATTGTCTTTTCAGAAAACAATTGTCAGTTCAATGAATTAACAAGAATGTATTGCCCACTTTGGGCCAAGCAGTCTTTTAAGTGTTACTGTTGTAACAAGAAGAAAGGCAGAGAACATGGGCCCAGAAACAAGCCATAAAAAAGGCAGATGGGGTGGCAGATGATTTAGTGGGAGCTTGTGGATGCTCTCTTCTGATTATTTCTATTTTCTCAGTAAAATGGAATCAAGGTCATTAGCTGAGGGTGAGGTTGAAAGAGGAGTTATTGGAGATTTGAGAATAAAAGATATGAAATAGTTGTTTATTTCTCACACTAGGAGAAAGAGAGAGAGTAATAATTAGTATGATGACCAGAAAGCACTGAGGGCCAACACACGATTAATGGTCCTGCATTTAAAATGAGATTCATCAGCATAGTTGATCATTTTTCCCAACCACAGTTGTATAATCACAAAGTATCTAGAAAGTTGTATTTGGAGTTTTACTACATGATTATGACTGAGAGAGGATTATAGGAATGAGGGTATATGGCAGGGGATGAGTAGAATGAGGGACCATGGGATTTATCCTGGGTAAGTGAGCACTACCAGCATGAGGATGATGGGAGACAGTAAAACAATTATAAATGCCAGTGGGATTGAAGTCAGGGTACAAAGGCCGTGAGTTGGAAAGATGAGTGGTGGTAGTTGAAGAGTTGGATGATTAAAATTTAGATTATGGATAAATTAAAGCTGTTGAGAATAACAGTATAGAGAACATGAGTATGAGAGTGGACAGCTGAAGTAGAGAGAAGAACAAGGTCAGTGGCACAAATAATGAAGACAGGAAATAGAATAGACAAAATACAACAAAAGAGACAGCAACAAAGCAGTTTGGAAACTTGAAGGTAGTTGCTAAGGGGAGTGAGGGAGGCGGGGACACCTGTGAGAGGAACTGGCCCTTAAGGGAGGGAGAAAGCATTAGAGCATCCCAGTGAAAGATTCCCAGAAAAGGAAATGCCAGCAGCTGGGGAAAGGAAGTTAGAAATACAGAGGAAGGGGGACATTTTAGACAGGGGATATTGTAAGCAGAACAATGGTGGGTGAATGTAAGGGACAGAAGAGCACATGTGCGGGCAAGTACTATACATTAAGCCAAAGGTAGGTTAAACATAGCCAATGAAAGGCCCTTCTTTTAAAAATAAAAAATATATCATGCCCTCCCATATTTAAAATTGTCCATTGGGTTCCTATTCTCTTAGAATTAATAACACCTTGCCATGGACTTCAGTGGTCCCATGATTTGGTCCTTGCCTGTCTCTCTGGTTTAACCTTCTCTAGTCTTTGTTGGATCCATGGGGATCCAGTGACACTGGCCTCATTTCTTTCAGGAACGCAACAAGCTACTCCTTTTCCAGCTCTAGAAACTTGCTGCCATCTGGTTGTCCATTCCCAGTTCTTCTAAAAGTTCTTTCCTCATAATTCGTCTCTAAGATCAAATGGCCTCTCTTCAGGGATGACTTCCTGCTACCCAGTTAAGGACCCCACCACAGGCCTCCAGTCACTTTTTATTCATTAACTAGTAGCCCTGAGCACAAATCCGTGTGCTAGTAGCTCGCTGCCACTTGCCTCAGCTGGCCACCCCGCCCACCACCGCTGGTAGCTCTCCACCGCTCGTAGCTCACTGCTCTGCCCTCCTGTAGCTCTCCACTGCTTGTAGATCGGCCGTGACATTATGGCATCCCAGCAAATTTGCATATTTCTCTATTATTAGATTAGATGTATTTTATTTCCATGAGTGAAATTTCCATGGTTTATTTTCAGTTTCCTTCTACTAAACTACTTACCACAGGTTTTTTAGCAACAGAATCAGTTTTTAGCACATAATGGGATCTCGGTAAATATTTCTTGAATAAGTGAATACTAAGCTAAAGAGTTTATAGTCTCAGTAATGAGAAATATCTGAAGGTTTTTGAGCTAGAGATTCACATTATCAGAATTATATATTTGGTTTGATATGGGGTGGTGAACACACAATACAACATATAGATGATGCATTATAGAATTGTACACCTAAAACCTATGTAATTTTATTAACCAACCTATATCGTGCACTGGGGGGGCGGTCCCTCAGCCCAGCCCGCACCCTCTCACAGTCCGGGACCCCTTGAGGGATGTCCACCTGCTGGCTTAGGGCTGCTCCCCACCCTAAGCCGGCAGGCAGACATCCCCCAAGGGTCCTTAGCGCTGCTGCAGAGGCGGGAGAGGCTCCCGCCACCACCGCTGTGCTCGCCAGCAGTGAGTCCGGCTTCTGGCTGAGCAGCGCTCCCCCTATGGGAGCACACTGATCACCAGGGGGCAGCTTCTGCATTGAGCATCTGCCCCCTGGTGGTGAGTGTGCATCATAGCAACTGGTCATTCTGCTATTTGGTCTATTTGCATATTAGCCTTTTATTATATAGGATGTCCAATAAATTCAATAAAAATGTTTTTTTTAACAAAATGTATATTTAGAAGATAATTCTGGCAACAACATTGTAGAATGTATTTGAAGGGAAATTACCTGGAGATAAAGGATCTATTAAGGGCTATAGTGATTGTCCAGATAAAACACATTGAATGCCTGAGGTAGGTAGCATGGTGTTAGGAAAATGCACCAGGGTGTAAATAGGGAAGACAATTCAGGGAGTTGTGGAGAGGGAGCTATCATATGATTTGAAGGTTCAGAGAGAGTAACTGGAAAATTATAAATAATTTTATTCTTATTTTTGTTTTTTAAAATGTGATTAAAAATGAAAAAATATAAGGAGACAGGAATAAGATATGAACAGACTAAGGTATAAAGAGAGTGTTGTAATAAGAATGAGGCAGAAGAACCAAGTAGAAGAAAGAAAGAAAAAAAAAAAAAAGAAACCCATTATGGGATAGTAAAGGAAAAAAAAATTAGTGAAGATGTTGAAATTATAACATTTTTACATTGTTGATGTGAATATAAAATGGTGTAGACACTTTAGAAAAGTTTAACAATTTCTCTAAATGCTGAACATACATTTATCATTTGACCCAGAAATCCAACTCTCAGATATACATGCCAAAGAAATGAAAACACATGTCCATACAAAACTTAAACATGAATAGTCACAGCAGCATTTATAATAGCCAAAATGTAGTAACAATCCAAATGTCCATCAGTTGATGAATATATAAATAAAATGTAGTATATCCATAAAATAGAATATTATTTGGCAATAAAAGGCATGTAGTCTTAACTCCCATGATATCACATTGATGAAATTTGAAAATAGTATATTAAGTGAAAGAAGACAGGTAAAAAAGGCCACACATTAAATGACTCTATTCATAAGAAATGTCTCTAATAAACAAATCCATAGCAACATAAAGTACATTAGCAGTTGCTTAGGTTTGGGGGCAATAGAGAGTGACTATTAATGGGTATGGGTTTTCTATTTGGGACATAAAATGTTTGGAAATTGGTTTTGGTGATTGTTCTACAACTTTGAACATATTGAGCCATTGAATTGTATATATTTCACTCATTTTGTCAAACGAGTGAAATATATGGTATGTTAATTACATATCAATATAGACATTAAAGAAAGAAAGGAAAAGGAAGAGAGAAAAGGAAGGCAGAAAAAAAAAGGAAGAAATGAGACATCAAAAGGCTCTGGAAGCTCAAAAGTGAGTTTAATTAAAAGTAAAAGCTCCTGACAGTTATTGTTCACTGAGGCTGTCCAAGTCACCTAACTATCATTATCTTTCTCTTTGGCATTCATGTTACACCTCCAGAAGAATCAAATAGTCCTTTCTGGCTCAAGAAAGGCCTTATTTAATTTTCTTTTCACATTTCAAATTTTATTTTCTTAGATTAAAACTATTTCCCAACTGTCACATACAAGTGACAGTAGGACTTGCTCATTAGAAAACATTTGTAGCTAATACATTTTTGCATGTATTAACAGTCAAAACAAGCCCCATTTCCTTCTAAAGGTCAAAATTTGTTGTTAAATCACAGTAGGAAGCAAGATGATTGAGGGTAAGTGATGATTAATTGAAAACATTAGTAAGAAAGCAAGAAAATGTACCAATAAAACTGAAGCAATATTGGCCAAAGTGGGTGGGAAGTACTGCTTGGGATACTCACCTTATCTTCAATAGCCCAGGTCAATTATTTTTTATCCTCATGTGTTTTAGTTACCTCAATACTCTAAAATTTCCTTCAAGGAACAGCTTCTCATGGAACCTCACCATGTAAATTTGTATTAATGAACAGAGATTTGAAGAGTAACACTCCTGACCTTGATTATTTCCTTTTGAACTCTCACAACTAAAACACCAGTTATTTTAATTATGACATCAATCAACTTTTCACTTATGAAACATGTCTTCCTTATTTGCATAATGTGGGGTTAAAGAAACAAGACACACAGCTTATCAGAACATGAAACATAAAAGGAAGCACAAATGTTAATTTAATCTTATGCACAACTTTTAGTATTCCTACATCATAGATTTTATAAAAGTCTCATCATATCTGGTGATACAATTAAAGTAATCATTGTTATCATTGTTACTGCTATTATGAATAATAACATCCCCACCTCCTGATATTTTCATAACAACTTTTTTCCAGAGTTCTCTGTCTTTTCTAGGCAGTAGATTAAAACCCCAGCTACATGATTCACCCATCTCGTCTTATCTTAAATTTTATCATACCCATTGTTGTCCAGTAACTCTTTCCCAAGGATGCTCCAAAATATGCTCACCACATGATGGATACCTCTGAACTTTGTGATTGATTACTCTTGAAGGCTCTAGTGGTCCTTTCCCTAAGCTGTAAATCTCTTATCTGCTGGAATGCCCCTTGGAGATCATCAGGGCTTTGCTGGGCTCCCAAATTGCTTCCCAGTCTTGCATAGTTTGTACACAGTGTTGCCACTCAGATTCCAAGATCCTAGGCACAAGTTCCCTCCTCTTTCTTTCAAGAGCAGCACATCTACCATCCAGCACCCACTTTCCACCAACTCACCCCACCCCATTATGCATTCCTTGGTTATCATTTCTCTGCTGCTTTTGATAATAAAAATAATAAAATAAATAAAACTCCTATGTCCTCACCATGTTTTAGTTACTGTTCTAAGTGCTCTTACATATATTAACTCAATTGTCTCTGCAGAAGGTGCAATACCCATTAGATGGGTAATTTTAGCTCCATTTTATAGATAAGGAAGCTAAGGCATAAAGAAGTTGAATGACTGCCAATGTCCCACAGTAGGGAAGCTGGGATAGGAACTCATTTCAGCTGGATGCAGAACTCACACTCTTAACCACTATGCTGAACAACCTCTTTCATGTGGCCACTGCTGTGGCAAGAAGAAATCCTTTTATTCCTCATCCTTGACTCATTGAGTGACAACATTTGATAATATAAATAATTTTAAAAGCACCAGGGGGAAAAAAATAGATGTTAGGAGAGCTATCTAAGAGAAAAGGCCATGAAGATGTACCTTTATAAAGGTACACTGAAAAGAGCCAGAGGAGTTGATTCCATTCTGTTGCGGTCAAGAAGTACCTCCCCAGGAGACAGTCTGGGTAATGAGCCACTCAGAATTTACATAAAAGTAGGGGAGAGATTAAATAGAAGACACTTTTCAAAATGCTTCTCTTCTTTGTGAAAAATTTTCTAGACTGACCTGCTGAGTGGGTAGCTTTCATCACTGCTCATCTTTGCTTTGGCAGGAATACTTCAAAAGATGAGGTCACATATTTTTCTTTTGGTTGAATGTCAAAAGTTTCTCTCAGGCTGTATTTTCTTGTACTACAATAAACCTATTTAGTCATCTTGCTGGGATAGTCTGACCAAATTAAAAGCTTTGAATTGGAATGGTTAGGGGGAGAAAGAGGCCAAGAAAGAAAGAAAAGAGAATTGTCCTTTAACAACTTGTAAGTATAAAACTTGTATTCTATTCCAAGTAACTGCTAATCTTTCCCCTCCTGCTATGTTTGAAAAACTCATCTCTAGCAAAACTCTGATAAAAATAGTTCTTGTGTTGTAAATAATTTAGGGTTACCTACCACCTGAAGACACATTCTCTTATTTAGTGAACAAACATTTACCTAACATGTGTGAAGTGCAAGCTCCACCAATACAGAATAACCGCTGAAATCACACATTGAAATTAGTCAATGTGTAAGTTAAAATTATATTAGTACTAAAAACTGGGGAGAAAATAAAATCTTACTTTAATTTTTTTAAAACATCCAAGAATCCTATCTAAGAAAAGAGTAATATGCAAATTGACCGTATCTCTGCTACACCCACAAGCCATACCCACCAGCCAATCAGGAGCAAGTATGAAAATTAACCCAACCAAGATGGCTGCAGCCACAGGGTGAGCAAGAGGCTTGGGTTTCCCTGGCAATGGAGGAAGCCAAGCTTCCTGCACACCCTGGCCGGCCCAGGGCTCCCTCCACTGAAGGCTACAAAGTTTCAATTATAGAAGATAAATAAATCCCAACAAAAATAGCGGCAGCCACGAAGCTGGAGAGAGCAGGAGGCTTGAGTTGCCCTGGCGATGGAGGAAGCCAAGCATTCCGCCAGCCCTGGCCAGCCCAGGCCTCCGATGAAGGCTACAAAGTTTCAATTATAAAAGATAAATAAATCCCAGATACCAGGGCCTCCGCTTGGGTTTCTGGGGGCGTGGCCAGCCTGAAAACCACCACAGGCCCCATGCCTAGGCCGCCCTACACCCCAAGGGGACCCCCACCCTGATCCAGGACACCCTTCAAGGCAAACCAGCTGGCCCCCACCCATGCACCAGGCCTCTATCCTATCTAATAAAAGAACAATATGCAAATTGACCATCACTCCAACACACAAGATGGCTGCCCCCAGGTGGTCAAAGATGGCTGCCCCCATCTGGATACAAGATGGCCAACAGGGGAGGGCAGTTGGGAGGGATCAGGCCAGCAGGGGAGGACAGTTGTGAGTGATCATGCCAGCAGGGGAGGGCAGTTGAGAGGGACCAGGCCTGCAGGGAAGGGCAGTTGGGGGGACCCAGGCCTGAAGGGGAGAGCAGTTGCGGGGGGGAACAGGCATGCAGGGGAGGGCAGTTAGGGGTGACCAGGCCTGCAGGAGAGGGCAGTTAGGGGTGACCAGGCCTGCAGGAGAGGGCAGTTAGGGGCAATCAGGAAGGCAGGCAGGTGAGCAGTTGGGAGCCAGCAGTCCTGGATTGTGAGAGGGATGTCCGACTGCCCGTTTAGGCCCGATCCTACCAGGGATCGGGCCTAAACGGGCAGTCGGACATCCCTCGAGGGGTCCCAGATTGGAGAGGGTGCAGGCTGGGCTGAGGGACATCCCCCACCCCCATGCACGCATTTCGTGCACCGGGCCTCTAGTAAATATTATAAGTCATGGCTGCCTGGTTAAGGAAATAAATGTACATTTTTACTTATTATTCATATGTGGACCCCCAAAAAGAAAGATTCATTTAATGTAAAACTCGAAATGGAATTTATCTGCTGAGATGGATTCCCCTTAGTCAACCAGGGGTCCAAATCTTATAAATAATTAGAGCCCAACAGCCATTAGCTGGCAGGGGCTCCTTGTGTACTCCAAAAATGGGGAAGGACCTCAGATTGAACTCTCAGCTTCCTACACTATGCCCCACATGAGTCAACAAATGAGTCACATGAGGCAACCAATACAGGGGAAGCCCTGGTTTTGTCTTTCTATGAATTGAGACCTACCCCATCCAATTAGAACTGCACAATTTGGTACCTCATTTATATAAAATAGACCTGATTGGGAACCTGGGTGGGAACGTTCACTATAAATGGCCAGCAACTTCCACTCTGTCTCAGGGGAACACAATTTAAGTTGCTACCTGAATCTGTGTCTCCCGGGCTGCAGCTCCATTTGCTCAAATAATTGCTTTTTATTTTTTATTACAGCCTAAAATTAATTTTGGTTTACACATACCTAAGTCTGTGATTCAGTCACAATGTTTTGGGTGTTAGAAATAGAACAGTTCAGTGGGAAACTATATGCTTCTGAAGATGAGAACTTTGTTGCAAAACAAGCTCCCCCTTCAGTGATGATTTTTCCTGACCCAGAGAGAAGACAGTGAAAAAATGGGTCCAGCATTTTCAAGCTTTAAAAAATTATCACTATTTGCAGCCATTATCTCCTCCAAAGAGAAATAATTAGTTTTTCTTCAAGATTCTCTTAGAAATTCTCTGTGACTCTGGTAGCAATGTGTGTGCATTGTGCTCCTTCTCCTCTGTAAGACTATACCTTGCGAGGAGGCTATACTTAAGATGCTTTTTACATTCCCCTACTTTGTACAGGGTAATGCTCAATAAATTTCTACTAATTTAACTAATGGAAACATGCATTAAGCTTACCTCTATTCTTGTTCATAAACTCTACTTTCTCAAGTATGTCCTTGAGAAGTCCTTCTCCTTGCCTCATGTTTCCTTGTCTTTTTTTATGTTGTTCCCTCTGCCTGTGGTACATGTCATCCTTGCCAATTTCTACTCCTCAGCCTTCATGGCCAAGTTCAAAGGACAAATTCTTTAAGACAAAACTAACCCACTTACCTCTCATAGCAAAATCAACCCACTTACCTCTCTTGGGCATATTTCATTATGACATTTGTCATTTGTATTATAGTCATTACTTAATGTGTCTCTAAATAACACATTCTTGTAGATGGGAGACTATGTCTTATTCAATTTTTAATCTCAAGCAAAAAGTGTTTGGCAAAGAGAAGAAATCAGCAAATGTCAACTGAATGAGTTTATGATTGACCATGATCCTCTATTAATAAAGGTGATAAGCCCTAACCAGTTTGGCTCAGTGGATAGAGTGTCAACCTGCGGACTGAAGGGTCCTGGGTTTGATTCTACTCAAGGGCATGTACCTTGGCTGTGGGCTCAACCCTAATAGGGGGTGTGCAGGAGGCAGCTGATCAATGTTTCTCTCTCATAGATGTTTCTAACTCTTTATCCTTCTCCCTTCCTCTCTGTAAAAATCAATAAAATATATTAAAAAATAAAAATAAAGGTGATAAATATGTTCATTAGATTTTGTCTATGCCCCAGTGGGATCCTAGCTTTTCTAACAATACTTCAGATATCTGCAGATTGCTGCAAGTACTCTTGTCTTGCCATCAACCAAAGAGTAGCAGGCCAAAATAACTTTAGATCCTTTCAGAAATATAGCAGAACTCAAAATTAATGCTACCTGAGGTATTTATCAGGGTTTAGGTTATAATTCCTGAAGTAGGAAAATTGCTTCTAGATTCTTTGCCCAGATGCAAGGATACAGGAGCATCCCTACTCCTTCAAGATCATTGATGACAAAAGGCACACCTCAGTTATATCTTCAATTATTTAGCTAGGGCCTATATTTTCTACTTTAACACCACCAGCTATCAATCACAGAGAAGGCAATTCCTTCTTCTTTTCCATGTGTACTTGTAAGATAAAAAGAAATAGTATCTATAATTATCAGAACAATATTCCTGTCCAGTTTTCTAATTTGTTAGATCTCCCTGGACAATCCCTGATGGTCCCCTTCTAACCTGCCTTGATTCTATAAGTGTTCAGGTTTAGTATTAAGTGTGGGCTCTGAGCCTGAGATGGGGGAAGCGCTTTGTCACATTTTCCTGTTTCCACAAAACTTTGACAAATATCAGTCATTTGCACATCACTTTTTACTTTTTCTCATGTTTGCATGCTACTGGTACTATTATTATCTTAATATTTTCTTTAAATTGATTCATTATTTACTCAAATAAATATGGCCTTATTATACACAATGTTATCTATAAAAAATCACAGGTTTGAATCTTAGAATCCTACTAGAGGCGTGCTGCATGGATTCATGCACTGGTGGAGGCCGTGGCCTGTGGGGATTGGCCTGCTGTGGGAGTACCACTCATCCCAGTCAGCCAATTGGCTATGGATCTGCCCTCTGAGTGGCTGCTCCTACTGTGGGAATGCACTGACCACCATGGGGCAGCTCCTGCTTTGAGTGTCTGCCCCCTGGTGGTCAGTGCACGTCATAGTGACTGGTTGACCGGTCGTCCTGGTCATTCTACCATTCTGTCACTGGGCTTTTATATATAGAGATGAAATGGTTATTCATTATATACCCCCAGTGGTTCTCATGCCATGAAGTTTCTGGATCCAAAGTCCTGAACTATCACTATTTATTTGTTTGTTCATTATGTCGATGATTTCTTTTTGTGTCGTTTATTATTTCTCCTTATTGTTCTTTTCTGTTTTCTTTTACATGTCCTGTTTTAGATGTTCTTTGTATGCATTACAGATTACTTCTTTTATAAATGGAGATTATAGGTTTATGTACAGATGTGTGCAAAGAGCCCTAACAGACCAAGTCTGTATTCTAGCTCCTCCAGTTTTCAGTAGTCACTCAGAACCTCTGTGTGTTCATGCTAGAATGAGAGAAGTGGCCCATTTGCCCTCACTCTTTGAGGATCATTGTGATTTGAGGCACATGAACCCAATATATGATATTAGTACATTTACAAAGAAAAACTATTTCAGAAAATCTAGGTAATGAACTGGGGAATATATAAAAAAGTAGTCATTCTAGTGTAATTCTGACTTTTTAAGATCAAAATATAAAGTTAATCATCAGTGAGTTTTTATTGACAGTATTTTTTCTAATTTTATATTTTTAATATATTTTATTGATTTTTACAGAGAGGAAGGGAGAGGGATAGATAGTGAGAAACACTGATGAGAGAAAAACATCATTAGCTGCCTCCTGCACAGCCCCTACTGGGAATGTGCCTGCAACCAAGGTACATGTCCTTGACCAGAATCAAACCTGGGACCCCTCAGTCTGCAGGCCAATGCTCTATCCACTGAGCCAAACTGGTTAGGGCTTTTTCTAATTTTTTATAAAAAACATATTCAAATGTTACTAAGTATAATATGAGCTAACCATGAATTCTAGAGTAAAAAAAAAACCAAAAACATTCTAAACAAATGGAAGAACATACCATGTTCATGGATTGGTAAAATCAACATCATTAAAATTTCCATACTACCCAAAGCAATTTATAGATTTAATGTAATCCCCATTATAATACCAACAGCATATTTCAAAGACCTAGAACAAACTTTCCAAAAATCCATCTGAAATAAAAAAAAGACCCCGAATAGCCACAGCAAGTCTGAGAAAGAAGACCAAAGTTGGAAGGATCCCAATACCAGATATTAAACTATATTACCAAGCCAGGGTTCTCAAAACTGCCTGGTACTGGCACAAGAACAGATATATAGACCAATGGAACAGAACAGAGAACCCAGAAATTGGTTCTATTATACACAAGCCACTATGCTCAATCAATATTTGACAAAGGAGGCAAAAGCATACAATGGAGTCAAGACAGTCTCTTCAATAAATGGTGCTGGGAAATTTGGTCAGATACATGCAAAAAAATGAAACTAGATCACCAACTTACACCATACACAAAAACAAACTCTAAATGGTTAAAGTACTGAAATGTAAGATGGGAAACCATAAAAACCTTAGAAGACTCCATAGGCAGCAAAATATCAGACATATATCAAAGCAATATCTTTACTGATACAGCTCCTAGAGCAATGGAAACTAAGCAGAAAATAAATAAGTGGGACTACATAAAAAAAAAAAAAACAAGCTTCTGCACAGCAAAAGAAACCAACAAAACAACAAGAAAGCCCACTGTATGGGAGAACATATTTGCCAATGCTATTTCAGATAAGGGTTTAATCTCCAAAATTTACAGGGAACTCATACAACTTAACAAAAGGAAGATAAACAATCCAATCAAAAAATGGGCACAGGACCTAAATAGACACTTTTCAAAAGAGGACATTCAGAAGGCCAAGAGACATATGAAAACATGCTCAAAGTCACTAATCATCCGAGAGATGCAAATCAAAATGACAATGTGGTACCATCTCACACCTGTCAGAATGACTATCATCAATGAATCAACAAATGACAAGTGTTGGAGAGGATGCAGAGAAAAGGAACCTTCATGCACTGCAGGTGGGAATGCAGACTGGTGCAGCCACTGTGAAAAACAGTATGGAGTTTCCATCAAAAGTTAAAAATGGAACTCCAATTTGATCCAGTAATCCTACTTCTAGGACTATATCCCAAGAAAACAGAAACACCAATCAGAAAAGATATATGAACCCCTATGCTCATAGCAGCACAATTTACAATAGCTAAGATTTTGAAACAGCCTAAGTGCCCATCAGCAGATGAGTGGATTAGAAAACTATGGTACATCTACACAATGGAATACTACGCTGCTATAAAAAAGAAGGAACTTTTACCATTTGCAACAGCATGGATGGAACTGGAGAGCATTATGCTAAGCAAAATAAGCCAGTTGGAGAAAGAAAATATCACATGATCTCACTCAAATGTGGGATATAATGATCAACATAAACTGACGAACCAAAATGGATCCAGAGACAAGGTGGCACTGAGCAGACTGTCCAACCTCAGGGAGAAGGCAGGGGTCAAACAAAGGACTTGTCTGCATGCATATTAGCATGACCAATGGACACAGACCCTGGGGCAGTGGGGGCTTGCCCTCGGGGGTGGGAGTGGCCAGGGGGCGTTAATTGGGAAAAAAGGAGACATGTAATACTTTAAACAATTAAAAAAATTAAAGTAATTACTCATGAAAAAAATAAACAAGAACAAAAAAACACATTCTATGCCAAAACTATGTGAAATTGAGATTCTAGTCTTTAAGTTCTGTTTGTTTTTAATATATAACTCTCTCTTTCAAAAGGCCACCTATACGAGGCAGAAGAACAAATTCCTTGAAACCATGGATGATTGCCCTTATTGTTGCAGCTGTTGTGTTGGTTCTAGCAATAATCATCGGTCTCCTTGTTTATTTTTTGGCATTTGGTAAGAATCTATCTCATTGTGTTTTTTTTTAATTTTAAATATCCACTCACTTATTTCAAAACCTTAATATTTTTAAATATTTTAGAATACAATTTTCATTGCAACAATCATTTGCTTAAATGTATACATACTTTGCATAATGTAATGTTGATTTGCATAAATTTATCTACCTTTCGGAAATTATAATCTTTTATGTATAAAAATGCTTCTAGCATTTAAAATTTGACTTGGTTCATGTAATACTATTTCTTGACCAATGCCATAGATTTATATCCTATGTTATTGTATGATTTAATATTCTCAATATGATTTATTGAGAATAAAAAATGATTTTAGTAGCAATTCTAAATTCAAGGTCAACTTGTGTCAGGACACAACTGAAAATTACACGACTAAGAGATTGTGCAATCTCCAAAAAGGAAGAGAGAATTATTGGCCACAGCTATTGAGTTAATTCTCAGGAGTTCATCAATTATGGGATATTTTTGCATGCCATTCCCTTTATTTCCATTATTTTTGTAGCTCATATGAACTAAAGAGAAACCATGCATATTTGTTCTCCCTTCTAGGTCAGAAAAAGTTGCACTATTTCCAGACCTCCTTCCAGATCCCCAGTATTGAGTATAATCCTGATTTTTCAGTAGAGCACTCAAAAGTTAGGACTGACCTGAAACAAAAAATCAATGATGAGGTAAGTCTAAGTTTTGCTTGTATCATTTCTACCTGAAAATACTGTTAGGGGGAAAGAGGTTAAAATAAAGTAAGAGGTGAGTTGAGAACACACAAAATTACATCTATGTTAGGTTTGCCAGATAAAACACAGAATGCCCAGATAAATTTTAATTTCATATCTTCCTGAAAATATACTTCATTCAATATTTTCAACATGCTGATACTAAAAAGCATTTATTATTTATCTGAAATTAAAGTTTAACTGTATTTTTATTTGCTACTCCTGGCAACTCTAACCAACATTGTCTCAGGTACACTGGAGAAAGGATGATTGCACCAAAGACTGAACAACGCAAGCTAAACAAAAAGAAAAAAAATTAGCTGAAGTACAAAAAAATAGCGTATTTGGAAATATAATTCAATCATTCAGGCACAAACAACATTACCATGTAACATTTATTACACACCTACAGTGTGTATGATCCTAATACATTTCCCATTAGGCAATTATATTGAACATTTGTTCCTAAAAGTAGAGCACAGAAACACATAGACTTCCACTGAAGTTTTCAGTTTATATACAGCTTCTACTGAGCCAAGCATTGGCCAAAGATAAAAGATCATTCTTGCCAGCTTCAGAAATATTTCTTTAGCCATTTCCCAACCAAAAGCAGAAGGTGATGAAATGAATTGAAATATGCAACTAAGTGGCATTGGCAGGGTATTGAATATTTTATTACAGGAATAAATATGTTGAATTGGAGACAGTCTAAGCTTTGAAGTCAGAATATCTATGTTCAATAGGCTTCTCAACTTTGGGAAGCTACTTGACGCCTCAAGGTTTCCACTTTTGAAATAACGATAATTACACCCACCTCTGAGTTATTCTGAGAATCAGTTTATGTTGCAAATAAAAAGTATGAAAAACAATGTCTGAATGAATGTTAATACCTGTTTCTTGTGTTCTCATGGAACTTTTCACACACCTCTGCTAGAGCACTTACTGCCTTGTGACATTATTATTATTTTATATGTTTAGGTCTCTCTGGATTTGTGAAGGGCTAAATCGACTTATTCTTATAATTCTGGTGCCTGTCACAGTGTCTGCCACATGGTAGGATCATAAAAATACTCATCAAACAAATGACCAGTGGATAAAGATTTTACTAGTAGTGGCCCTGTCCTCTAGAATACAAATGGTGACTACATAGGAGAAGTATCATAATTGAGAAGTACAGTACAGAAGTATGGTAATTTAGACCAGGAGTTGGCAATTTTTTTTGTACAAAGCCAGATAGTAAATTTTCAGCTGTGCAGGCCATACAGTCCCTTTGAAGCAATTCAGATCTGTCTTTGTAGTGCTACTGCACCAGACACAATACGTCAGCCAAGCAGTGTGGCTGTAGCCAAGGAAAAATTAATTCTGGATGCTGAAAGTTAAATTTTGTAAAAATTTTTAGCGGTCACAAAACGTTACTATTTTTATGATTTTTCTCAACTATTAAAATAATGTGAAGACCACTCTTAGATGATGGGCCCACAAAAATGAGTGGCTGGCTAGATTTTTTCTATCTTTATATATATATAAAGCCAGCAACCGGAATGCCGGAACAACCAGAACAACCTGTTGCTATGACACTCACTGCAGCCAGCCAAACTGCCAGATCAGGGGCGGAGCTGACCTGCCAACCTCCCATGGCCCCTCCCCCCCAGCCAGCCCTGCCCCCAAACAGCTTCCCCCACCCTAATAGGGAGCAAGGCCAGCCGGCCAACCTCCCATGTCCCCTCTCCCTGCTGGTCCTGCCAGGATTGGGGTGGGCAGGCCTACCCCACCCGTGCATGAATTCTAGTAGGCTATAATTTGCTGATCCCTGATTTCTTTATTTATTTTAATTTTTTTATTGTTTAAAATATTACATATATTAGTAAATATATCTCCTTTTTCCCCCCATTGACCTTCCCCCAGCCTACCCTACCCTCTGTCACATGCCCTTATCCCACCTGTGTCCCAGTGTCTTGTGTCCATTGGTGTGCTTATATACATGCATACAAGTCCTTTGGTTGATCTATTTCCCTCCATCCCCAACACTCCCCAGCCTTCCCGCTGTAATTTGACAGTCTGTTGGGTGCTTTACTGCCTCTGTATCTATCTTTTCATTCATCAGGTTATAATATTCTTTATTTTCCATAAATGAGTGAGATCATGTGGTATTTTTCTTTCATTGCCTGGCTTATTTCACTTAACGTAATGCTCTCCAGGTCCATCCATGCTGATGCAAATGGTAAGAATTCCTTCTTTTTTATAGCAGCGTAGTATTACATTGTGTAGATGTACCATAGTTTTCTAATCCACTCATCTGTTGATGGGCATTTAGGCTGTTTCCAAATCGTAGCTAGGGTGAATTGTGCTGCTATGAACATAGGGGTGCATATATCCTTTCTGATTCGTGTTTCTAGTTTCTTGGGATATAATCCTGGAAGTGGGATCACTAGGTCAAATGGGAACTCCATTTTTAGTTTTCTGAGGAAACTCCATACTGTTCTCCACAGTGGCTGCACCAGTCTGCATTCCCACCAGAAGAGCATGAGGGTTCCTTTTTCTCCGCATCCTCGCCAACACTTGTCATTTGTTGATTAGTTGATGGTTGCCTTTCTGACAGGTGTGAGATGGTACCACATTGTCGTTTTGATTTGCATCTCTCGGATAATTAGTTACTTGGAGCATGTTTTCATATGTCTCTTGGCCTTCCTTCTATCTTCTTTCAAAAAGTATCTATTTAGGTCCGTTGCCTATTTTTTTATTAGATCATTTATCTTCCTTTTATTAAGTTGTATAAATTCCATGTACATGTTGGAGATTAAACTTTTATCAGTGATAACATTTGCAAATATGTTCTCCCATACAGTGGGCTTTCTTGTTGTTTTGTTGATGGTTTCTTTTGCTGTGAAAAAGCTTTTTATTTTGATGTAGTTCCATTTGTTTATTTTCTCTTTAGCTTCCATTGCCCTAGGAGCGGTATCGGTGAAGAAATTGCTTCGGCATATGTCTGAGATTTCTCTGCCTGTGGATTCTTCTAGTATTTTATGGTTTCCCATCTTATGTTTAAGTCCTGTATCCATTTTGAGTTAATTTTTGTGTATGGTGTAAGTTGGTGATCTAGTTTCATTTTTTTGCATGTATCTGTCCAATTTTCCCAACACCATTTTTTGAAGAGACTGTCTTGACTCCATTGTATGTTCATGCCTCCTTTGTCAAATATTAATTGAGCATAGTGGTTTGGGTTGATATCTGGATTCTCTATTCTAGTCCATTGGTCTATATGTCTGTTCTTGTGCCAGTACTAGGCTGTTTTGAGAACAGTGGCTTTTAAATCTGGTATTGAGATCCCACTTACTTTGTTCTTCTTTCTCAGGATTTCTGTGGCTAATCGGGGTCTTTTTTTATTCCAGATGTATTTTTGGAGAGTTCTTTTAGGTCTGTGGTATTTTAATGGGGAGTGGATTGAATCTATAGATTGCTTTGGGTAGTATGGACATTTTAATGATGTTGATTCTACCAATCCATGAACATGGTATGTTCTTCCATCTGTTTACATCTTCCTCTATCTTTTTTCAGTGTCCTGTAGTTTTCTGAATATAGGTCTTTTACCTCCTTAGTTAAGTTTATTCCTAGGTATCTTAATTTTTTGGTGCGATGGTAAATGGGGTAGCTTTTTTAGTCTCTCTTTCTGTAAGTTCACTATTGGTGTATAGAAATGCCATAGGTTTCTTGACATTAATTTTGTATTCTGCTACATTGCTGAATTCATTTATTAAGTCTATTAGTTTTTTGATGGAGTCTTTCAGGTTTTTTATGTACAATATTATATCAACTGCAAATAAGGACAGTTTTACTTCTTTTCCAATTTGGATGCCTCTTATTTCTTCTTCTTGTCTAATTGTAATGGCTAATACTTCCAGTACTATGCCGAACAGGCGTGGTGAGAATGGGCATCCCTGTCGTGTTCCTGTTCTTGTGGGAAATGGTTTTAGATTTTTGCCCATTGAGTATGATGTTAGCTGTGGGTTTATCATATATCGCTTTTATTATGTTGAGGTATGATCCCTCTATTCCCACCTTGTTGAGAGTTTTTATCAAGAAAGGGTGTTGGATTTTGTCAAATGCTTTTTCTGCATCAATTGATATGACTATGTGATTTTTATCTCTCAGTTTGTTTATGTGATGTATCACGTTTATTGATTTGTGGATATTGTACCATCCTTGCATTCCTGGGATAAATCCTACTTGGTCATGGTGTATGATCTTTCTGATATATTGCTGGAGCCTGATTTGCTAGAATTTTGTTGAGGATTTTGGCATCTATGTTCATAAGGGATATTGGCCTGTAATTCTCTTTCATTGTGTTGTCTTTATCTGATTTTGGGATTATGGTAATGCTGGCTTCATAGAATGAGCTTGGAAGTGTTTCTTCCTCTTGAATTTTTTGGAATAGTCTGAGGAGGATAGGTTTTAGTTCTTCCTTGAATGTTTGGTAAAACTCCCCTGTGAAGCCATCTGGCCCCGGGCTTTTGTTTGGAAGCTTTTTGATGACTGCTTCAATTTCTTCCATAGTTATTGGACTATTGAGATGTTTAGATTCTTCCAGATTGAGTTTTGGAAGGTTATATTTTTCTAGGAATATGTCCATTACCTCCAGGTTGTCCAGTTTGTTGGAATAGAGTTGTTCATAGTATATTTTAACAATCCTTTATATTTCGGTGGGGTCTGTTGTTATTTCTACTCCTTCATTTCTGATTTTGTTTATTTGGGTCCTCTCTCTTTGCTTCTTGGTGAGCCTGGCTAGAGGTTCATCAATCTTGTTTATCCTTTCAAAGAACGAGCTCTTGGTTTTGTTGATCTTTTGTATTTTTCCTTTTTTTTTTTGGTCTCAATGTCATTTATCTCTGCTCTGATCTTTATTATTTCCTTCCTTCTGCTTACACTGTGATTTTCTTGTTGCTCTCTTTCTAACTCTTTGAGTTGTAGGATTAGGTAATTTATTACCATTGTTTCTTGTTGTTTGCAGTAGGCTTGTAGAGCTATGAACTTCCCTCTCAAGAATGCTTTTGCTGTGTCCCATAGATTTTGGATTGTTGTATTTTCATTGTCATTTGTTGCCATGATGTTTTTTATTTCTTCTTTGATCTCTCTGGTAATCCAGTCATTGTTTAATAGCATGCTGTTTAGTCTCCATGTGTTTAATTTTTGGGGATTGTTTTTATTGTAGTTAATTTCCAGTTTTATGCCACTGTGATCTGAGAAGATGCTTGATATGATTTCTATCTTCTTGAATTTGAAGAGACTTTGCCTATGTCCCAACATATGGTTTATCTTTGAAAATGACCCATGTGCACTTGAGAAGAATGTATATTCTGTGACTTTGGGGTGAAATGTTCTGAAGATGTCAATTAATTCCATCTGGTCTAGTGAGTCATTTAGGATTGATGTTTGCTGATTTTTTGTTTAGAGGATTTGTCCAATGGTGATAGTGGCGTATTAAAGTCTCCTACTATGATTGTATTGCTGTCAATCTCTCCCTTGATATCCTCCAGGAGTTTTTTTATGTATTTGGGTGCTCCTGTATTGGGTGCGTATATGTTTACCAGAGTTATTTCTTCTTGTTGGATTGCTCCCTTTAGTATTATGAAGTGGCCTTCCTTATCTCTTGTTATGTCCTTCACTTTGAGATCTAATTTGTCAGATATAAGTATTGCTACCCCAGCTTTTTTTTTCATTTCATTTAGCCTGGAAGACCTTTTTTCATCCCTTCACTCTTAGTCTGTGTGCGTCTTTTTTTCTGAGGTGGGTTTCTTATAGACAGCAGATACATGGAACGTGTTTTCTTATCCAATCCGTTACCCTATGTCTTTTGATTGGTGTATTTAATCCATTTACATTTAAAGTTATTATTGATAGGTGCTTATTTGTCGCCATTTTTATTCTTTACCTCTGTGTTCCTTTTTCACTTCCTATTTCTTTTTTTTACAGCAGACTCTTTAGCATTTCTTGCATTGCTGGTTTGGTGGTAATAAATTCCCTTAGTCCTTTTTTGTCTGTGAAGCTCCTAATTTCACCTTCAATTTTGATTGATAGCCTTGCTGGGTACAGTATTCTTGGATTCAGACCCTTCCTTTGCATGTCTTTGTATATTTTATTCCATTCCCTTCTGGCCTGATGAGTTTTTATTGAGAAATCAGTCGCTAGTCTGATGGGGGTTCCTTTGTAGGTAACTTTCTGTCTCTCTCTGGCTGCTTTTAAGATTCTTACTTTGTCGTTGGTGTTTGCCAATTTAATTATAATGTGCCTTGGCATCGGTCTTTTAGGGTTCATTTTGCTTGGGACTCTGTGAGCTTCTTGGATTTGTATGAGTTTTTTCTTCCCTATATCAGGGAAGTTTTCTGTCATCATTTCTTCAAACAGGTTTTCTATTCCTTGCTCAGTTTCCTCTTCTTCTGGAATACCTATTATGCGGATGTTGTTTTGTTTCGTGTTGTCCCCAAGTTCTCTTAGGCTCTCCTCCTGCTTTTAAATTTTTTTTTCTAGAAGCTGCTCTACTTGGGTATTTTTTCCTACCTTGTCTTCTAGCTCACTAATGCAGTCCTCTGCTTCTTCTAGTCTACTCTTGATGCTTTCTATTGAGTTCTTTACAGCAGCGATGTCATTTTTCATTTCTTCTTGGTTCTTCTTCATTTCCTCTTGGTTCTTACTCATATTGTTGAATTTGTCTTCCATTCTTTTCAGCCACCTTATGACCATTTCTCTGAATTCTTTCTCTGGCAGGTTGCTTGCCTCCATTTCATTTACTTCCTTTTCTGGTGATGGCTGCTTTTCTTTCATATGCGGGCTATTTCTTTGTCTCCCCATGGTCTCTCTTCTCTGGGTGTCTGGTTATGTAGTTCTCTCTCTCCTTTCCATGGTGGAGTGTAGAGCTCCTCTGAATCTGCGTGTTTGTGCCAATTGGGGACTGGTGCTCTGGGGTTCGCAGCTGTTCTGTGGGTGCTGCAGTTGTAGATTTTCAGGCTTCCGATATCATCCACTTTCCCCTTCAAGATGGCGTGGTCTCCGCGTCCAAGCCGGTTGCTCTGGGAGGGAACCCAGCAGCAGTGGGAGCTGCCTGGTCAGGGGAGCCCCATCCAGCAGTCCCCCACTGTCTCCTGGAGTATAGCTGTCCCTCAACTCACCAACAAACACTCCCTGTGCAACCCTCAGCTGTTCTTTCTATCTGTTCCAGGACAAGGCTTGGGACATGTCTGTCTATTCCACCACCATTTTTTCCTCCCCTCGCTGATTCCTGATTTAAACTGTAATTTACAGTTCTAGGAAACATTATCCCAGAAGAAATTACTAAAATTAGTACCTAAAATGAAATTTAGAAATGTCTTTTGAAGTTCAATAATCTAGACTGTTTATATTCTCAATTGCCATGGGCAATAACATGGTTCACAAAGCTATGACTTAAAGGAAACAACAACAAAATAATGAAATAGAAAAGAGAATGAAAATAGGCAGAGAAACTATAATAAAATTTATAAAAATCTATGTAGAAATCTGGAAGTACATATGCCCCAAATGAAAATAACAGGTTCTCTGCAGTGATTTAGAAATTATTTTAATTCTTTTCATTATGCTTTGCTGTTTTGCTAGCTTTTTATAACGTTTTACAATGAATATGTATTAGGTATTTTCATATAAATGTACATGTGTGTATATAAAACTATATCCTTAGAAAACAAATTTTCTATTATTGTTAAAGGAAAACACATGGCCATTGTTTTTCTTAATAACTTGAATTTTCTTCTTTTTAATAACTGTTGATTTTTCAATAACTTTATGCATACCATCCTGTCTAATAGGATATGATATGGTGCCTTACCAGAGGAAATTTCATAAATGAAATCAGACAAGTAAAAAGCACTTGTTCAGCACATGCCTAGTTTCACATTTTGGCAGCTCTTCTCTTCTGATTTGAGGAAATAATTATTGAGACTCAGGTTCACGTAAGATTTGGCACATGATCTGTCATTTTTTTCTGAAAAGCCAGATTGAGGAATCAATATTAATGAATAGGTTAGTGCAACCACAGATTCTGTAACAATCTGTGGTTTTAGTAAGAAATAATTTCTTCTAGGAATTAATATTACACAGAAATTATCCCACAAAAGTCTAAAATGACACGCAAATCAGTCTTATTCTGTTATTATTTCATGATTTTTTTCTTGCTGAGTATATTCATTTTAAAGAAGTACCCAAAAATATATATTCTTTTCCTCTCCCCCATTTATCACAGAATCAAGATATGGCCTAAAAAGTTTCATAAAAGCCTAAAAGACTGATTCTTTAATCACCTCCTTGAGGATGATAACTGACCTTGAATGACAGAGGATTTTAAGTCCTTACATTGCAAGTTTTCAAAGAACTTCAGTCTTTGTACCTCCAAGTCTGTGCATATTTTATATTGGCTGTTGAAACAGCTAGCTTCATTCAACTCTACATCAGCCATCTTTAACCATGTGACAATTTGTTTAAATATCACCATCTAATTACCTGGAAGATCTTTCTGATAACAGGATTATGCCCAATGAGCTTTCTGGGTGGGGATAGGTATAAAACAACACAGAATTAAATGCTATTTGAATCACTGCATGTTTTATAGAAACTTTTTTGTATTATATTGAAATGTGTGAAATTTATATTTAACAAAGTTCTATGCTGTGTGTGTTTTTTTTCTTTTCTCAGATAGATAAGATATTTCGAAATTCCAGTTTAAATCATCATTACATCGAGTCTCATGTTGTCAACTTTAGGTAATCATAACTAATCAATTTGTACAATGAAAAGGCAATTTTGTTTTATTTAATAATTCTTCATTTATTTGCTTTGTTGACAGGATATAAAAATCTTAGATAGCTCAGCTGGCATGGCTCAGTGGTTGAGTGTCGACCTATGAAACAGGAAGTCACGGTTTGATTCCCAGTCAGGGCACATTCCTGGGTTTTGGGCTTGATCCCTAGTAGTGGATGTGCAGGAGGCAGCCAATCAATGATTCTCTCTCATCATTGATGTTTCTATTCTCTCTCCCTCTCCCTTCCTCTCTGAAATAAAAAAAAATATATTTTTTAAAAATCTTAGACATACCAAGAGCAAAAATAATTTCATTACTACATTTAATTCTTATTCCTCTTCTACAGAGTACCTATAGGGGGCACTTTCTTGACTTGGGTAGAGATTAAATACATTCTTCTGCTTGTTCTTTTAAAGACTTGCATTTCAGCCCTGGCCGAATGGCTCAGTTGGTTGAGCATGGTCCAGTTGGTTGAGCATGTTCCTGTGCACCGAAGGGTCACTGGTTTGATTCCCCATCCGGGCACATACCCAGATTTTGGGTTTCATCCCCCCATTAGGGTGAGTACAGGAGGCAACCAATGGATGTTTCTCTCTCACATCAATGTTTCTCTCTTTCTCCCCTGTACCTTTCTCTCTCTTAAAAAAAAATTAATAAAAACATATTTTGGGCAGAAAAAAGGTTGTGGGTCTTATCTGGTAGGGCACTTACCTAGGTTGTGAGTTCAATCCCCAGATGGGGCATGTGCAGGAGGCAACCTATTGATGTTTCTCTCACATCGATATTTCTCTCTCTCACACACACACTTCCTTACTGTCTCTATAAAAACCAATGAAAACATATCCATGCATGAGGATTTAAAAAAAAAAAAAAAGACTTGCCCTTCAGTTAAAGATTCCCACAATCATTAAATACTTTTACTTAATTTTTAAAAATATATTTTTATTGATTTCAGAGAAGAAGGGAGAGGGAGAGAGAAATAGAAACATCAATGATGAGAGAGAATCATGGATCAGCTTCCTCCTGCACACACCCTACTGGGGATCGAGCCTGCAACCTGGGCATATTCCCTGACCGGAAATCGAACATGTGACCTTTTGATTCCTGGGTCGAGGCTCAACTGCTGAGTCACACCTGGCTGGGCTTAATTTTTAAATTTTACTTAAATTTTAAACATAAACATATATGAATTTTTAAAAATCAAGAAAAAATATATGTTGACAGAGTTGATGGATTTAACAAGTACTTTTGATTTATTTTTCCAGAAAAAAAATTCCAAAACTCTAGAATTTTACTCTCCCCTCCCTGAATATGATCAAATTTTACAAGCAGGGAATAATTTATGTATTAACACTAAATGATAAAAGAAAGGGAAAATCTATGATAATAAAATGTATAAAATATTTATATTTATGTTGTATTTTTAAGATATAAGTAATATTTAAATAATAAGGTATAAAATAATAATTATGGCTATGACTTCATTTATTTATTCTGGTGTTTTTGTTTTCCAGGTCAAGTGATAATGGATTAAAAACAGATGTATTGCTTAAATTTCACTTTATTTCTAACAATGCAGAAACAGTAAAAAGTCAAGCTGTTAACATTTTGCATCAGAAGTTAAAATTAAACCAAAGCTTCTTAAAGATAGATACTTCATTGCCTTATCTTAAAGGTAAGAAATACCACTTTTCTCTCCTTGCTATAGTTCACAATTTTACTATCTTCTCATCTACAGATAAAGGATCTTTATTTCACTATAAAATAAAACTGCTTTTCATGTTTATGTTTCTCATTTACTTGATAATAAGCAAAAGCCCAATCAACACCAAAATATTCCTTTGGTTAATATGGAAATAATTATGACAGAATAATTATATAATAACACAAATATAATAGTATTTCCTCATTTTTTGAAAGAGAGATATTAGTATAATTGTTTGAATTAATTAAACATGGATAAGATTTTTTTTAAAATACCTGCACTCTGCTACTGTGCCATGACAAGACTCCCTTGTGTTACTTCTTTATAACCACACCCAAACCCTCTGCCCATCTCTAGCCCTTGGCAACCCTAATCCATTCTCCATCTATGTAATTATATTATTTCATGAATGTTACATAAATGGAATCATACACTTTATATCCTTTAGAGATTATTATTATTGGCAAAACCTAATTCTAAGGGACTTAGTCTAATAAACTCCTTACCCATAGTTATCTGCAGATGCATTCTATGTTCCCGGTTAGAGTCTGACCTACATTAAAGACTCCTTAATTTGCAGGTTTACTGAAATTTTACACAGCTTTCATTGTAACAAAATGTGGGTCTAGATTGCTCATTATGCTATCTGGCACAAGGTAGAATTCATGTAATTGTGGGGAACAACTGAGCATGCTTTGTTTTCTATTTTACTTCATTAAAAAAATGACTAACATATTTGAGGATTTGTTAGGATATTGGTGGATTTTGATTCCACAGGGAGCATCTGTGGACCAACCCTAGATGCCAGCTGTCTAAGACTCTTGAATGGCTTTACTGTAACACTACTGTGTGAATGAGGATGGAGGAGAATGCTGTCCAAACATATTAGTATATATGTAAAAGTGGTCTTAGATTCTCTTCAGTTTCACTTATATTTTAATAAATTGGCATGGTATTAATTAATTAGATGTTATCTGCCTTCATGACAAACAATATCATCCTCTCTGCCAATATTTTTATAACCATTAACCAGTATTTTCCTGGAGTCCACATATAGTAGTCAGAGGAAAGTTTAATTTATATCTAAACCTCCCCTTTTCATAGGATTTTATTCTACTGCCTTTAAATTAAGTATTTCCTGACTAATTCAGTTTCTTCCAAATAGAAATATTCATGTCATGGGTACAGTGTTTTAAATGATAATTGTTCCATTGCTGAGCAATTATCTTGTATTTTTTCCAGATATAAATGAAATTCAAGCAGAGCACATTCTGAACAGCGGTAAGTTCAAAAATATCACTGAGATGTTTTATAAATCAAATAATAAAACTTAAAACACTCTTTAAGAGTTTCTTGTCCTAGCCGGTTTGGTCACTGGATAGAGCATTGGCCTGTGGACTAAAGGGTCCCAGGTTTGATTCCAGTCAAAGACACATGCCCTGGTTTTGGGCTCGATCCCAGTAGGGGATGTGCAGCAGGCAGCCTATCAAATGATTCTCATCATTGATGTTTCAATCTCTCTCTACCTTTTCCTTCCTCTGAAATCAATAAAAAAGAGAGAGAAAGAGAAAGGAGTTTCTCTACTCCCCTGTTTACTATTTCCAAAAGTATATGATATCTCTAAATGGATTCATGATTTAACTCTCCTCAAAGGAATAGAATTATTAGTAATAACTTGGAATTCATGTCACATGAGCTCCTTGGAAATAACTTGCTCTTCTTTATAGAAGGATTCACTGATGACTTCTTTTAACAGTTCCCTTTCATTTTATCTTATTTATTTTTATTCGGTTCACTTTGTTAAAGTAGAAAATTTGCTTAGAAGTAAACGACACCCACTAACTTTAATATGTAAACTTTGATATTTATACTAAGTTATGCAGTGGTTTTAATATTAGACAAGTATTTAAAAAATAGTATTTTTTTCTGCAATAATTAGTGTACATTTCACAATCAAAACCATCGACTATCACAGGGGTAAATGCTGCACCTAAGAACATAACCCCAAAATATAAGAAAAAAAATTAAGTGAAATTGCTTTAAATACATCAGGGAGTGTATTAAATATTTTATGTTTTAAATTAATCATTTTTAGTGTAAATTATCATTCTATCATGTAATTTTGATTAAACTTTTAAGGCCAGGCAAACCCATGAATGTTTTCATATTTTACTATGTGCCAAATATACACATTGATAACTCTAGAAATAATCATCTTATTCTCTTATGACAGGTTGTGGTTTAGGGAGGGAATCTCCATCCATGGAAAAAATTGCTAATGGTTATATTGCAAAGAAAGCTGATTGGCCATGGCAAGCCAGCCTGCAAATGGATGGCATCCACTATTGTGGGGCCTCTTTGCTCAGTGAGGAGTGGCTGCTGACTGCCGCGCATTGCTTTGACACGTAAGTCCTCAGTCTGTACCAACAGGGTCACCAATTGCACTTCTTTTTCTCACCTTCACTTCTATAATTCGTATCCCTTTTTCACTAAGCATCTTAGGCCTCCCAATAGTATTCGTGATTTTTCTGGCAGGCATAGAAAAAGTGACAATTACTGAATAGTAGAAAACAATTAGACAGAGTATCTTCAGCTTTAACTGAATATGCAGCATATTCTCCAGCAATCTCAATTTTAACTAAGAACAAGCCAACACTGTCAAAATTTAAACACACTCACTAGTTTTTCTGAGCTATATTGTGGAGTTTTAAAAACTCTGCTAATAATATCCCAACCCACAAACTTACATCTGATTATCCCATAAACTTATATTTGATTTTCCCACATGGATATCTTTGGTGCTGTACTTTTATTATTTATATACTCATTGAAAATTTAACATATGGGACACTTGGAGAAAATAAAGCGATAGAGTAGCTCTAGTGAAATTCACATAAAATGTGAAAATATTCTGAATAAAATTTAACCTAAAAGAAAAGAAAGGATGAGAAAACACTGAATCAATTATGGCTCTAATCTCTCTTTCTCTCTTTCTCTCTCTCTCTCTCTCTCTCTCTCTCTCTCTCTCCCCCCCCCTCCCTCCCCTCTATACATAGATACATTTATATAACTATGCATGGACATAGTGATATGTATATGTATGTATACAATACCTCTAATTTTTATTCACTTATATTTTCTTCACAAAATAGCAATAATACATTGGTTTCTTTAAAAAATAAAATATATATATATAGCTGAAACCGGTTTGGCTCAGTGGATAGAGCGTTAGCCTGCGGACTCAAGGGTCCCGGGTTCGATTCTGATCAAGGGCATGTACCTTGGTTGTGGGCACATCCCCAGTAGGGGGTGTGCAAGAGGCAGCTGATCGATGTTTCTCTCTCATCGATGTTTCTAACTCTCTATCCCTCTCCCTTCCTCTCTGTAAAAAATCAATAAAATATATTAAAAAAACAAATACAAACTCCCCCTGAAGGAGTATACTCTAAGCTACATGAGAATGGGGGGATTTGTCATCAGCTAAATCAACACAAAGCAGTCCTAGGGGAGAAGCCTTAAATGCGAAGGTGGGAGGATCCCAATCTACAATCACCTTAAACAATTTGCCCTTCTCCCACCCTATGTCCCCTGCTCATGCAGAGTCCTGGGTAACTTTAGATCATAAATGAACCAACCATAATCCTTTTCATCTGTGATCAGTTACAAAAACCCCAAACTCTGGACGGCTAGTTTCGGAACAACTCTGAGCCCTCCGCTAATGAGAATAAGGGTGCAGTCAATCATCCTTCATGAAAACTATGCTGCCCATAAGCACGAAGATGACATCGCGGTGGTGAGGCTCTCCACTCCCGTCCTGTTTTCCGAAGATGTGCACAGAGTCTGTCTCCCGGATGCTGCGTTTGAAGTCTTGCCTAAGAGTAAAGCGTTTGTCACTGGATGGGGAGCACTTAAAGTAAATGGTGAGTGTCTCAGTAAAACAATGAAATCCTCCATCTGAGTGGAGATGTAAAATAAGATACCAAGTCAAAATACAGAAATTAGATTAAACCAGTATGTCCCATGAAAATTATGGCAGAAACAACAAACAAAAACCAGATAGTGTGAATTATGAAAACTTTGGCTATTACTATTACATGATATTTATGTTTATTGTATTCTTTATGGGTTTCTCTAAAAACTAGTTGTAACTTTTTCAAACATAATTAAAGCATATTTTTTCATATGATTTTTTCTTTCATTGCTCTTTCATATGTAAAGATTCTGTTATGGCTTCGTAATTCTTAAAGTATGTTATTTGTGAGCAGTAGTAATGTATCATAAACAGAAATAGTCTTAAGAGAGCAATCTGAATGACATTCCTGATGCTGAATATTAAATGGGGCCTTCTGACATGTATCTATAAAAGTTGTTTGAGTTTGAGAGTTTATGAGGGTGATAAGTATACTATTTTACTATACTTAACAAACCTATCTAATAAAAGAGTAATATCCAAATTGAGCATCACTCCAACACACAAGATGGCCGCCCCCATGTGGTCAAAGATGGCTGCCCCCATGTGGACACAAGATGGCCACCACAAGATGGCCAGCAGGGGAGGGCATTTGGGAGGGACCAGGCCTGCAAGAGAGGGCAGTTGGAGGCAACAAGGCCTGCAGGAGAGGGCAGTTGGAGGGGACCAGGCCTGCAGGGGAGGGCAGTTGGGGGGAACCAGGCCTTCAGGGGAGGGCAGTTGGGGGGACCAAGCCTGCAGGGGAGGGCAGTTGCGGGGACCAGGCCTGCAGGGGAGAGCAGTTGGGGGCAACCAGGCTTGCAGGGGAGGGCAGTTGGGGGCAACCAGGCCTGCAGGGGAGCAGTTAGGCATCAATCAGGCTGGCAGGGAAGTGGTTAGGGGGTGATCAGGCTCCAGGCAGAAGTGGTTAGGGGCAATCAGGCAGGCAGGCAGGTGAACGGTTGGGATCTAGCAGTCCTGGATTGTGAGAGGGATGTCCAACTGCCCTCGAGGGGTCCCAGATTTGAGAGGGTGCAGCCTGGGCTGAGGGACACTTCCCCCTCATGCACGAATTTCGTGCACCAGGCCTCTAGTATATGATAAACAGCTGATAGACATTTAGATATTGATGTAAGTTTCTAGTTTTCTTAGTTGCACTTTTTACATATGGTTTAATCTGTCCTTGACTTACTGATTCTCATTCCAGGCTCTTATTATGAAGTTGTAGTCTTATTATGTTCTTGCTCAAAGTACAGCTTTTATCTACCGAGTCTTCATCAGTTGATTTTTATAGATGTCTACTCTCTCTCGATATGCACTCTAAAATTCTCACATGGGATCCAGGTTGACACACTGTTGTTATAACTGAGAGTCCTTTTCCTCATTACTAAGGTATCTGCCTTGTTATATAGGGTATGGTGATAATTATGAAGGAGAATTAAATCCTTTGGAATTAGGCAAACTGCTTACTGATTGGAATAGAAATATATAGCATCTACCACTAGGGCAGGACCATAACACCTCTTCTAGAACCTAATTAAACTTAACATTGCCCTTTCTAGAGTAGTAGTTTAGGAGTGATTTGTAAGTTCATCATGAATCATTCAATGCCCAAAAGTGTGCAGATTACTGTGTATTGACCTAGCTATTGTTATAAGTTGCATCCTTTTTTTAAAAAAAAAATCTTTATTGTTGTTAAGTATTATACTGGTCTTTTTTATGAAACAATAGTATTTCATTTATTTAGTACTGAATTTAATTCCTAATAGTAGAGACTTGCTCTATATTGTTTTTTCTAAAGGATTCTCAATTCCCAATATAAGTGTGTCATTAGAAGAGTGACAATCCAGATTTCCTGATAAATTAGGTAAACTGTGACAGATTTTCCCAGGTAGTGATAAATGCCCTGACTTTAAATAAAATATTATCCCCATTTAGCTAAGTGATCATTGCAAGACTCAAAACCAAGTGAGCTTTGGTTTATTCATCTGAAAAAAAAAATCCATATCTATCTTTAGTAATTGTGAAAAGTATGAAGTAAGACAGTGGAAGTAAACGTGCCAAGGATGATACCTAACACATAGAAAACAAAAGGGCATCCAGGAAATATAACTTGACTCCGAAGCACTGTCATCAAGCCCAGAGTCCCACAATTTCCAGACATATATTTTATCATTAATCTATCCTTTGCAAGACACAATTAACTATTATAAATACAAGAATTTGGAAATTCTTCACTTGTTTTTTTGTTTTTTCTTCTTAGGTCCTTTTCCCAATACTCTTCGACAAGTTGAAATAGAGATCATAAGTAATGACATATGTAATAAAGTTAATGTATATGGTGGTGCTGTGTCATCAGGAATGATATGTGCTGGATTCTTGACAGGAAAACTCGATGCCTGTGAGGTAAGACTAGACACAAATCCAAAAAAAAATTAATCTGTTGATATAAATGAGCTCACTGACCATAAGTCAATGTCACTTCATGGATCTCCATAAAATTAAGTTCTGCAGGAGAGAGCAGAGTGTAAAAGGAGGGAAAGGAAGAACCATAAGAAATACTCCTATTATTATCTCCATGCAAATGTAAAAAATGACCACCAGATGCACATTAGGGCTCTAATTAGAGAAAAGGAGTCGCAGCAGATAAGAGAAACTAAGTCAGGAAGCCACACAATCAGTGCTTCAAGCCATAATTATAATTGATAGTTAGATATCTAATCCCTACTAGTTGTAAGGCATTGTGAGATGGGATTGGCAGTATCATTCTATGGGTGCTTGAGCCATTGACCTTAAATAGTACATCCAGAGAGAATTACACTATTTAGAAAAAAAAATTGTCTTAATCATTAAGCATTTAAAGAGAATATCACTTTTATTTTTTCCCTTTTTAAAAATGTATTGGGGTAACACTGGTTAACAAAATTATACAAGTTTCAGATGCACAATTTCACAACATGTCACGCATACAGTGTATTGTGTATTGACCACCCCAAGCCAAATCCCTCTCCATCATTTATACCTCCTATGGTCTCCTCCACCTCCCCTCATCTTCCCTCACTCTGGCTATCACCACCCTGTTGTCCCAGTCCATGAGTTTCTTCTCTTTTTTTTTTCTTTTTTGCTCAATTCCTCCACCTTTCCCACCCAGCCTCCCAACTCCCACCCCTCCAACCGCTGTCAGCCTGCTCTCTGTTTATGAGTCTGCCTCAGTTTTGCTTGTTAGTTCATTAGATTCCACATATGATTGAAAACATATGATACTTGTCTTTCTCTGACTGGCTTAGTTCACTTAGTATAATGCTCTCCAAGTCCATCCATGCTACCACTTTTAAAGTCTGGTTATATAAAAGAAGAAAAATAAATATCAAAATTAATAAAGATTTTACCTATAGCATTTGAAACTGAGCTCAACATTTCATAATTCTTGAAGGATTAGGAATGGCTTTTAGATTGTTACACATGAGTGCTTTTTTATATGCAAAGTTGCCACCATTGATCTGCCATTGATAATAAATATTCATTCACTTATTCATTCACTTTTTGTGTGAATTGCAAGGTACTATGGCAATTACTGAAGGAAACATAAACACTTAAAAAAGCAGGAGTCCATGATGAATTTACAATCTAATAACAGCACATAAGTACATAACTAAAAGCAGTGGACAGAAGACAAGGATTTGGCTACATATTCTGGAATACAAGGCCTCCTTCTACTAGTTTTAATTCTTAAGAAGCAGAAACAACATGTATGCTTCAAGATAGAACTGGATCACATGACTTTTGAGGAAGAAAACAAAAAAGTCTATAATTAGAATAGACTCAAATCCACAAAAATGAATCTGTTGAATAAAAAGTTGTATTTGAGTTTATAAGAAAGCAGATTTCCTCTTTCTATTGGTCCATGCTCTCTTGCTTCCTTCACCGCTAGCACACTGAAGATCTAAGTTCGGATGTGGGCTAACTTAGGAGAGGAGCTAAGGAGCTGCGGAGGATAGCTTTTGGTAGACCAAGGTTTTCACACTCTGTCCACTGTGCACTGAAATGTATGAAAAAGCATATTAAGGAAAGAGAGCTAAAGTGATAAGACTCTGGGATCCCATGCCTACTTCAAACAGGACCGTTTCTCTTATTTTAAAAAAAAATATGTAAGGGACTTCCACATAATACTTTTTTGGAATGAATAGGTTCATTGCTAAAAGATAAGTACAAATCAGTTGTCCACATCTAAGGTTAAAGATGTCAGGAAAGTCCTCAGGATTCACAACATCCAAACCAGATCTTGAAGGCTCGGGATTGCATCTTAGTTTGGAAGCAAAATCATTTGTGTAATAAATGGTGCACATTGGCTTGGAGTGCCCTTTGCAAATCTTCTTCCTCTCAAACCCCCTGCTACACAGTGATAAGGTGCCCAGGACACCTTTCTATCAGCTGGTGAGAGTGGAACAAGGTGAGACTTAAACTCAAAGCAAGAGATTATTTCTACGTAACAGAGTTAGGAGAGGCTTCATTGTAGAGGTGATGTTTAGTTGAAGCTTGAGGTATCTTTTATGTAAGAACTGGACACCTAAATTTAGATACAGTTTGCACTCTCTATTTAGATAGAGCAAAACTAAAAAACTATACAAGGATAAAAATGAAACATTATCTTTGTTATCATCTTTCAGGTGAAGGCATTAATAGAGATAAGCAGACATAATAAGATAATAAGTAATAGCACAATTATTATATTAATGCTAATAGCAAGTAGAAATAGAATTAGTTTTACATACTTTAAAATATTAATTTATTAGATATTAAGTTACTGATTAACTGTCATTCTGACACTCATTTATTACATTGACAATATTTTTCTTCTTCTCTAGGGTGATTCTGGGGGACCTCTGGTTATAGCACCTGATAGAAACATCTGGTATATTATCGGAATAGTAAGCTGGGGAATAGACTGTGGTAAAGAAAACAATCCTGGAATTTATACAAAAGTGACTCATTATCGGGACTGGATTAAATCTAAAACTAATATCTGATGCAACAACCATCTACCTCCAAGTGTAAATGTCATGTGTGGTGTCCAGGAAATTGTGTCCAGTATGTGTTTGCCATGTATGCTGTCATTGAGGTCAAGATGCAAATAAGCATGATCTGACAACTCTCCCCCCTTAGATGTGAGGAGAAGGTAGGCTTTCTTTCACATAATCTGAAGTGTTTTGCTGACCATGAACACACAAGATCCACCATTGCTGCTGTGTCTCTGATGACCTCCTTGTTCACCTTTCTATCACTACTACACACTTCTCAGTTTAGCATAATCCAGCAGTTTAAGTACGTAAGTACCACTTGGCTAAGCATTCTCTATTTTTTTTCCGCTGACAGATCACACTGTCCTTTTCCTGACTCCAAGGTTTTTACCTTCCTCATCAAATAGCTCTCATTAGGAATCTGTAGGTCCATGTACTAGGCAAATCACAGTGATTAGTATTGGCCAATGCTAACACAAATGATGGAGGGGCACTAGACATGAAACCAGGACTTAAGAGATGGCCCTACTGTGAGTTCTTTCCCCTTTGCCCTCAGATGCATATTTTACCTCTCTTTGAAACTTGAAGAAAAACTGTAATTTACATTTACACCCAGATTTTAATCTCCTTAAGCAACTACACTAATCTTTACTTTTGAACAATAATGAAATATTTGAGTCAGACAGCAGGAGAACTGAAAATATTGCCTAGCACTGGATTTTGTTTTAAATTATGTAAAAATGCCTTTTGATAGTCAGAAAAGAAAAGTTTCTTGGCCTTTTCACTGGGTGGGACTGAGAAGAAGAGGCAAGGACTGGATAAGAATGAGCTTCTTGCCTCTCTAACAAGGGGAGAAGTTCCGATCTGAGTGCAAATTTACTTTTCATTTCTGTTTAATAATTTCCTAATACAGTTTATTTTCTAAAAAAATTTTTATTTTCAATCAACTTCAGAACAATTAAGGAAATCACAGAATAAGTCAATGTAAATTAGATATTCATAAATAATTTAAACAAGAAGCCAGTATAAAATTAGACATTCATGGATACTTTGATGCAAGATTTTGGGAAATATCTTACTATACAATATTTCAATTTTCTGTTTAAAAGTTAGGCATTATTTGAAGAATGGTATTTATAGAGAAACTTAATCAAGAAAGCATCTTTGAAATGGTTTCATTATTTTCCTAGGTCATTTTCATATATAATTAAATGCATTTTTTGTGGCACTGTACATGGCAACATGACATGAGTAATATTCAACAAAACTCAAACTTTCTCCTGTGCATCTAAACTTTTATTTGCTTCCCCCCTCTTTTTACAATTAATTAATTTAGTTAATGAAATAACTGTCAATGCTAAGAATTTTTTTTAGTTTTATATCAAGGGAGAGTCTCTCTTGTACTGCATAATATTATGTTATATACATTAAAATATATTTATAATAATAAAGTCAAACTCATTCTTTTTGGTCATCACTATACTGCAGGGTTTCTCATCCTTGGTACCATAGACATTTTGTCAGAGATAAATCTCTGGGGGATGTGGTACATGGAGGGCCAGCAGCTATCCTCTACTTTGCAGAAGGTTTAGTAGCATTCCTTCTTTCTACACACTGGATGCTAGCAGTAACCCTACCAAGTTGCAACAAACAAAAATGAATCCAGACATTGCAAAATGTCCCTTGAGTGGCAAAATCATCCTCAGTTGAGAACCTCTGCATGGGATCAATAGCCAAAAGAAAAAAATCACTGTTAAAAATCTTGCACCATAATTTTCTTACATGAGTTTGGGAACATCTTTCTCCTTCCCATTTTCATTTTTTTAATTTTAATTGAATTTTTAGAGAGAGAGAGAGAGAGAGAGAGAGAGAGAGAAACATCGATCAGATCGAGGGATAGAACATGCAACCTGGGTATGTGTCCTGACCAGGAATTGAAGCCATCACCTTTTGGTGTATAGGACGACGCTCCAACCAACCGAGTCACACCAGCCAGGGCTCTTCTCCCTCTTTTTATAATGCTGATGTATTGAGGATGCTGAGAAACCATCATGATCACACCCATATCTAAACAATTCTAGCTAAATTAAGATTATTTAGAAACTGGACCTGGCTGGAGGAAAGAGGCTGTTTGAAGTTTGAACAGCTTTGGGCAAATAATTCATCTGTCTATCTATACAACCACCTATAGAGAGATTTATATAGAGAGAAATCTATATACTATAAAGTAAAAGGCTAATATGCAAATTGACACTAATGGCAGAACAACGCAGGAGCTGCCCCCTGGTAGTCAGTGCATTCCCACACGGGGAGCTCCACTCAGCCACAAGCTGGGCTGATGGCTGCTGGTGCAGTGGCAATGGTGGGAGCCTCTCCTGTCTCCTCGGACATTCCCCAAGGGCTCTCGGGCTGCCAGAGGGATGTCTGACTGCCAGCTTAGGCCCAATCCCCTGGGGAGCGGGCCTGAGCTGGCAAGCCCCAATGTGCAGGAACTTTTCAAGACTCTGCTTGTATCATGTTTACTAATGTCTCATTTGCCAAAGCAAATCACAAGGGCCAACCCAGGTTGGGAGGGATCTACATTAGAAGGCATGATTCATTGGAGGCATTACTGTAACCATCTGTCACACAGAGCCTGCTCTAAGACTGCCAAATTGGGGGTGGGGGAGGGTGCAGCCTGGGCCCGGCACTGTGACTGCCACCCAGATCCCTCCCCCTGTACTCCTCAGAAGCAAGAGGAAGAGCTACTGAAAGACAAGAGGGCTTTGCCAGTGACACAGGAACACCCCCAAATCCTGGTACCTTCCACACCTTAGCTTTGGCTGCTCCTCTGGTTGGGAAATCACTTTTTCTCTGCTGCAGGGATGACGGTGGGATAGTGTCTGTGGGGAAGGGAAGGCTGCGTGAGACTCCATGGATGGTCCCAGTCGGGGCTGCAATAATCTTCCCAATCAGCCATGGAGAACACAGTGTGGAGGTCAAGCCCACCGTCTGAGGGCAGAAGGAGGTCCTGGCATCAGAGCTGATGGTGCTGCTGTGTCTACAGGCCAGAAGGAGGGGCATCCCCCAAGTGGTTCCGGACTTTGAGAGGATACAGGCTGAGCTGAGAGATCCCCCCCCCCCCCCGCCCCCTACCAAGTGCACAAATTTTCACACTCCGGGCCTCTAGTAGATATACATATATCTACAAAGAGAGTTATTTCTCAAATACCTTAATTCTGCAAAATTGCACCATAAATATCCTATTTAGTATCTCCAAAATGCATAAAGAGATACTACTTGAAAGAGCATTATATATTTGGCTGAGGCAGAATGGTCCACTCCATCATTCACTAACAGTGTAGAGTGTAGACTAGAAAATTGCAAAGCAACACTAGACACTAAAAGCTGCATTGTCCAATATGGTAGGCACTAACCAGATGGGGCCACTTAGATTTAAATTAGTGTAAATGAAATACAATTAAAATTTGATTTCTTCAGTCATACTAATCACATTTTAAACACAAAATAGCTACCTATGGCATATTGAGCAGTATGGATATACATCATTTCCATCATTGCAGAAAATTTTATTGGACACTACTGACCTTAAACATTCTATGCAACTACTTACAACAGCAATTTTCAACCTTTTTCATCTCATGGCACACAAAAACTAATTACTAAAATTCTGCAGCAAACCAAAACACTCACTATATGTTTTGCTAATATGACAGAAAAATTGGTATAAGTTCGATTCATTCACACCAGACAACTATTGTTGTGTTGACCAGTATCATATTTTTATATGACACTCTAAGGGAAAAGAGGTCAGTGCCCTGACTAAATGGGTATTGCTTGTTTTAAAAATTCTTGCAGCACACAGGTTGAAAATCATTGACTTACATAATCACTTATTCATTGAACAAACATTATTTGAGGCTCTATGTGTCAGACATTGGGTACTCTAGACACTGGGTATACAATTGTGTATAAAGCCAAGTCCTGTTTTCAAGATCACATAAAAAGGTAAAAGTGTGTTTGATAACTGCTGGTGAAAGTAGGAAACCCTTGGGGTGTGTGGCTCCTTTCAGACTCTCCTTCCTCTAGGGGCACTGGTCCAGGAGTGGAGAGGTGAATCTCTGTATGAGTACAGCAGGCCCACCAGAGACCCACAGGTAGATGGAAGTGATCAGAAATCACTTTTCAACCTTCCAAAGATCCCAGAACTTCCCTAATTAATGGTACATTAAAGAATAAAAAAGTCCTTTGTTGCTTTTTAAATAAACATGAAATTTCTTATAACTCAAAAAGATATATAATGACAACCAAAGAAAAGAGTATCAAGTAAGGGAGAAGTATCAGAGTCACAAAGTTAAAAATATTAAATGATGTTTTAAGCAAGAAGCCAACCCAAATAAAACAAGGATTGGCATGTGCAATATGCTAATGTCATTTTGGTTGCCAGAGAGGAGGGAAGGGTGGTGATGAGTAAGAAGGGGGAAGGGGAATAAGAGGCACAACTTCCATTTATAAAATAAAATAAAATAAAATAAGTCATAGTGACGTAATGTACAGCACAGGGAATACAGTCAATAATATCATAAAAATTGTGTAGTGATGTTACTAGACATTGTAGAGATCACTTCATAATTCATAAATATATAACTGTTGAATAAATAGGTTGTACACCTGAAATTAATATAATATTTTATGTCAACTATACTTGCAAAAAAAAAAAACAACGCTGCAAGATACTAAGAAACTTAGACCAAATGTGTTACTATGCTGCCATCTCCTGGTCAATGTTATTTTTAAAATATATTTTATTGTCATCTCATTTCAAACTATAATTTATACAATCTATGTTCCAACATAGAGTAATACACAGAAAAATCTGGCAATCTCTCCAAAATTTTCTCCTAAGCTAATCAAAGTTTCCAGTTTTATATATCTTTTCATGGTTTTCTTTGTTTATATAAACATAATCTAAAGGATTTACCCACTTAAAAAATTGTATCTTTTTATCTGCCCCTCTCTCATTTCTGCCAAAATGCTGAACTAGCATAGCATACCTACTCCCTCAAAATCAATCCAATCAGAAGAAAGAAGTAAACATGAATTCTAGGCCAGGAAATTATAATAAAAGTGAGAGACGAGGAGACTGAGGCTATCCTGAACTGGAGTATGTGAGGAGGGTGGGTGGCGGAAGCCTAGAGTGGAATAAGAGAATACTTAAAGAAACACTTTCTAAGTTTTACTCTTTCATCCCTCACCCTGACCCCCAACACCCTTCCTTTCCTGATGTTGCCTTGAGACAATGTTCTCCTGCTTTTCATACCAGAAACTAGTCACAGCAATCCAGACTGCCAATTTTGGAAAGTATCAAGGCAAATGTCTACTAAGGAGAGGAGTTTCTACAAAAGGTGACAACTAAGCAGCCACTTTCAGATATTCTCTTCCTCACGCACACTCCTCCAGACCTCCAGGGCTGCTATTGTTTCCTCCTAGTGCCGCTTAGCTACTCCTCCTATGGCCAGCCTTCACCCTCAGAGAAGAGCCAGTGTTGAGCTTCTCAGTTATGCTCTAGCCCCAATCACCCGCTCATCTAGTGGCTTTGATAAGTAGAGTGTCCTCTGGGCCACCTCACATAGAACATATCCCCTGATGGGTCTTCCAGCTTTACACAACATATCCAGCATCTTTATTTCTTTCACCACTCTCTACCAGGACACATAGGGCTTTTCTTTTCTTTTTCTTTTTTCATTTTCTTTTTTTAACCCTCACTTAAGGATATGTTTGTTTTTTTTGGTTTGAAAGAGAGAGAAAGGGGGATAGAGAGATAAACATTGTTGTGAGAAAGAAACATCCATCGGCTGCTTCTGATACACACTGCAACTGGGGATTGAACCTTCAACCTGGATATGTGCCCTGACCAGGAACCAAATCCACCACCCTTTGGTGTAAGGGATGACCAACTGAGCCACACTGGCCAGGGTCATAGGGCATTCCTGCTTCACTCAGCTTTGACTATTGCTTTCTTCAGGCTAAGAGCCACCCTAGCAGCAAATCTGCCCAATCTCCTTGGGTCCTTGCCAGTATGTTAAATACTATATCTCAAGAAAGTCAATAAATTCTTATTTAATTGTCTTTCATTCAATGCTGCTTCATCAACCACCCTCAAAATTCAATGCCAGAAACAGGAGTGCCCCTCTGTTGGCACATACTTATTCTTATAGTATTTTCAGTGCACTGTCTTCTTCCTCCCTTATCAGACCCTGCACATTCCTAGCTGTTATTAGCCTAGTTGTCAATCAAGGAGTTGGGAATATCTCTCAAGAAGGCACCTGTGTCTTAATAGGCCTGCTCTGCTTGATCAAGCAGTGGAACCATTAGTTCTAACTGAATTTTATGCTGAAGCTAAATACATGAAAGAAATTACATTGAAGTAGATCTGGTTGAAATGAGCAGAGCATACCCAGAATCCCACTTACCAGAAATGTTTTGTGAAAGCTATTGTCCTAGAGGTTTCAGGAGGAGACTTCTTATTCTGTTTAAAGAAAGGTCATGGCTTGGATACTGATCCAGGAATATCATAGGCATAGCTATCATACTATCCACGCTTCTAATTAAATAGAACAAAAATAAGGGAATATGTTCATGTACTTATTTTAATCAAAGTTGCCAGTTAATGCAGTTAGTTACAAGTATAAGTTATACATATAAGAATCTACTTGAATTAAAAGATTAAGGTATAAAATCTTTCTTTTTACTGCCTGCATCTCTGAGCGATGAAATCTATGTTGGTTGTTTTGCATAGAAGGTGAGGTCAATCCTTTACTGCTTACTCTAACAACCTTGAGGTTTATTCAAACTGTGAAAAACTCTTTCTGTCCTTTAACAATTAGATAAAGATGGATTGTTGATTCTGAAAACTATGAAGACTGGCAGCATCACTTAAGAATGTATGTTTTTTCCTTCTGCTACAAATATTCTATTCTCAGAACTAAACTCTTATCAAATGTGTTCTTGATTTTTGGTTTGCACTTGAAATTTTATGGGAAAATTAAAACTTTTCCAGATAATCTAATCTGAAGAAAATGCACTTGGATACAATTTGAAAGTGAACTGTGGATGATATAGAAAATTATAAAAATCTGGGGGTCTTTAGACATTAAATATCGTTTCCTATACCATGGACTGGGTGGCTTAAACACAAATAGTTTATCACTCACAGTTGTGTAGTCTGGGAAGGTCAAGATCAGGCACCAGCAGATCTGGTATCTAGTGAGAGGGTGCTTCTTGGTTCATAGATGGCCATCTTCTTGTGATCTCACCTGGAAGAAGAGACAAGAGCTCTGTGGGGTCTCTTCTAATAGGGCATTAATCCCATTCATGAGGGCTCCACTCTCATGACCTAATCACCTTCCAGTGGCCCCACCTACTAATATGATCACATCGAGGGCTAGGGTTTCAACATACAGATTTTGAGGAGACATATTCAGTCTACTACAGATGGTTCCTCAAAACATTAAGCATAAAATTGCCATATGAAACAATTCCACTTCTGCGTATCTGTCCAAGAGAATTAAAAGCAGGGACAAACAGATACTTATTTGCACACCCATGTTCACAGCAGCATTATTCTCAATAGCCAAAAGGTAAAAGCAACCGAAGAAGCCATTGACAGATCAATGGAGAAACAAAATGCGGTGTAGATTCATGTAATGGAATATTATCCCACCTTAAGAAACAAGGAAATTCTGGCACCTGCTACAATATGGATGAACCTTGAGGACATTATGCTAAGTGAAATAAAGACATGCTGTGTGAGGTACCTAAAGTAGTCAAATTAATAGAGACAGATAGTAGAAAGGTGGTTTCCAGGGACTGGGGGAAAGGAAAAATTGGGAATTAATGTGTGATGGGTACAGAATTCCAGTTTTGGAAGATGAAGTTCTGGAGATGAATGATGGTGATGGTTGCAGAACAATGTGAATATACTTAATGCCAAGGAACAATATACACCTAAAAATGGTTAAAACAGTAAATTTTGTTATATGTATATTTTATCACAGTAAAACAAGAGAGGACCTGGCTGGTGTGGCTCAATAGTTGAGTGTTGACTTATGAACCAGGAGGTCACAGTTTGATTCCAGGTCAGGGCACATGCCCAGGTTGCTGGCTCGATCCCCAGTAGGGGGCATGCAGGAGGCAGCCAATCAATGATTCTCTCTCATCACTGATGTTTCTATCTCTCTCACCCTCTCCCTTCCTCTCTGAAATCAATTTTTAAAAATTCTTTAAAGGAGAGGCTCTTTTGTTCGGCTAAGGAGAGGGCCGTTGGCGTGGGCCTGCGGTACGCCGCTTCAGTGAGGGGCTCCACCGGGGCCACCTGGCCTGTTGCTTTTCTGGGCGCCACTCCTCCGCCCCCCCCCCACCCCCACGTGACGCGCCAATAGCGCAGCACCGATTCCTCTCGTGCTTTTGGGCACTGCTCTGAGCAGCGTCACCCTTTATACCAGAAAACTGGCGGGCACTATGGGGGAAAAAAAAAAAAAAACAAGAAGAAAGTGGAGGAGGTGCTAGAAGAGGAGGAAGAGGAATATATGGTGGAAAAAGTTCTCGACCGTTGAGTGGTAAAGGGCAAAGTGGAGTACCTTCTCAAGTGGAAGGGGTTCTCAGATGAGGACAACACGTGGGAGCCAGAAGAGAACTTGGATTGCCCTGACCTCATTGCTGAGTTTTTACAGTCACAGAAAATAGCACATGAGACAGATAAATCAGAAGGAGGCAAGCGTAAAGCTGACTTTGATTCTGAAGATAAGGGAGAGGAGAGCAAACCAGAGAAGAAGAAAGAAGAGCCAGGAAAGCCTCGAGGCTTTGCCCAGGGTTTGGAGCCAGAACAGATTATTGGAGCTACAGACTCCAGTGGAGAGCTCATGTTCCTGATGAAATGGAAAAACTCTGATGAGGCTGACCTGGTCCCAGCCAAGGAAGCCAATGTCAACTGCCCCCATGTTGTCATATCCTTCTAGGAGGAAAGGCTGGCATGGCATTCCTATCCCTCAGAGGATGATAACAAAAAAGATGACAAGAATTAACTCTCTTGAGTACCAGCCCCTGTCACATCTGACTGTGGGTTTCAAGTGGGGAGGGGAAGGAGTTCTACTTGTCTTAATGCATAGAAGTGGCTTGAGAAGATGTCCTTTGAAGAGCCAGAATAGTTTCTGTGCCCTACAGCAGCCCAAGTGCTTTAAAGCCGTTCCATGCTGCATAGTTTGCACACCCATCCATTTGGAGGGGAAGGAGGATAAGAGTTTCAAGGCAATTCATTCTGCACTTTGCTGAGAAAAGGGAAAGGCCTTCTATGAAGGACAAAACTTGCAGAATGGGTGTGTGTGAGAGCAAAAAGATACTGTAGATCTTCAAAGAGCATCTCCACAACCCACAGCCTTCTTCCCAATAATGTTAACTGCATTTTTACAGCGTAGCATGTGTGTAGTTTTTGGCTATTACTGCTGTACTATTTGGGGGTGGGAGGGATGGGGTAGGAAGGGAGATGAGTAGGATTGTTTTTATTAAAATTTGGGACCTGGTTGCGGAAATGGTGAAACAATGAAAAGAAGAAACTGCTAATGATTTGGTTTTGGTGTCCAGAATATTTTCTTTTTAAAAAATGTAATTGGCAATCTAATTGAGGACTCTGAGAGACTGTTTAAAAGCTGTGAATGCCTGAAACTTACAGGCCAAGGTGTTCCCTGCCTGAGATGAATTCTGTTCCCAACAAAGGACTAAGCCAGTTGCTAAGTTACCAAAGCTGCCATTTGGGGTGGGGGGTGGAGGGGTGGAAATTAGTTGAGAAGGGAAAGTCTTTTATTGGAGCATATATATAGGCAGATTATTCTGTCTTAGAGGTGCTAATTCTTGAAATTGACAAAACCCTTTCTTTTCTAATTATGAAGCTATAGATATTAGCTTGTCCATCCAAGCTCCTGGCTGAGGTAATTGTGGAGAGGTGAAGAGGATGGTATAGGAGGTGTGAGAGTAAAGAGAGGGGCCCATGTTTTTAGGATGAAAAAAACTCTTGGAGCCTCTCTGTTTTTTGAACTTTGAACTCTGAAACCATTGGTGGCAGTGTTCAGTCACTGACAACACAAGTTCATTGAATCACTTCAAGAGTTGGATTATTTCAAAAGCCCTGGTCTCAGGAGAAGATTCAACTTTCACTTTCATACTGGGGCAGTGGTTCACTTTAAGACACAAACAAAAATTCTTTTTTTTTAATCCCAAGAATTAACTAATATCCAAACTGCTGTCCTTACTCATAAAATCCATCAGTTATTGACATCATCCAGTCCTACATCTAGAACTTCATTGTAAAATCCTTTTAGGCATGTGTTAGATTTCTGTGAAAACGCTGTTTAATTATAAACTTCATACAACACTGTCAGTATTATTTTAATAAAACTATAGATTTATTAAAAAATTCTTTAAAAAAAGTAACAAAAGAGAGGGGCAGAAAATGAGGGAACACAGAAAGAACAGAAAAGACAGCCATATGGAGACTGAGGCAGAGAATAGTTTTCAGATATGAGCCAAGGAATTCCTGGGGCCACCAGAACAGGAAGAGGCAAGGAAGGATTCTTCCTAGAGCCTTTGGAAGGAGTGTAATACTGCTGACACCTTAATTCCAGATATGTGGTCTCTTGAACTGTGAAAGAATAAATTTATGTCTTTTAAGTCACTAGGTTTGTAGTAATTTGTTACAGCAGACTCGGGAATCTAATACAGAATGTATGAAGAAGGTCATCAGCTAAGAGTGAGAGTGGGAGAGTAGCTGAAGGGGTTTGAGGAAAAGAGAGAGGTGAGAAATTGCCCTGGGGTATGGGAAAGTCAATAGCCTGGAAACATATAAAATGACTGCCTGCAGCATTAGGAGCTACTTTAGGATCATAAACAGGAATTTAAAATGAGATAAATCGGTTTGTGTGGTTTTTCCTACAGATCTGTTTATCTGTACAAGGGTACAGGTGAAGAATCATAGAAACTTGAATTTATCCAAGGTTATCTTTTCATCAAGAGAGTACAAAGTAAAAGACAAGTAAAACAGTTGATGATCTATGTAAAGAACTGATTTTAATGATTGTCTTCTTTTGTAACTGCTCTCATCTTCAGGTACCTACAACATACCCTGACACATCATAGGAACAGAGCAAATATCTATTTGATCAATTACTAAATGGCATGATATTTACCATAGTAGGCTTCTCCAAAATAAACATAACACAATAGAGTCTGAGCTACATCACAGATAAACCTAACCACACCACAATCTCCTGTGTGTGGGCCCATGAAATGCTCTTCTTGTGATCCTGTGGAAGAGCCTAATTTCTACCAACACCATGACTCCTAAGCTTTGTGATGCTTTCCACCTATTCCCTTCTTACATGACAATACTTGTTTGTCACCTGGTATCAGTTCTGTCATTTCCCCTCAGGAGAGAGAGAACAAAAATATCAGTTGAAGAGAAATATTCAGAGAAATATCTCACTTCTCCAAGAAAAGTATATTGCCATTGTTGATATAATCCTTATGCTGTATATGTTTGTCAAAACTCAGCATTTTTAGTGAATAGTTCTGTGAATTTTGGCAAACACATACAGCCTATAACCACCACCACAAAATAGAAAACATTTTCATCATCTCTGGTAGTGAATGCCTCCCTGCCACCATCGGACTCTGGAAATTTTGATCTGTTTTGTCCTTAGGAGCTTTGTTTTTTCTAGAATGTCCTATTAATGGAATCATGCATTTTGAGTCTAGATTCTTTTACTCAGCATAACTCTTTTAAGGTAATCTCATTTTATTTTCATATACGTTACTATTCTCAGAGAAGAAAAAATTATATTCAGAAAGCTATGAACCTACTCAAAGCTGTAGTTCTTGAGGGTCAGAAATTTGGTTCCAGTTGCTTCAAAGTTGTATGCTTCTTGTTCACTATGCCATATTGCCTTCTGTTAGCTGATGGCTTATACAACTCTCACTACCAATTCTTGAATTTAGCCATTTAGTCCTCTACCCTCCTGCAAACAAAGACCAGAAAGCTTAGAAGACAGACATCAGGGCCAATAGAGGCTGTCTAAGCAAACTTCCTGCTATGTTTGCCATGCTGACATTGGGGCAGCCACCATGTTATCTTAATACTATTAACGATTCAGTTCTTACATGTGCCACTAGTGTGGGGAGCATTTTACATGCATTCTTTCACTTAATTCTTACAACAGTCTGGAAAGCTATTTTGAATTCCATGCACAGAGGAGGAAGCTTAGGTGCAGGAAGGGCCAACCAGCAGTAGTGTCGGGGAGCCAGGATTTACAGACAAGGGTATTTTCTTTTTCTTTTTCAAAAATATACATTTACTTTACTCTCAAATTCACATGGAAATTCACCAATAGGTCCATAAAAAAAGTTAACAAATTTTAACAGACATTATACAAATTATATTCTCAAAAAAATGGAATTAAACTAGAGCTCAAAAGCAGAAAGATAACTGAAAAATCTCCAAATAATTGGGAATTAACCAGCATACTACTAGTAATGTGTATTTTCCTCCAAAGTCTGAGCTTAGGAAAGGGACCAGGCCTTCAGCCCCTTACAGTGGAAGTTGCCATTTAGTACCAGACAGTGTGCTAGGCAGTGCCACATACATTATGTTATTTAATTCTCACAAAAGTGGTACATAAATTTATATGCAAAGGCCGCTGCAGGCAGCTTGGGTGGGATTGTAAATTGGATGAGGTGGTATCATAAGGAATCATTTCATACAGGAGAGCACATGCTGAAAGGGTTTATGTAGCCTGTCAAAGTTCACCTAACTATAGGATTCCATTCTAAGTCCATGCCTCTGTTCACTATCCCTTGAAGCACTATGTCAGTGGGGGAGATGGGGAGGGGAAGGGCAAGGAGGGAAAAGATGGAAAGAAAGGAAACAGAAAGGAAGGGAAGAATGTAGCTATGTGTGCTCCTTCCTTGTTAGTTCAGTCGAATGAGCTTCACTAAGGGTTTCTCTGAAAAATGTTAGCTAAGAAAATACATACAAATAAATTAAGGACTTCTAACAATATTAGCTGATATTTTTGTAATGCTTCCATTGCACAAGGCACTAATCCAAACATTTTACCTATTTTAACACATTTATACTTCAAAAAGCCCTATAAGGTAGTCACTATTATTATTTCTATTTTACAGACTACTACAATTTAAACCCTGGCACTCTAATTCTAAAGAGTTTGTCCACTTAGAGCACGACACGCACAGTACTAAAATTATTTCAAATATACTCTCCCTATGAGTTAGAAGCAATGACTGATAATAACCTTTGTTTGAGTAGTGTTTCCCTTTAAATGGGTACAATTTAGTTGTAAGATTATAATCAAGGCTAAACAGGGTGTTCATACTTCATATAGTAGTCAAAAAGAGAAGGTAGGGAGAACCAAGATAGCGGCATCGGTAAGCACCTGTACTCACTGCCTCCCACAACCACATCAAATTTACAACTCAAATACAGAGCAACCATCATCTAGAACCACTGGAAAGCTGGCTGAAAGCACACTGAGACTGGTAGGAGTGCAGAGGCACAGAACTGGCTGGTCTGGCACCCACCTGTGCTGCTTTTTTAATCAGGAGGGAGATCATCTCTGCAGAGGACACGCAGAGAAGCCAGGGGTCCCAGCCCCACACCAGACCCCCCCCAGTCCAGGGTCCCACAGCTGGGAAAAGAAGTCCCCATAACTATCAGCTGTAAAAACCAGTGCAGATTGGGGCTCAGTGACACAGAGGCTGCTGGAGACCCAGCTGTTCCTCTTAAAAGGACGGCATCATGAAGTGAACTTACAAGGTCCTGGTTTCTCTGAGCTCCAGCTCCAGGGCGAGGATCTGGGGGACACATTTGTCTGGCATCAGGGCAGGAACTTGGGGGTAGCTCTCTCCCATACAGAGGTACTAGTAGGGATCATTGTTTCTGTGCTGGGACCTCCCAGGTTGCAGGGCTGACTGGCAGCCATTTCTGTTTGCTCTGCTCTGGTGATTCCTTAAGATACCACCTCATCCAATTTACAATCCCACCCAAGCTGCCTGCAGTGGCCTTTGCATATAAATTGAAAATCTCATACAAGCTGCAGCTGGGTCAGGGAGCCTCAAGCCTATCAATAAAAGGCCCAAGACCCGGAACCAGCACCAGCCTGCCTTGCTTCACAGCTGGGCCTCCTCTGGGCACTTCCATACCCAATACAAAGAGGAAGAATCTGAGATCTCTCTGTAGCTCCTACTGGGTGGCCCCAGGCAGTGGCTGACTTTGCACCTCTCTGGAGACTCAAAGCCAGTGTACCCAGTGGTCAATGTCAGACCATACCAGATTATAAGTCTACACATCCATAAGAGACACACTCAAGGGGCAGACTCAATGAGCACCAAAGCCCCACTGAAGCAAATCCTGCTCCATAGGGGTGTCTCCTGAATGGTAGTTCTCCCACTGTAGTCACAGCTGGTCCTCATAGCCAATTGGCTTGGAGGTCAATTTCTCCCAGTGATGCCAATAGCAATAAAGGCTCAACTGCAACAAGACTGGACTCACAGCCCGCAAAGGGGTGCACCTAGAGTGCCAAGTTCAGGTGACTGGGGAGGCTGAGAGCTACCAGGCCCTATAGAACACCTACTACACAACGCCACTCTATCAACTCAAGGAGGCTTAGCAGCTACCCAGTACATTGAAACAAACACAGGGAAGCAGCCAAAATGTGGAGACAAAGAAACAAGTCACAAATGAAAGAAATGGAAGAAAGCAAACTACTGGATATAGAGTTCAAACCCACAGTTGTAAGGTTACTCAAGAATCTTCTAGAAATCTGTGAGGGACTTAGGGAGACTTTCAATGATCTTAATGAGAAGAAATTAAGCATACACTGACTGAAATAAAGAATAATATACAGGTATTCAACAGTAGAGTAGAGGGTTCTGAGAATCAAATCAATGATTTGAAATATGAGGAAGAAAAAAAACATCCAACCAGAAAAACAAAAGAAATAAGAATCCAAAAATATGAAGATAGTGTAAGGAGCCTCTGGGACAACTTCAAATGTACCAACATTCACATTATGGGGATGCCAGAAGAAGAGAAAGAGCAAGATATTGAAAACCTATTTGAAGAAATAATGATAGAAAACTTCCCCTACCTGGTGAAAAAAATAGACTTACAAGTCCAGGAAGCACAGAGAGTCCCAAACAAGAGGAACCCCAAGACACATCATAATTAGAATACCAAGGGCTAAAGACAAAGAGAGAATATTAAAAGCAGCAAGAGAAAAACAGTTACCGTATTTTCCGGTGTATAAGATGACTTTTTAACCCAGGAAAATCTTCTATACACCCAGTTGTCTTATATGCCAGAAAATATGGTAGTTACCTACAAGGGAGTACCAATACGACTGTCAGCTGATTTCTCAACACAAACTATGCAGGCCAGAAGGGATTGGCAAGAAATATTCAAAGTGATAAATAGCAAGAACCTACAACCAAGATTACTCTACCCAGCAAAGCTATCATTTAGAATTGAAGGTCAGATAAAGAGCTTCACAGACAAGGCAAAGCTAAAGGAGTTCATCACCACCAAACCAGTATTATATGAAATATTGAAGGGTATTCTTTAAGAAGAGGAAGAAGAAAAAGATAAAAAATATGAACAACAAAATAGCAACAAATACATACCTATCATTGATTGAATCTAAAAATCAAAATAAATGAATAAGAAATCTAGTGAACAGAATAAACTGTAGAATAAAATAGAATCAGAGGCATGGAAATGGAACAGACTGACAGTTCTCAGAGAGAAGGGGAATGAAAGGACCGGAAGAGATTAAACAAATATCTTATATGCATATATGCATTACTTATGGACACAGACAATAGGGTGCTGAAGGCCTGGGGTGGGGCAGGAACTGGGTGGAGGGAGGCAATGGGGGGGGAGGGAGAAGGACATCCTATATAATAAAAGGGTAATATGCAAATTGACCCTAATGGTGGAATGACCACAACGCCTTCTCAACCAGTCACTATGAGGCACACTGACCACCTCTCAGTTCTTTTCCACAGCCGGCAGGCTCTAACCACCCAATGGGGAATGCGGAACTGAGGGTGGGTGGCAGGGGACCCGGGTGGCACCAGGCCTAGGCCCCCGAACCACCAGTCGCCCCACACATATAGGGCAACCAGCGGCAGGGGCGGGGCTGGTGAGCGGGCGGGAACGGCTGACCTCTTGGTCCCTTCTCTGGTCGTCAGGCTCAGATCGCCCAATGGCAAATGGGGAGCCGGGGTGGGTAGCGGTGGGCAACAGGGAAAGATGGCCCTGATCACAGGCCAGGCCTAGGGACCATACCCAAGCACAAATTTCGTGTATTGGGCCTCTAGTCTGTAATAATCTCAATAATAAAGATATTTTTAAAAAAGGAGAAGATAGATTTGTGTTTCCTAACATAGGAAGATCTTCAAAATACTAAGTGGAGGGAAAAACTCCAAAAAAAATGGGTACAATATGATGCTTTTTAATTTATTTTCATGTGTTTTTTTACAGATATAAGTGTGTGTGGGTAAATACTTAATATGTTCTCTAAAAAGAGAGGCCTTTTTAGGACAAGATCAAACAGGACTTTAGGCTCATTTCTAATGTTTCACTGTTCACAAAGAGCAGGTATTTATGTTATTTATCTAATGCTCTAATTAAAAATTATCAAAAATATTATTTGGCCAAAACCGGTTTGGCTCAGTGGATAGAGCGTCGGCCTGCGGACTGAAGGGTCCCAGGTTCGATTCCGGTCAAGGGCATGTACCTTAGTTGCGGGCACATCCCCAGTAGGGGGTGTGCAAGAGGCAGCTGATCGATGTTTCTCTCTCATCGATGTTTCTAACTCTCTATCCCTCTCTCTTCCTCTCTGTAAAAATGATCAATAAAATATATTTTAAAAAAATATATATATATTATTTGTTTCTCTTATTTCTTTTTTGTTTTCTTTATGCTGATAAATCTCTCTCCATATATAGAAAGACATATATGTGTAATATATACTAGTACAACATAAATGTAAATTATAATATATATTTATTATGTAAAATCATTTTGGGGAAAATCTGATTTGATATAAATTTATTTAAAAACTCTCAGAAGTAGATATTTTAAAAGAAAAATAATTATGTATTAATAAATTCACTATGTCCCTGTGACACATGGAGATAGCTCTTTTCAACAAAAAATTTAAGGAGTATTTCTTGAGTTATTTTATGAATATAAGTTTTAAGAATATCTGGTTGTTTTTATTGAGAGCTTTTATGTGAAGGCTTCTTTAAGATATCTGTATACCTACCAATAATCTTCTTTAAACTCTTAATCCTAGTGCATTCCTTAGGTGTTTCTCATTCAAATCCTTGCAACCAGTTTCTTCTCCTTTGATGAAATTAGTCAATACTAAAAAAAAAAAAAAAAAAAAAAGATACTGCTTTCTTGTTGGGACTATGCTGTCTCTGAGCTCTTCAAGCTGTTCTATGGGTTGAGACTTCTCTGTTCAGACTTGTCAAACTAGTTTCATTTCAACTACTTGTAATTTGTTTCCTTATTTCTTGTAGCTGTAGACCTTGAATATACTAGAGATGTCATATAGTTGATTAGGAAGTCGAGTTCAGCGGGTGCATGATTCCAAGCGCATGTTTTTCTCCTGTAGATGATGTTGCGGTAAGTTCAGCTTTGTTTTGTAAATGGCTTGTTTGCTCTGCTGTGTGTCAGTGGCTAGATTCTTGGTGTGTCAGAGGTTCCTGAGAGGTATCCTCAGTGGATTGAATCTCCATTGGATTTTGTGAGATGTCTGAAATTGTTATAACAGCTGGATTAATTAATTTCTGTATTTGAAATTAGTGTTTTTGTGTTTGAAGATCATTGTTAGCATTACTGCACATTGTCAATTTCAAATAGTTGGGATTTTAGAAGTTAATGAAAACTAAATTACATTGCATCCTGATTGATTCTGATTTTGGGGTTAGGGGAAAGGTGTTCATTTGTTTTTGAAAAGCCTGTTAGCAATCTAAAAAATTTTAGCTTCTCTGGCACTTTCCCTTTAGTTGCTTTTCCTTGTACCTTAAAGTCAGTCCCTGGGAACTAATGCAGATTGGGAGGCCAGTAACTATAGAGGCACCTGCCTTCATCATAGAACTGTCAGGACTTCTTGGGGGAAGAAAGACAACAGGAGACCCGGATTGGGGAAACATGTCTATTCTCTTAAAATTTTTCTATTAAATATTAAGAAAAAAGAAGACTATGATTTCAAGGGGTTTTTTTTGTTTGTTTGTTTTTCAAATAGGGTTTGCTACATGCAAAGGAGAGAAAAAATAAGATTTCTTGATATAACTATAAACAATTAAAATAGTGACTTTAAACATCCATGATGACAATAATACTTCACCGTTTATGCCCTTTCAAAACATTCATATTTATGTTATTTCATTTAATAGCCAGGACACTCTTGTGAGATCAGTAAAACAGGTGGTGTTAACTCTGACTTTAAAGTGAGAAATCTGAGGGAACCAGAAGTGAAGGGGCCTCCCAGGTCTACGGAGCTGTGTAATGACAGAGCCCGAGAGCTGCAATGCGCAGCTCCTCAAGTCCAATCTTCCCGGACTCCTGCAGATGCTCCAGGTGGCCAGGGTTCTACTGGGGAAATTTCAGAGATGAGAACTTGACTCTAGATTGGCCACTAAGTTAATGAACTTCCCTGGGCTTCCTTCCCCACTAATAAAATCCAGATTTGTATCAGCACTTTAGTGAGCACATTGCAATTGTCAAAGGTTCTCTGAGATCCTGAGGACAGGTCTAGAATGCTTCACACATAATCGGCACTCTGTAAATATTTGGTGAACACATGAACGAGTAAACACATGTAACTGTTTAGCATTAATGTTTTGCTTATTAAAATTTATTGATTTTGAAACTTTATATCCCATGTTCATTGAAAGCATGATGTTGTAAAGCAATAGTTCCAACCTTTCATATTCACATTCCCCAAATTATTCTTTTAAGAATATGAAGTCTCATGATTATAGATAGCCAAAATCGTGGTTTTTTTTTTTCTAATGAATATCTGTGTTTATAGGAATGTGTTCAGTTTTAGGGAAGTAAATTACAGGAATAATTTTGGAAATCAATGCTCTTGTTTAGGGCACCCATGACACTTGTTAAAGAAAGGGGACAGTAGGAATCATCAAAGGTTTATGGTTCCTTTAAGATAAATTCAAGGAACACTAATCCAGGATTTAGAGGATTTGCAGGAGGTGGCAGGTCACACTAAGAGGTGAATCTAAGGACTGAGGCAAAGCAAAAGCTTAATAATTTCTGGTATCCCCACTTTTCAAAAGTTCATGTTACACCACTTCACTTTAAAAAAAATCTACATTAGTATCTGCTTTTGTTAACTGAAAGAAACCCAAAGAGGACTTTCGCTTTTATAAAAAAACAAAAGAAAAACATGAAAAGCAAAAATAGCACTCAGTGTTTGTTTTGCAGTGAGCTGTTACAGAGGCAGCAAGCACCGTGAGTGTGGAAAGCAGCAATCTAGTTTATACCGGCCATGTATTTACCACTATTATTTCTGTTCTTACTACATGTTAATGTTACTTTAAGTTGTATTATTTGGTATGATCTGGTGAGTTATTTTTGGGGGCCTGAGAATGCATGAAAAATTTTCCATAGAAATTAATGATAAATGTTTCTTCCCTTTTTGCCATTTATGCTTACCAGAGGTTTCATAGGAATGCTCCACTTCCAGAGAGTGGGGGAAAACAGTGGCATGACACCCTATATCTCACCTACATTCAATCTACAACACGTTCTACAATCACACTCACCATTCCTACTTCTCAATGAACAAGAAATACAATGGGAACCCTTGTCAAATATATTTGACCCATATCTTCACTGTTTCTGCTCTATGGAACCTTAGGTCTCTTCTCTGTGGGTTTAGTGACCCTCTTCTCTACATCTCAGAGATATCTTTAGTGTTTGAACCTTGCTGTGAATATTCAGTTGCATTTGCCTTTAGTAATATCCAAACCCCTACTCTTCTTTAAAAAATGTATTAATTGGGAGAATTACTCACTTAAAATCTCAGTTATTTCCCTTTTATAAATAAAATACTAAATGACTTCATCTGAGATTGTTGTCCTTTTCTCATAAGTCTGCATATCCCTCTCTTCCTATAGCACATTATTTTTGGCATTGCTAACGAAATGCAAAAATTAGATTCCTCCTCTCCATTTTTATTCTTTAGAGGAAAAGATCGTCCTGGGAAAGTCTTTGCAAACATTTACATTTTACATTTTAATTTTATTCTGAATACTTATTTTAAACAATTTGTTAATTTGCCAAGCTCATTCTCTAATATATTCAAAAACCAGAATTAAAATCAAAATAGCAAAGTGAAACCTTCATGTTTCTTACTGATTACTAAGCTTTGTAAAAATTACCAATTTTACTGTTTTATAATTTTTTCAGCAATCTCATAGTGTTTAGATACTGTTAGATACTATTATTATCTCCATTTCATAGGTGAAAAAGTAACTGGCTGTACATCATACCAGGTAGTAAAGTGAAGAGTTGGGATTTGTGGAAATCTGGAATCAGAGCTTAACTATTAAGATATTCTGTTTTTCCTTTTTTTGTTTGTGTTCTTTGGTTTGTTTGTTTATAATTTTCAAGCCAAAATAACTTTTGTTTTGTTTTTTAATTTAAAATTTGAATAAAGGATCCATATTGTTAGTCACTCAAAACTCCACAAAGCTGTGGCAACAACTACATGAGATAACCCTTATGAAAACTCCTGATCCACAGAATAAATTTAATATGTGCTAAAGTCCTTCATTACTCACTTCATTGCTTCACACCTCTGGGCAGTATTTATTGTCACTGTTTTAAGGTGGGACAATTGAAATTCAGAGAAGTCATATAAATTTCTCATGATACATGTTAAAGAGTTACAAGCAGGGACTGAGGCCAAATTATTCTACTCTAAAAGATGGGGCAATATCTGCACATATCTGCAATACAGGATGCCTTCTGAACATTTGGCCAGGCAGGTGAAGACTTAAAGGAATTTTTAAAACCTTTGTCTCAGTAAAACTCTGTTCTTCTTCACTTTCACACTACTACCACACTCACAACACTTTGACACCAGCTGTGTGGGGCTTTTCCCCAAACAATTCTGGAGCACCAGCTGTCCTACAATTCAGTTCAGTTCTGACAGTAATCAGAATTAGCACAGATCCCTTGAGTGAAGGGCTCATCCCCTTCAGACTATCCTGGCCCCACTTCAGATGCCAACTCCTCTTCTGGGTTTCTATTCACTTTTTTTTTTTTTATGTTGCTTGAAATTTCACACATTATTCATTTGGGTTAACAGGAAGCCTACTCTGGGGGGGGGGGGAAAATCACTCTCAAAGGGAAGTTTGATATATTAGAGAAAGATGGGCTTCTGAGTACTAGTAGCCAAAATTAGATTATCATTCTGCGTACTCACTGTATTAATTGAGCAAACTATTTGCCTGTAAAATGAAGATAAATAACTCTACTGACAAGAGTGTTTAGAGGATGAAAGATTACAAGATATCAACAACTCCTACAAAGTCAGCCCTTAATAAATAGTAGCTCTTGTCCTTATTACTTTTAGTATTCAATGCTCATTCTAAAATAGTCATGTATTAGGTCCCCACAAAAGGATGCTTTTCTGTAACAAATGCCTGATATTAGTGGCTCAGAGGGAATGATGATTTTCACTGGTGAAAGGAGAGTTCGGCACCTTGGTTCTATGAGAATTTTTCTCCAGAGGTGGGAACCAGGCTGGAGAAAGAGGAGCAGTTTTCTGCACCAAATGGCTCCCAGGAAGTTAGTGCATTTAGCACCTTTGTTCAGTTACATCAGGAGTTAAATAGATATCTAAGTTGGCCCGGGAAACTAACAGATAATTTCTTTTAAAATCAGATAGTATATTTTACACTTCAAAAACTGTCTTTATGAAGAGTAATGAGACCATAACCTATCTATAAATTGGTGCTTATAAAACAATCACATGTCTCTACCTGCATTTGTGTAAAGATACCATGTATCTACAAGGAAGCAAAAAGCCCTAGCTGGTTTTGCTCAGTGAATAGAGCGTCGGCCTGCAGACTGAAGGGTCCTGGGTTCAATTCTGGTCAAGGGCACATGCCCAGGTTGTGGTCTCGATCCCCAGTAGAGGGCGTGAAGGAGGCAGTCAATCAATGACTCTCTCATCATTGTTGTTTCTCTCTCTCTCTCTCTCTCCTTTCCTCTCTAAAATCAATAAAAATATAAAGCAGAAAAATAATCTTGAAAAAGGAAATATTTGGAGCTTGTAGATAAAATTATAAAGGGCATGTGGTTGACTCTGGAGTGAGCCAAAGTTGCTGCCTTCAAGGAAGGCCTTTCTAGAAAATGGTAGATCCATGTGGAGTGGAGGGGCCTTTTGCTAACTCAAATATATAGAACTCACATATATAGAAGCCCTCAGGTTAGAGCATGGTTACTGAGGAAATGAATATTGCAACTCTGATCATTAACAATTCATACTGTTCTATGTATTCTTCAAGACACATGTCTTTCAATCTGAAAGATTGCAGAAAGAAAAATTACTAAATTATTCAAATTATCACATGTTTTCATTGACAACATCTTTGGAAAAATCATGCCATGAATATACTGAATAATTAAGCTTAATGAAGGTATAATGGATATGAAAAACTGGATTTCATGGAATGCAGATTGCCTCATCCCAATGCATATGAGGGATTAATTTTAGCTTTCTTTCCATTTTAATTTCCAAGGGTTCACATTGCATTCCCCAAATTATTGCTTGGAAAAATATCCCTTAATCTTCTAATTGCATGCTTAACATAGAATTCCATTGTAATGAAATAGTTCTTCACCATCCTCACAATTAGAGATTTAAATCTCACATGCTTTTTTATGAAGTCTATAGATTTCTGTCCATTTTTATCTAAGTCATAATATTTTGTGATAAATTTGTAAGATTCTTAATCCTTCATGCACATATTCCTTCTCCTATTTATTCAAATAAATATAGGTGTTGCTGTGAAGGAATTTTGCAAATATAATTAAGGTCTGAATCAGTTGATTTTAAGATGGGGAAATTATTCTTGTGGGCCTAACCTAATCAGGCAATTCCTTAAAAAAGGACAAAGCTCGCCCTGACCAGGTGGCTCAATTGTTTGGAGCATCGTCCCATACACCAAAAAGTTGTGGGTTTGATTCCTGGCAATTACCTAGTTTGTGGGTTCCATCCCCGGTCATAATACATACGGAAGGCAACTGATAGATGTTTCTCTCTCACATCCATGTTTCCCTCTCTCTCCTTCTCTCTCCCTCATTTTCTCTCTCTCTCTCAAATCAATAAAAACATATCCTCAGCTGAGGATTAAAAAAAGGACAAGGCTCTAAATGAAGAGAAACTCAGAATATGAGAGAGATTTAAAGAGAGAGAGATTCACCATCACTGGCTTTGAAAATGGAGTGGGCCAAATGGCAGAAAGATAGATTTCAAAATTCATAAAACTCCTTGAGTTCTAGACTTATTTCTTTGGTTCTTTTGTGTGTGTGTGTGTGTATTTTAATGACTTGGAGACATACTGATAAGATTCTCTGAGAAAATGAATGGTCAAATATATAAAGAATAAATGAATGAGTGACTAAATAACTATATAAATAATAAACATATTTAAAAATTAAAATGCAACCAATGGAGAAGCTGTCTGGCACTGGGGAAAAAAAAAGGGTTGAAGGAGTGTGAATTCATGAGTTTAAGATTACTGATGGTTCTATTATATTGGAGAAATTACTTTTTCTTCTCTGGGCCTCAGTTTCCTCATCTAGAAAATGCATTAAACTATACTAAGTAGTCTCTAAGTTCTCCCTCATTTTTGAATTTTTAAATTTTAAACCATTTAAGAGATTAAGTAATGTTACTCCCCATGGACCTTCTGCTCCTAGCTTCTATCACCTTAGTTCTTGTCCATCAGAGGACACACTGCCTTTCCACAGCCAGTTAAAAATAAAAGATAAAAAGTAAATGGAGTAAGATATCCTTCTTTTTTACACTGTATAAATGTACCACAGTTTTTAATCCACTCATTTACTGATGGGCACTTGGGTTGTTTCCAGATCTTAGCTATTGTAAATAACACCGCTATGAACATAGGGGTGTATATATTCTTTCTGATTGGTGTTTCTGGCTTCTTAGGATAGATTCCTAGAAGTGGGATCACTGGGTCAAATGGCAATTCCATTTTTTTTTGGGGGGGTGGAAAACTTCACACTGTTTTCCACAGTGGTTATACCCGTCTGCATTCCCACCAGCAGTGTACTAAGTAGAGTTCCTTTTTCTCCATATCCTCACCAGCACTTGTTTGTTGATTTGTTGATGGTAGCCATTCTGGCAGGTGTGAGGTGGTACCTCATCATCATTTTAATTTGCATCACTCTGATGATTAGTAATGTTGAATATTTTTTCATATGTCTCTTGGCCATTTGTATGTCTTCTTTGGAGAAGTGTCTGTTCAGGTCCTCTGCCCATTTTTTAATTAGGTTGTTTGTTGAGATGGATGAGTACTATATTACCCTTTGAGAAATCATGGAGGGACATGAGAGTATTATGCTAGGTGAAGTCAGCCAGTCAGAAAAAGACAAGTATCACATGACCTCACTTATATGTGGAATCTAATGAACAAAATAAACTGATGAACAAAAAAGATCCAGAGACATTAAAGCAAGTAACAGACTGATGTATTTCAGTGGGAAGGGGGAGAGAAATGGAAGAGATTAATCAATGAACTTACCAGTATATGCATAGCCCATGGACCCACAATATTGTGGGGAAGACCTGGGGAGGAGGTAGAAGTGGGATAGAGTGGGTCAAAGGGGGGGAGGAAAGGGAGACATCTGTAATACTTTCAACAGTAAAGATAAATTTAAAAAATGTAAAAGGGATAATAGATTTGAAATCACTTTGTAAACTCTAAAAGGGTAGACAAATAAAATAGATAATTTTTAAAGTACTGGAGAACAAAGAAATAGTCCTTTTTCAAGCATGCATGCTACTTTGGACCACACTGTTAAGGGAAATCAGATCTGGCCACCACAGAGAACCATCAATAGCCTCTAGAAATAGAAAACAGAAGCAATATTATGGATTCCCAAATTTTGATCTTTTCCACACCGCCCCTCACACCAAGATGACCTTGACCAAAATGGAAGACAAATATCTTCTTGCTGGGAAAGGTAAGCTAAAGCAACTTGCACTTATTCAAGGAGTATCAGAAAGCCTGTAACCATGACTATGTGAGAGTTACTGGTGAGTTTTCCTTTATGCAGAGCAGTAGGATTTGGCACCCGAAGCCGAGGTTGTTTGAAACCATGGATGATTGCCCTTCTCATTGTGTTATTGCTGATTGTGGTGGCAGTGACCATTGGTCTTCTGGCTCACTTCTTAGTCTCTGGTAGGTAAAATTATGGATTTCACTCCATTTGAGTTCATTTTTCTGTAAAGCTTCATTCGCATACTATGTAAATGTAGTTTTATCCAAAAGACATTTGTACTTTTACCCATAAATGCCCACATTCTAAATATTTTTATTTATTCAATTATTTCATCAACAACTAATAACTGAATGCCTATTATATGCAACTACTTTTCTGAGTATTCAAGATAGAGCATTAAGCAAAGCAGACCAATTTCCTATATCCTTGGAGCTCACAATCTAGTATTCTTTTGAGAAATACACAAAAGATCAAAGATAGTAATCATAATATATTCTAATCATCATTGTACATTCAAGGGAAAAACTATGATAAATTACTTACTAAATTAGTAACTAAAATTGGCTCTTTTACTCATCATTTTTTCTGTCCACCAACATTTCAAAGCTAAAAGCAAAGCACATGTCCAAGAAAATAATTAATTTTGAAATGACTGGTAAACTATAAATATGACACAATGTTTTTACTAATTTTTAGAAAAAAATTTGCACTCTACAAAATAATATTCAGGGATTTTTGTATTGCCTGATATATTTGTAATCACACAAACAATGCATTTTAGAATTGTCTCTTCTAACATTACATTTTTCTCCACACAGAGTAAAATCCATTTACGTTTTTTGACAAATCTCTACAATGTGACTCTGACCCAGATTATGTGATAAAACAACTAGTTCAGGCTGTTAACTTGAATAGTCTTATCTGCTGTCACTTTCCTCAGACTTGATGAGAGACTGAAGACTCTGTTATGAGCTTTAAAGGGCTTAAGAACATAGTTCTGGCTCCAATATAACAATCCAACCTGTAGTTTACACGATGGCAAAAGAGTTTTAGGTCAGTTAATTCGATTGCACAAAAACTCCTTTGCTATGATTAAAAAGATTGATAATTGTGGATTGTATAGATAAGTATCAGGGGCACTAAAAAAGCATTCCATATCCAGAGATGTCCCACTTAGGAGAGAGACTATCCCGAGACCCCTGTTTCTGTCCAAGTTCCATGGGAAACCCTCATTGTGTCCTCTATGCCAGGCTCCCCGAGGAGAAAGGTTGTTTTGTGGTTGCTCTGTTCCCAATTTCTAACTCTCTCATAGCTTTCTTGCCCACCCACCCTCCACCTGGAGGCTTTGGTCCTGAGATTACCAAATGCTTCAGTACTTTCCACAGTTCTCTGTGTTCTCTCCTTTCTTACTGATTCATCCAGTTACACACTGTTCTCACTACCAACCTATAGTGTTCCCCTGCCTTTCTTTTCATGTATTTCTTAGTGTCCCTGGTTCTCACATTACAAATTAAAATGTATAAAGATTTTTATTTAAAAAATTAATAAAAAAATAAGTGAAAACACACAAAAAAAGATTTTTATTTATGTCTACTTCCAGTTGAGTATAAGATGACATACACTTCACCTCAGCAAGGGGTAATAAGGTAATTAAACATTCCAGGACTACAGCCAGACTGTCTGGGTTTAAAACCCAGGTAGATCACTTACCACTTCCATAGCGCAGAGCAAGTTTCTTAACACCTCTGAGCCTCACTTTTCTTATTGGTGAAATGGAGGTGATTATAATCTTAGAGAGCTGGAGTGAGGAAATACTATAGGTAGAGTGCCCAGAACGGGGCTTGGCACATAATAGGCATTCAATAAATATAAGCTGCTGTTATTAATCAGCAGCATTAATCATTATTTTCACTATACTTTTTATTAAACTAAATTATAAAGGCTCTCAGCAATATATTCAAGACCATATTAGCCTCATTATAGTTGGACTAGAGGCCCAGTGCACTAAATTCGTCCACGGGGGTCCCTCAGCCCAACCTGCACCCTCTACAATCCAGGAGCTCTCAGGGGATGTCCAACTGATGGCTTAGGCCCACTCCCGTGGTTCTCTGCTCTCTGCAGGGCCTGGGGGTTTCACTGCAGCCATGGAGATGAAGCTCTCATGCCCTGCTGTCCACTCTCTGCCGGCCTCCCCATGCGCCATGTGAAGGAAGCCCCAATGCCCTGCAGTGTGCTCTGTCTGCCAGGCCTGGGGGCTTTGCCAACACTGACACACTAAGGAAGCCCCCATGCCCTGCTGTCTGGGCTCTGTCTGCCATGTCTGGGGACTTCCCCACCACTGCCATGCTAAGGAAGCCCCCAAGCCCTGCTGTCTGGGTTCTGTCTGCTGGCCTTGGGGCTTCCCTGCTGCTGCCGCACTAAGGAAGCCCCCAACCCCTGCTGTCCTGGCTCTGTCTGCCGTGTCTGGGGGTGGATCCAGCCTCGCTGCTTGGTCCTCGTGAACCCCCGAGGGGCTGACGGGCCCAGACTCTGCAGCACCAGTGGAGCAGGGAGGCTGGATTCGCCCCCTCCGGCAGTGGATCTAGCTCGCTGCTCCGGCGGACAAGCCTGGACACTCCAGCAGTGGGGCTGAGGGGACTGGGCGCCGCCATCTTGTGGCTATGAGGGCTGCCGTTTTTGTCATGGAGTGATGGTTAATTTGCATATTGCTCTTTTATTAGATAGGATTCTGAATTTTTTTGCCAAAACCACTTTATTTTCTGCTTTTTCTTTTCACCACAGGCCAGAAAACGGAGTATTATCATGGTATCTTTAAAATTTTAGATGTACGAACCAATAGTAATTCTGGAGACAATGGCGTATACCAACTTAAGGACTTAAAAGAGATCATCGAAAACTTGGTAAGTCAGATACAATTATTTCTATCATAGGATAATGCAGGTAGAAAGGGTTTTGTAGATCATTTCACTCAATATTTTTCAAAATGTAAATTTCAGACTACTTGTACCAGAATCATGTTGCAGATCCCGAGGTCCCACTCCAGACCCACTGAATCAGTGTCTGATGGGAAGGGAAGGGCATGATAGGGGAGCAAGGGCGTCAGCATGTCTAACAAATGGGTCGTTCTGATAAACCACTCTTTCTGACTCAACTACTTCATTTAAATGTGAGAGAACTGAGGCCACAATATGATCTGAATGGGAAAGCTTAACCATATCAGAAGTGGTTATTTGTAAGACCACATGCTTGTTTTTGGAGACCACATTTTAAAATTTTAAAGATTTTTAAATATATGAGGAAAGATGATAATAAATATTCATTTTCTCTTACAAACATAGTAATAAAGATAAAACACTCAGACTTATTACAATTTAGTTCAATGAAATGCTAACACATTTTTTAAACTAAAATTAAAGAATGCTCCTAAAAGGAAAAAAAAAAGTAAACTTAGCTGTACAATAATTCTGCTCAGGACACCTGTGAATGCTCACTTTGTGTTATAACTCACTTGGCTTAGTCAGGTCTGGCTGCTTCCCAAAGTACCACAGACTGAGTGGCTTATAAACAGCAGAAAGTCATCTCTCACAGTTCCAAAGGCTGGAAGCCTAAAATCATGGCACCAGCATATTCAGGTTCTGTGAGGGCCCTCTTTCAGGCCAGACCATAGACTTCTTGGGTTATCTCACAGGATGGAGAGCAGGGAGCTAAACAGCCCTTGGAGTCTCTTTTGTAAGGGCACCAATCCATTTATGACCTAACTAGAGGCCCGGTACATGAAAATTCATGCACTGGAGGGGGTTCCCTCAGCCCAACCTGCCCCCTCTCACAGTCCGGGCGCCCTCAGGGTGGGAGGCGACACAGCAATCAGGGGAAGGCAATGCTCCCATCACACCTCTGCTGCTGCCACTGCCAGCAGTGCAAGCCTCAGCCGGCCCTAGTTACCTGAGCCTCAGGCGGCCCTGGGCAGCTGGGCAGTTGCCATCCAAGGCTTGCCTGCACCTCAGGCTGGCCCTGGGTGGCTTGGGGGCTGAGGGTGGATCCAGCCACACCATGCACCTGCTAGCCCCCCCGGTGGGGCTGAAAGGACTGGGGGACTCCAGCGGGACTGAGGGGACTGGGCACCCCCATCTTGTAGCTATGGGTGCTGCCTTCTGTGTGACAGCATGATGGTCAATTTGCATATTCCCTCTTTATTAAATAGGATTACCTCCCAGTATATGCCCACTTCCTGATATCTTTACCTTGGGGGTTTTGGGTTAAACAAATATTCAGTCCACTGTATCACTTTTTGTTTCATACATTTTTACTCAGATTTGTTAAGATCTATGTTGTTAAATGTGCATCTAATTAATTGCTCTTAGCAGCTACATGATGATTCATAGTATATACCTACCATGTTTTACTTCCTCCCATTATTCCAAGAAATGCTGCACTAAACAGCCTCCTCCTTATCCCCTTATGAACCCATGCAAGTTCTTCCGAAAGCAGAATTACTGGGTCATTAGGTGTGCATACACTTAATTTAACTAATTGGTGTTAGCTTGCTCTTTAGAGTGACTGCATCAGTGTGCACTCCCATCTGCAGTGCATGAGGATCCCCATGTCCCAACATCTTTGCTAACACCTGGTATTAGTTAGCTTTTTAATTTCTGCCAACAATTAAGTTGTATCTTACCAGTCTTTGTGATTTAGTTTGCATTTTTCTAATTGCTAATGAGTTTGAGCATTGTTAAATCTACTTGTTAGCCTTTTGAGCTTTCATTTCCATAAACTGCTTGTACCTTTCCTTTGCCTATTTTTCTGTTAAGGCTGTTTTGTTTTATTAGCATTGCTTTGCTGGAGTTCCTTATGTTGTGATGTAAACAACCCATTGGCTACAGACATTGTACTTATGCATTCTGTCTGCTATTAATTTGGACCATGCTTCCTAAAAATAGAGATTTGTAATTTTGAAATAATCATATTCATCAATTTTCTTTGCCTTACTGTTGTGTTTTTAAAGGTTTTTATGAAGTCATTCCCTCTCTCTAATTCTATATTAAAACATTCTAGTATAATTTTTTCTATTAACTTTATAGGTTGGTCTTTTACATTAGGTCTTTAATGTATCTGGAGTCTGCCTTTGAGTGTGATGTTAAGTAGGGACCCAGGTATTATTCTCCATATAGTGAGCTAGTTTTCCCAATTGAACTAAACAATCTGTTTTCCCAAATTTCCCAACACATGGTATGGTTATTCAGCTCTTTACATTTTCGGCATCTGAGTCTTACAAGATGGAAACATGATCTGTTCCCTAAAGCTGCTCCCAATCTCTTTGGAGTGATGAGAGTAACACACATGAAATTGAATAGCATGACACAATATAATTAAGGATTAAATTGTATGTTGAGGAAACAAGTACAGAAGGACTTCAAAGAAGAGGAAGATCAACTAGGGTTCCCATGGTCAGGAAAGGCTTTGTATTGTTTTAGCCCTCTTTAAATAAGACAGGTGTCCCTTTCCCTCCACTCCCCACTAAGTTACCTTTAGGAGAATTACAAGAAGGGTTCATGCCTCATTCTGAGCCACTCCTATTATTTGTTGTTAAATTCCAATGAATAAAACCAGATTCTTCTCTCTGCCCCATGGGGTGCTCACTAGACAGCCAGGAAAAACAGGCTGCAATCTTGTTCTTCCTCATGATTTGGGATTTAATTGTTTGGATGTAAAAGTAAAATGAATTCATGCTCAGATACTGGATGAAATTCATGCATCCCAGGTCCCTGAGATAGTGGCACAGACATATCTCATCTTTCATACAATTCTTCAGAGAAGACACCAGTAACCAGAAACCAGTAATACTTGGCACTCCCAAGTGGATAGGTCACTTTCATCATTAGTATAAGTTTGAGTAGTGTCACTGACAGAGGGAGTACTTCATTTGGAAAAATATATTTCAGAAATATCAAGAAATATTTTTAAATTATAAGGTCATTACAAATAACACCATGACAATAACATAGCTAACATGTATTGAATGCTAAACATCACATTAAGCATGCTATGTGTCATTTTAACTAATCCTCAAAAAACAGCCTTATAAGGTAGGTACAATTACTATCACAGTTTTACAGATGAGAAAACTAAGGTACAGAAAAGTTAACTTACTCAAGATCACACAACCAGTAAGTGATATAGTTGGGACTTGAGGTTACATGTTCTTAATAAACTATCATCCATAAAATCATCTATGTGATTTTCTTTCCCACCAACCATCCCATAAAATACCAGAAATCAAGTAATTATTCCTGGTACATTCGTCTCTCTCAACTATACAATTAACATGGGCTAGTGATCATCATTTGCATTAGCAAAGGCAACAGTCAGGAATTTTCTTATTGGGGTTGTCTCCCACCAAAAAACAAAAACAACACTCTACTCCTATGCCCAGAACATTTCTAAATTTTATCTTCTTTATATCCAGGGACACCAAGAACAGGGCCTGAAATGATCCTCAAAGTATCCTTGAGCTTATGTGTCTAGAGTTGTAGTGACAAAAAAAAATAAAAAATTGGAAACAGAAAGTGATGCAAGGAGACGAATGTAATTAGGAACACTCGGTAAATGAATTAGAAGGCAAAAGTGAGATTTGGCTCAGATTAACACTGAAGCAGGAAGTTCTACTGAGAAAAAACTATCAAGGTATACCTAAACTTAACAAAGGTATTAAACTATTTAAAGTTTGGGGTTGAATAGGGTAAGAAAGGTAAAAGATACCTCATGCTTGGAGAAGGGCTACAGCCCTATGCCTAGAGAGAACAGATTGTATTGGAAGTTTTCAGAAAAAAATAAGCAGATGTTACCAAGAACCTTGTGTTCAGAGGTTAGAAAAATTGGATGTAGAGAATGGCTGAGTCCTTACTTGAGAGCTAAGACTTACTTTGTTTTGTAATTAAAGATTAGGCATGATGAAAAGAGGAAGATGTGTAACACTACGTCTGCTTTCTATGTCTTTAATTTGAATCCTGAAAGAAAAGGCTAGTTGTTGTATATTTCATGTCAAATCTTCAATATAACACCGCCAAGGAGGCATTATTATCCACACTTTACAGATAAGAGAATTAAGCCTCTGAAGTTAAGGTGTACAACTAGGAAATGATAGAGGGGAGATCTGAAGAAATCTAGGTTACTCAAACATAAGCTCATTTCTCTAAATTGCTCTACTAGTCAAGAAAAAACTCAGCTAAGATAGGAAACTCGGTTCTATATAAATTTTTTTCTCATAATATTTAAGCCCATCCTATCTAATAATAGAGTAACATGTAAATTACCATCACTCCGCTACACCCACGATTGGGCGGCGGGAGGCTGGGGGGCGGGACTCGGGGTGTCCTATCCGGCCATTGAGAGGCACGGATCCGCTGCCACTGAGGGGGGGCTACCCTGCGCCTCTCAACGGCCAGATCCGCGGCCGCTGAGGGGGCCTGCCGCGGACACCCAGCTGCGCCTCTCAACGGCAGGGTAGCCAGGTGTCCGCGGCAGCCCCCCTCAGCGGCCGTTGAGAGGACTCCTGCCCCTTGCGCCTGTTTAAATATCTTCAGTACAACTTTAAACAGTGACTAATTATATATTTTCCTCTTTTAAAAAATATAATTCAGAGATCTAGGCTTTTGTAGTATACTTAAATGTACTATACTTAATAATGTCTTTATCACCCATAATTGCAAAAAAATTAATTTGACTTTATTTTGCCTGTCAATCTCAGGAATATAAACAAATTTGAGATAAGTTTATCCAATGCATTGCTACTTGTGATATATGGTTAGTTAGTCACAGATGTCTGTTTCCTTCTGGCATTTTACAAAGAAACACTGAGGAAGTAGTAGTACAATAAAAGAAACAACTTTGGTAACATCACATAACAATACAACCCATTGGGTGCTATCATTACTTCCTGGTTTAGAGTAATCAGAATGTCACACTTCCATGGAAATTGCTCGCACACCCACAGATCCCATATGACAATGGATACAGCTTCCTTCTCCAAAAAACACCGCACTGGGTGCAAAGCTGTGGGAGTTATAAAGAGGACTTTTGTGAAAATGAAGTGACTTGATTCCCAGAAGGTCAACAAGCCCCCAAATCCTGGGAGCCCCACCAATGCTCAGGTTAGCCATGCTCTATACAGGCTTAGAATAATGATTCACATCTCACTTATTGACTCTTGGGTTTCACCAAAAATCTGGATACAATAACTTTAAAGGATTGTAATAGAACTATTGAGATTATGACCTTTATTTTGGGGAGCAAAGAAAACAGGCTGCCTTCGGAGAGGAGTATAACAGTTTCTGGTCCCCCTAACATGCTGCTTGCTACATGTAAATGGGTAGGAACCCTTAGTGAGAGCCCACCTGTTTGCTCACACTGAGGTCAGCTGGCTCACTGCTGTGTCACCTTGGGCAATTCACTTACTTACCTATATGACAGTATTTACATCAGAGGTTGGTGTGAAAAGCAAATGAGCTCAGATACAATGGAGTCTATGCCTGGTGCACAGGTAGAAGGCAGCAGTCATACTAGTCTTCTATCATAACTAGTGTAGTCTCATTATGGAGGAGTTTTCCATAAGGAATCAAATTACCTGAAAATGTCAACAAGGAGGAAAATGTTTCAAATAATTCATGGGCAATTTTTTTCTCTAGGAGCATTAATCACAATTTGACATAAAGCTCATTAAAAACTCTTATAAATGTCCTGATAAATGCAAGACTTTCTGATAAATAAATTTCTCTTTTATTAATTCACTCAACAAAAACATGCTGCATTCCTATATATTGTAGAGCATGAAAAGATGAATCACAGTTCCTATTGAGAAAGGGTTTGCCATTTAGTAGAGGAAATAACATATTTGCGTAAGTAACTATATTAAGGAGTGGAAGGCTTAAGAGGGATAAGAAAAATTAGACAAGAGGAAAAATGATTACTCTGAGGTTCAAGGAATAACCCCAATGAAGGTATTATCTGACATAGACCTTGAAGGAGAGCTGTGCTTCAGAAACACAGAGGTAGCAGAATGGGGGAGGGGGCTTCTGACCCAAAGAATAGCTTGAGAAGGGCAAGAGCATAGCCAAGCCTGAAAGGTAGTGGTGGTGCTGAAGGGGGTCGGGGGCATTGGCACATGGTGAGGCCCTTGAATGTCTGACTTTATGACTGGAGGCTCAGATTCAATTGTGTTCTGTTCTCTGTTTCTACCTTGAGTTCAACCCTTGCAGCAAGCAACATTCATTAAGCCGTACTAAGGCTTAGTGGCGTATTTTTAAAAAGCATCCTTTATACGTCCTTTATGTGGTATTCTTGTTATAATTATGAGAAATCAACAGACTCTGAAGTTTTCTTCATGGCATATTTTGGTTCATTGGGGCGCATCTGGTGTGATGGTGGAAGGAACTGCTTTTATATCTCACTGGGCAATCGTCAATGGCTTAACTATCTGAAGTTTGCATTCTCAGCCCTGAAACTCCCCCTATGTGAATACAAAGACTGCTGAGAGAGGATTCATTTGGGAGCATCTGACAGTGAAAAGAGTTAGTTTGGGAATGATCATTGAATGGTTGGGTGAGGTCTGTTTGTTTGAGTTGACAGCCTCTCCCTAACTCTTTCATTAAACACCCAACTAACCTCCAATTGCCCTCTTAGAACTTAATCTCAGTGCAATTACTAGCATTTCAAAATCATCCAACACAAAGAGGTACTACCCTGAAAGGGGGTCTTTATTCAATGTTAGGAGAGTAACTCCAACTACAAAATTCGACAAGTGCCCCAGATGAGAAGTAGGATAGATTTAGAAACCACTTACTCTATTAGGTGGTATAAATAATAAATTTATAACAAGCTGGCACACAACTTAAGTGTCCTCCAACATTTCTGGGAATTTAGAATGCCAAAGAGTGTTGGTGGAGTGTTTCTGATAAGGTAGGCCTCCACCTACCAGGGAAACATGATTTCGGGTCTCTAGAAAGCTAATTCATACATACTAGTAAATGCCAGTCAGCAATAAAGTTTAGGTTCGTGTTTGCTCTAATTTTTCCCATCATAAATTTAGTTAGTGCAACACTCCTAGCCAGTCTGTGCCCTAGCATTTCTCAAAGTGTTTTCCTCAGGCTACCTGATCACCTGGAAATCCGGGCCTCACCCCAGACCTAATCAATGAGGCAAGGTCCTGGGATTTGAGTTATAAGGAAGAAAGTCCTTTATTTCTATAATTACTGAAGTTACTTCTACCCAGTTTCTTCTTATGTTATTATTTCAGCTCCTATCTTCCCAGACAGTTGAGTCATTCAAAGGTGAAGCTGATGCTGGGTGTAGATAGTCTTCTCAGCAGGCATGTTGCCATATGGATGATGTCATCCAGAGTCAAAAACTTACTCCGATACCTTCACTAACAAGTTACAAAGGGCCAGGGAATCAACTGTGGTTGGGATTTCAGAGAATCGTTACAAACCAAATTTTGAAAGATATCCAACTGCTATTAAGTTTTCTTCTTTTTAATATTTTTCACTTTTATATCTGTTGTTTTTTTGTTTGTCTTTGCTTTTCTTTTGGATTTCCCCCAGAAAACTGAGTAATAGAACTGGTTGTGGATTATAAGAAAGAAGTGATTATAATAATATCACTCTTGCAAAAACATATCTTCCAAAAACAGTTTTGTTACTAGTAAATAAACCCCTTTCCTCCTCAGTCCCTTTAAGCTTTTATTTAAACACAAATAAAATCATACTTTGGACCCTAGCAATTGCTCTGTTTTCCAAGTGCCGCTTTTGATCTTAAATGAACAGCTATTACCAAATGCATATCTTTACATCTTTTATACTTTGTCTTTTAAAGTCAACCAACTAGTTATTTTATAATTTACTATTATGTGTTCTATAAAAAAATTGAAGTAAGGTGTATATCACATTTAACAGGGAGGTTGTGTGTTTGATGAGAAGAGACCTACAGACAGAAGACCTAGATTTAAGTCCAAGTTTATTATTCACGTGATTCCAGAGAAATTCATATGATGTCTCTGAGTCTTAGTTTCATATTTAAATACTAGAGGCCCAATGCACAAAATTTGTGCAAGAGTAGGTCTTCCTTCCCCCCAGCTGACGGCACCGGCTTCCCTCTGGCACCCAGGACCCGGGCTTCCCTCATAGCCCTGGCTTTCTCTGGAAGGACGTATGGAAGGATATCTGGTCTAATTAGCATATTATGATTTTATTATTATAGAAAATAAGAATCGATATAATTCTTAGTTCACATAGTTATTGTAGGGATGCCTAATGATGTTAAGGAAGTCATAACGTATTCCTTGATCCCTAAAACAGCCTTCCATTCATTTCTATCTTTTGTGTTTTCAAAATGATAGTTGGTCTTCTTGCTCCTTCCATAAGGATGTAGGACATGGTTTTTTGCACCTGTGGCTGATCTACCAAATGTGAAATGCAGTGCCAGCATTCTGATGACACTGTTGCCACCAAGTGGTCATTATGGGTACTGCAAGCCAAATCTAGGCGTGATAAACCACAACGTAATAGTGCTATGACAAGCAATTCAAACTGTGCATATTGACTAAAACAGTAGCTTTTCTTCTCCTTCTTTAGTGACATAAACTGAGTAACACAATTTTTATCTGACCTGAAACACCATCTTACTCTTTCTTCCTCCTTGATTTACCCTAGAGCCCACAATCCACAACAACAATTTAAAAATCATTGTCTCTCTCTTAAATTCCTAATCCCTCTTTCTTAGAAGTATACATACAGCCAAAGACCTGCAAAGAAATCTGAGATGTGAAATGCCCAGAGGGAGACTAGGGAGCCACCTAGTAGTTGACTACCATAATATATCCAGCATCTTACATGTGTTTAATCTTGAAACCCTAGGAGCAGCATACAATATCTTTGTCTTACAGGTTAAGAAAGTAAGGCTCAAATGGAATCAGTTCGTGAGCAGCAGGATAAGCTTCAAACCCAGGAAAGAGCCAAGTTCTCTCCAGCACCTCTCAAGGCCTCCCTTCAAGCCCGGTGGCTGCTCTGTCATTTTCTGCTTTACCTTCTATGGCGTTTAGGCATCCTCTACCCAAGATACCTACACCAGCACATTCAGAATCACCTGGTCAAAGTCTTACAATATGAATGTCTAGGTCCCTTCCAGACTAATTTTAACTAAAACTCTGGAAGATAAACCCCAGCATCTGTAATTTTTTAAAATTCTGCAAATTACTCTGTTGTACTGTGAGGGTAGAGAACCACTGGTTTAAATAACGATATTACTCATGTTAAATTGTTTTTCTACTGCTTTAGTATTTAATCAGGGGTATATTCTTATTATGAAACTGGAGGCCCGTTGCACGAAATTCATGCACGGGGGAGGGGAAGGAGGGGTGTCTCTCAGCCCAGCCTACACCCTCTCCAATCTGGGACCCCTCGAGGGATGTCCGACTGCCCGTTTAGGCCAGATCCTAGGATCTGGCCTAAACGGGCAGTGGACATCCCTCTCACAATCCAGGATTGCTGGCTCCCAACTGCTCACCTGCCTGCCTTCCTGATTGCCCCTAACCGCTTCTGCCTGCCAGCCTGATCACCCCCTAACCACTCCCCTGCCAGCCTGATTGCCCCCAACTTCCCTCCTCTGCCAGACTGGTCACCCCTAACTGCCCTCCCCTGAAGGCTTGGTCACCCCCAACTGCCCTCCCTTGCAGGCCTGGTCCCTCCCAGTTGGCCATCTTATGGCAGCCATCTTGTGTCCACATGGGGGCAGCCATCTTTGACCACATGGGGGCAGCCATCTTGTGTGTTGGAGTGATGGTTAATTTGCATATTACTCTTTTATTAGATAGGATACTTTATTAACACAAATTTCTCTCTTGTGATAACAGGTGGATGAGATATTTATCGATTCAGCCTTGAATAACCATTATATCAAGAACCGAGTAGTCAGACTGACGTATGTATATTTGGGCAAAGGTGGAGTCACAGCTTAATGGGACAAAGGACAAAGGGAACAGGGACCCTCATATATTCTGCATCTCCAGGAGCCAAGCTTTGGCTATGGTTTCTCATAAACATAATCTCTACAACAGTCTCAAGACATAGCACTGATCACCATTTTGTAAAGGAGAAAATAAAAACTTAGGGCGGAAGTAGGTTAAGTGATATGTTCAAAGTTCCCCAAGTGACAGTTTCCCAAGTGAAACAGAACCAGGATTCAATATCTGGAACTACCAGAATCTGTGTCAGGGGAAAACCCAGCAGCATGCCACTGCAGGCACCACGTTGTATTTTTTTACAAATATGTCATTTCAAAAATATTAAGAAGGAAAAGTTGACTACAGTTTGGGACAATTAGTTTTACCTGTAATAAAGCCCCAGTGTCAGCAGGCACACCTAAACAAAAAGAGGTTTCTGTTTTAATAAATGTTCTGTTTGTTGTAGTGGAGGGGGAAGACTCATATCAGTTGCAGGAATTGCTCACAGGTTTCTATTGTGTTATTTGGAAAGCACATAGCTGAACATATACATAATAGGTGCAAATGTATGGGCCTGTATGACTCATCTTCTTAAAAAAATGAATATATTTAGACAGATTTATTTGAAGGAAATAATCATTTTTCTCACCCATAAACTAATGCCTAGTAACAGAGTTACTCCAAGTTCCTTACAACTTTTCTGACTAACAAGTGACCACCAGAAGAATTTTATAAAATGGGTAAATTCTATAATACTTAGGAGATAAAAGGAACATATTTGCTGAAACTTTCTGGACTTCATGCCTTCTATTTTGAAATTCTGATTTGCCATAATATTCAAGCAACATTATCATAATCTTACAAACTCCTTTAAAATTTGTAGCCATTGTCAATGAATCTTTGTGTGAATCCAACAATTGAGGCATAATTCCAGGGAAGAAAATACAGGAAAGAGTGTAAGTTGATACCAGATTATTATTTCGAATAATCACCTTTCTCTTATGTCTCAAAGTCCAGAGGACAGTGGTATGAAAGCAGATATCATTATGGTGTTCCAGTTCCCCTTTGCTGAGCAAAGGGCAGTAAGGAAGAAGAAAATCCATAGCATCTTAAACCGGAAGATAAGGAACACAAGAGCCTTGTCAATAAATGCCTCATCAGTGCAAGTGAATGGTAAGTAGGCACCTTTCCGTGTGATGTGAAATTCTCTATTAGGTTCATTTTGTGTCTCATCTTAAACTTATATGCCATATTTCTATTCCAAATAATAGCTAGAATCAAGATTAATTTTTTTCAGTTAAAAAGGTAAAATTTCAAGGTTTTATTATTCACTGATGAAAGCATGTCTGCAGTTAGTTGTCAAGTGGTTTTTCCTGTAGTAAGTGACTGGTGCTCATCCCAAAATAAAGGCCAACCTTTACCATTAATAGAAAATTAATCTGACCTACTACTTCCTCCATGATTAAGTAAGTGAAAATACTAAGCATTTAGCAACAACTGCTTTTCTGGGTGGGACCTTTCTAAACATAAACTCATGTGTTGCCTCTCAAAAATATGGATGATTTCTGTATATAGTGAAATTATTACATTTTTAAAAAAATATATTTTATTGATTTCAGAGAGGAAGGGAGAGGGATAGAGAAATAGAAACATCAATGATGAGGGAGAATCATTGATTGGCTGCCTCATGCATGCCCCCTACTAGGGATCAAGCCCGCAACCCAGGCATGTGCTCTTGACCAGAATCGAACCCAGGACCCTTCAGTCCACAGGCCAACATTGTATCAACTGAGCCAATCTGGCTAGGGCAATTATGAAATTTTTGTTAACTTTTTTCCTATGGGCATTTGGAAAATTGGAAAAACCAAATTTGGAGCCACTAAAGCAATCTTATAATTAATAAGTAAAAATCACTAACCTAGAAAAAAATTTATTGAAACAATTGTACCATTATCATTTCTCTGAAATAGAGAATCAACCTTTACCAAGGCCCTGCCTATGCCCTTTATATGCTGCATCTAATTTCTAGATCCCTATGAAGTAGGCAAATGTTATAGATGTGAACGAAGGCCTCAAAAGATTAAGGACTCTAATTGTTAAAAGGAGGTAAAGTTCAAATCTAGATCTCTAATTTCTTGAGAGGCTCTATTTAAAATGGCTCTGTGGTCAAACACATTCTAGAAATTCTGTTTTTTAATATTCATCTCTTAGAAATCCATTCCTTATTAGCATACCCTGATGAGTCCAGCTAGACAAAAACCTGTCTACCCTTGTATATTAAGCTGCATCTACTTCCGGCAGACAAATGCAGACTTCCCTACAAATTCCAATGGACACCATCCTTAGCGTCACAGAGAGAATCAGAGTGATTAATATCAGATGGGAAACAGGATGCCCTGCCCTTGTAAGGGTCTGACTGACTCTTCAAGAGGAAACCTGACCAGGAAGCAAAAATCTGAGAGAATGGGATGGGCAAGAGTTTGCTGATGTGGCAAAGAGTCAGCTACTCAAGGAATAAATCTGTGGACCTCTCCCAACCCAAGGGGGAAGAAACTGTCAAGCGCTTAATCCACCTTCTTTGTCAGGTGGGAAAGCAAATGAATTGAGGTTATGAAATAGTGGCAATCCTGATAAGTTACATGATATGTTTATTTAATTCCCAATAACCAGTTAACTTAGCAAGAATTTAAAAGCCTGACCTATCTGAAACTTGAAATGAGGTGTGAAATGGTCATGGATTGCTTGATCTTTTTGTTTCTTACAGACTCAGATTGTACACTGCAGTTTATTTTAATGACTGGAGTAGATTAAGGGTAGGATGTGCTGATGGAGAACCTGATTTAAGTGTTACCTGACTAATTCTAACCCCATTGAGTCACTGCAGGACCAACCAAGTAATTGGCCCAGGACTTTGCTTCATTTTCTCATCTATAAAATTGTAATGATAATGTTTGTTCTTCCTGAAATCATAGAAATACCATGAGGATATAGGGGAAAACACACACTCACACACACACACACACACATAATATGGAACATATAGACTATTACCACGTAGAAAACTAGTAAATTGTGCATATACTTTGGAAACTGAAAGCATTAATGTGAGTGACTGGTAATAGAAAAAGCTAGAAACTTGAAGGTTTCCAAATTTAGAAATGTAAAAAGAGCAGTGTTTGTTAGCACTTAGGAAAGGCCCATTTAATGGAAAGCTCATTAAGAAACCTCAAGGCTGTTCTTACAGGCAAAAACATTGCTCTAAACACTTAATTTGGGGGACTCCCAAGGAATAAAAAACTGCAGCCCAAGATTTATCCATAAATTTGTCAAAATACGTGTTTTGTTTTGACAAATAACTGTAGGGTATGGGTCCTTCATGTGATGCAGTGTGTGAAAGCAAAGCCAAAGTCGACATCTTTGCATCGCAAATGCCGTGGCTGTGGCAGAGCAGCTCACTGCCTACCTGCAGTGGGAGTGCTCCCACTCCCATCATGTTACTTGTAGGCTGTAGAGCCCTGAATACTAACTACATTACTCCCGACTCAGGGTTACTTTCAAGACTAGAGTGTTCATGTTTCTTTGTGCTCCTAGATGTGGAAAGTCAAAATATTGATACAAATTAGAAACCTTCCACAGCTAGTGACTTGTATATAGGAAGTTTATTTCTAGGTGTAATCACACCCCCTAAAAAGTCAACCCTTAAAAATCCAATTACACTTACAACCATTACACTTAACCTGGTATCATTCCTGGAAAAGAGATATTTTCATCGTGCTCAAACTAAGCTGAATAAGTTTTAACGGAAGAATTCTAACATTATACTATTTTCCATTTTAGTGCATTACTACTGTGCGGCATTTTAAATTGTTTTTTTAAGTGAAATAAGAAATTTACTAAAAACAATATTTGACAGAAAATTGAGTTCCTTCCATAGAGTAAGCAATGAGAATGTGTGCTGAGAAATTGATTCTTCACCATATAATAATTTGGGCATGCCTTCAAGGGTATCTTTGAATTCAATATTTTCAAAACCCCAATTTACAGAGTTCATCATCACTAGTTTTCCAAGTGGGACTTATAGAAGGTGGAGAAAAATTCTTATTTTGCACAATGAGAAGTTAAATGCAGAAAACATGAGTCTATACATACTACTGGTGGAAATTTGTAAAAGTTTATCTTCATTCTACTCAGCAAGCAATTTTATCTTGAAAATCATCATTATTCAGGCAACCTTACACCAACTTAACTTTAAGTATTCATGCTTTCTGTATCAGATCCCTAACTTTGTTGGAAATAAGCAGACTTTAATCTTAGTTTATGTTCAATAATTAATGTTGGCTAATAATACACAATAGTTTATACTCTTCAGAAAAAATCATTTTGATAATTTAGGAACTATATTTTAGAAGTATTTTAAGTACAGTTCGCATGGGTGTTTTCAATGTGTTGTTGTTGTTGTTGTTGTTGTTATTATTATTATTATTATTACTATTATTATTATTCCTAAACCCTTTTACCAAAGAAAGGCTTCTGTGAACTCTTAAACAGAAGAGATAAAAGCAGACTTGCTCTGGTTGAGGCTGAGTTTGAGCCTCAAAACCCCACCTACTTGCTCTCTAGTTCCCCACTTTTTCTATCTTCTAAGATGAAATCCAAAGAGGGTATTTTCTGCACCATTGGAAAACCACTGTTCTGTAGTAATATAAACTATTTGTGAATTTTAATCTTCACTATTTGTGCCCTAATCACCCACTGCTTGAGGTATTATGCACCTAATTGGAGGTTGCCTATAAGTCTCTACAAAAATTGTGCACATATCCTGTTACATCTGGTAGCCATTCTCCTGACTGATGAGTACTGTCTAGAATCCATATATGGTCAGCACTTCCTGATAATTTCAGGTCATGGAGGCCAATCAGGAGAATGTCAAATTATTATTCTTTGTTCTATTTTGTTTTTCAGCAATGAGCTCATCAACAGGGAAGTTAACTGTCCAAGCATGTAAGTCTAGTTAGCTTATAAAAACAAGTTCTATTTCCACATCAGAAAGAACAATATCTTCAAATATTAGCTAATAATTTCCCATCCATGTCCCACTTTTCTTGGGAGAGAATAGCAATTGGGCAATGTGGAAATACTTTTATTTCTAACTCTGAGATTGATCTTTTCTCATGTTTAAGAAAACATTTTACATGATTGAAATTTTGAGCATTTTGAAGAAGTTATATATAGACATACATGTATATATATATATTTCTGGTTTGGAATAAATGGACTTGCTTTTCTAATTTTTAAATACTATCAAATGTGCTTTCTGCTGAGAAATAAAATGAAAGTGAGATGGAGAGGAGATAGATTTCATTATCTGCGAATGACATATACAATTTGCTTAATATATCTTACCTTTATGGTTGACAGCAGCTCCACTTGCTTATTTTATATCAGTGTAACCAAATTTTTGAAAGATTTTATAAAAGTGGTGATGAATTTGAGCAAAGCTGTTCAAGCATTCATCTATGTGTCTTACAAACATGCCACACTACACATTTTAATTCATTCATTCATTCACTCAACAAATACCATTTTAATATCTACTAAGTGCCAGGAAGTGAATATCATTGTGAATAAGACACAATACTGCTTCTAAAATTAAGAGTTTGAAGTTAGGGGAAGACATAAATAAATCAGGAAATGTTAAAACGGTATGATAAATGCTATGACAGAGAAAGTGCACACTGCTATGAGAGTCAATCAGAGAGTTAGCTAACCTCGTCTTGTGGAGTCAGAACGTGATCTGAGACAGCAAAGAGGAGAGGCCATGAACCAAATGACGAGTAGGATGGGTGTCCTGGCAGGGGAAGTAGTATGTAAAAATGTCTTCTAGAAAGAAAGGACATGGTCACGTCTTGTAATTGCAAAATGTCAGTGTGGCTGGAACACAGAATGGAGATTGAAGGTATCAGAAAGAGGCATGGTTAATAGTGATCAAAGACCAGAATCCTGCTGACACATTTTGACTTTATTTGGAGGGCAGTGAAAAATCACTAAAGGGTTTTACTCAGATCAGAAAGATCACTCAGTTTCAATGTGGAGAACAGATTGGAGGGACAAGACTAGAGGCAGGGAGATAAACTGGGATGCTGTAGAAGTCTTCCAGACGAGAAAAATGGTAAACTAGAACAATGGCAGAGTGATGGAGATTTTTTTAAATGACTGGCCACAGTTGGAGTGTAATCAATGCCAGTAAAATCAGTTTTCTTTTTTGGTACCTAATTAGTTAGAACAAGAATTGAAGCTAGTTTATTTTCCTTATTAGCAAGGTGCTAATAAAGGAGGCTGATTCTTAGCAGGAACCCTAAGCAGCAGACTAACCTCTGATCTGATGCACATAACAGAGCACATACTTATTCCCACCAATAATAAATGTGATGTGTATGGGGAAAACATGGAACCTCCATCCTGCAGGGTGAGACACTGGTCACGATACATTACCTCATGCACACTTTAAGAACTGGCTACTCAGAAAAATTTAAAGAAGAAGGAGCTCCAACACATAGGCAATTACATGTCTGGTCAGTTCTCTTGTGAGAGTTCATGTCAAAGTGACACTGTTGAATCACCTAAAATTGAGAAACAGTGATCTCAGTATGAACTCCCAGGACATGTAGATAATTGATACCACAAGTCCTTAGGATACACACTTTGCAGTGTGCCAACCCTTTGCAGCTGTACATAGTTTCAGTAGGCAATATATTCCACATATATAAAGGGAGGGAAAGAATAAAACATCAACATATTGGTAAATACAGAGGACAGATATTAATATTGTACATGTTTATATAATGATAGATGCAAATATTGCATTGTAGTACTCTATTAGAGGTTCTTTGCATCAAAACTTACACATTTCTTAAAACTTAATAGTCTCATCTCTTTCAGGTTGTGGTAAACGGGTTGTTCCATTAATAGTCAACAGAATAATGTCCGGAGACATTGCGGCCAAGGCTGCCTGGCCTTGGCAAGCTTCCCTTCAGCGTGATAACGTACATCAGTGTGGGGCCACCTTGATTAGCAATACGTGGCTCGTCACTGCAGCACACTGCTTTAAGAAGTAAGTTATAGACCTTAAGTTGACCCACTGCTGCTAAAAAAATAGTCTCTGGGATTTATTATGTTCTGAGTAATAATACCCCCAAATATTACTGAGGTAAAATGAGAAAACTCAGGTTCTTTTCTAAAACACTGTTACTTATTTGAAAGTTGCGGAGGCGGGGAGTGAAGTAGTCATTGATTAGGTCCTCAGACTTCTTTCTAACTAGCTTCACTTTATGACCTTTTACCAGTACCAAATATCCTGGTAAGAAAAACAGAAATTTCAAAAGGACTTTATCCATACTAATAAAGTCCATACTTATCCATTTACTAATAAAAGGGTAATATGCTAATTAGACTGGATGTCTTCCAGACATCCAGACAAAGCCCGGCCCGGGACAAGCCACCTGCTCTGTGGTCCTGGGTGCCAGCACCTGCGGCTGCAGCCAGGGAGAGGGCAAAGTAGCCCATCCCCTGTCGCCTGCGGCTGTGGCAGGCTCAGGGAAGCTGGCCTGGGTCCCGAGTGCTTGCAGCCAGCCAGAGAGAGGGAAGCCTGGATCCTGGGTGCTTTCGGCTGGCCAGAGGAGGGAATCCTGTGTCCCCGGTGTGGGGCCGAGGCAGAGGTGGTTAAGGGCAATCAGGTAGGCAGGCAGAGGGGGTAGGGCCGATCAAGCAGGCTGGCAGGTGAGCAGTTAGGAGCCAGCAGTCCTGGATTTTGAGAGGCATGTCCCCAAGGGGGTCTCAGATTGGAGACGGTGCAGGTCGGACTGAGGGACTCCCTCCCCCGTGCATGAATTTCATGCACTGGGCCTCTAGTGTTAGAGTAATAGCAAGAACTAAATGATGTGCTTTAACATGTGAAAATTGCTTAGAAATTTCTGTTGGAAGATAACCTACTATGAGTTAATTCACAAAACTACAATTGTGATTTAGATTACATTAAAAGAAATTCAGAACCCAGAATAAATGAGATATCAGACTCTTTGTTGGTCAGATCCTGCCTAAAATAGTGAATTCTGTCCTGGACAATACACTTAAAGAGAACTTGACAAAACAAAATGCTCTTAGAGTAGTACCGAGTCCTTGGTGATAAAGAAAGGTGCTGGTATATCCATACAATCTTGCCACTCAAAGCATAGTTCATAGATCAGCAGCATTGACATAACTACAGAATTTGTTAAAAATGAAAGAATCTCAAGCCCTATCTCCACCCTACAGAATCAAGAACTGCATTTTAATTGGCTCCCAGGTTATTTGTACATCTGGTAGAGATGATAAATAGTTATATTCACACTAGAGGCCCAGTGCAAGATATTCGTGCATGGGGGGCAGGGCGGGGGAGGGCGGCCTCAGCCAAGCCTGCACTCTTCCAATCTGGGACTCCTTGGAGGATGTCCAACTGCCGGACATCCCTCTCACAATTCAGGACGGCTGGCTCCTAACTGCTCACCTGCCTACCTGCCTGATCACCCCTAACCGCCTCTGCCTGCCAGCCTGATTGCCCCTAAGTGCCCCCCCTGCCGGCCTGGTCACCCACAACTGCCCCCTGCCAGCCTGGTCACCCCTAATTGCTCCCTGGCCGGCCTGGTCACCCCTCACTGCTCCCTCTGCCAGCCTGATCACCCCTCAACTGCCCTTCCTGCCAGTCTGGTCACCACACACAGCCTGCTGTTCAGTCGTTTTGTCGTCCCTCACTAACCCCCCTGCCAGCCTTGTTGCCCCACACAGCCTGCTGTTCCATCGTTACTGTGAGGGCTTCCTGACCAATGTGCATATTATCCTTTTATTAGTATAGATATCTGAGATACTTTCCTGTGGAGGAGAACTAGGTAATCAAGTAAGAATTTCTCAATAGTCAGAGATGCTCAAAGATGAAAAGGATTTTGAGGTAAAGAAAGAAATATAAAAGCAATGATGTCCCCATCTGCAGCAGTGTTCAAGTGTAGACAATCTCCACTTGAGAGTGTTCTTGTAACAACTATCATCATTCATTAAGCCCCAATATGCTGCAAACATCTGGTTAGGTGCTTAAGATTTGTTTTATATGATTCTTATCTATATCCTCCTTTGCTTGCTAAACCCTGCTTAGGAAGCCCATTTTCAGTGAAATAAAAAAAGTTAAGTAACTTGCCCAAGGTCACAATGTTAGGAGATGGTAGACTTGAACACAAGAATATGACTTTCTCACGGCAAGTCCCATTTCCCAAGCACTGGGTCAGTGAAAGGACTACATAACTTTGTATGGCCTTTACTACTCAGATTATTTTATATTAGTGGAGTCTAATATTGAGTTATCACTTTAAGAAACCTCAATACATTATTTTTTTAAAACTAATAGTCAACAGAATTCCTAGACCCTATTTATAAGGATGATTTTCAGACCAGATGTCATCATTTTGAATTTTTACAATTTATTTGGGGATCTAAATTACTGTTTTATACTTATCACCAGAAAATTGCATCTTATTGATTTGGGGCCAGGTATTTCTGGTTTGTAATCTGCATATGTAATAAACACAAACTGTATTAATTGGTATCAAGCCATTGTTGGAAAGTGTTAGAATGATCACTCCCATTTGAGTAAATACAATTCTGTTCTTTGCATTTCCAAGTTCAAAATATCTAACTTATGTGAAGTTCCTCTAGGCGTTTTAAGTTGCAAGTGTCGATTTGTACCAATAAATCTCACAAAAGACTGATTTATAAATTTAAAATGTGAATATATTTATGCTATATGAACAACTGTGTTTATAAACCAATCATTTTTAGTTTTTCTCATTAGAATATTTTTGCACATAAAAATTGTATATAAAAAATAAAATTTTAAATTTCCTCAAAAATGAAAATAATAATCCCAGCATAATTAACAGCTATCAAATAAGACTTAATCCCTATTGATATGTTTATAATAAGTGCTTCTTTCTATGAAGCTACCTATTAAGAAATAGTTAGGTTGAGAAACAAGTATCCATGTAGACAGTATTTGTCTCTTTGGTTATCCCTTATGGATGATGTTAAATTAATTAGTTAAGGAACATTTATCTTGCTATTAATAAATAAATTTTGGTTGAAGACCATGTCCTATTAAAAAAAGAGCATAGAGAGGCAAGCAGACATGTGATACTAGGCAAATAGTGTAGCCCATCTAGGCCTTATTTTCCTTAAGTATAAAACACAGGCTTTACTAGATATTCTGTTATCACTAAATGACCTTTCCAATCCCTACGTGCACCATTATCCACCAATTGCTCCAGCCCACAAGCTAGAAGTCATACACAATTGGCCATCTCTCACACAACCTCTGACAGCTTTTAACTCATCGACTCTTACCGTCCAACAATCTATTTTTTCAGAATCAACATGTTTTTGTTTTTGTTTTAAATATAAATGAGAGTCAAGTACTGTCATCTTAAAATCATCCATATCACTTGAATAAAATCCAGGCACTTTATTCATGACCTGTAAGGCACTCTAAAATCTGGTTCTTACCTACCTGTCCAACCTCACCGCCACCATTCTTCCTTTGGGTCCTGAACTATAGCCCCTCTGGTCTAAAGAGTTGGGAAGTTTGTCTGGAAACTTGTCTTCCCATCTTCTCACAGCTGACTCCTTGTCAACCATGTATTAGTCCCATTGTCATGTCCCAAAAGAGCCTTCCCTAACTACCCACTAGTACTCTATTCCATTGATCTATTTTATTTTATTCTTAGCCCTTGTCACTGTTTGGTTATTTACCTACTAGAGGCCTGGTGCACAAAAATTCGTACACTCAGGTGTGTGTGTGTGGGGGGGGTCCCTCAGTCTGGCTTGCACCCTCTCACAATCCAGGACCCCTTGGGTAGGGTCCCTACGCCTGGCCTGAGATTGGGGCCTATCAGGACTTTCCTTCGCCTGGCCGCAGGCAGATGGCCCCACCCCCGCCGCTGCCACTGCTTGCCATCTTTGCAGCACTGCTCCCCGCTACCCTGCCACTGATGGCTTCCTTCTGCAGGCAACAGGCGTGGGGTGCGATAGCTTGGCTGGCCTGGGCCTCCCTCTGTGGGCAAGCACTGGCTGTCTGCACACCTGCCACAGGGTTGCCACAGGTGGCCTGGGCCTCCCTCTTTCTTTGCTGGGGGATGGGGCCAGCTCTGTGAGGGGCTATCTGCCTACCTGATCACCGCTAACCGTTTGCTTGGGGGCAGGACCAGCCTAGCGAGGGGTTATCTGCCTACCTGATGCCCCTAACTGCTGGCCTGCCTACCTGATCACCCCTAACTGCTTGCTGGGGGGCGAGACCAGGCCTGCGAGGGGCCATCTGCCTATCTCAGTGGTCGGCAAACCATGGCTTGTGAGCCACATGTGGCTCTTTGGCCCCTTGAGTGTGGCTCTTCCACAAAATACCATGGCCTGGGTGAGTCTATTTTGAAGAAGTGGCATTAGAAGAAGTTTAAGTTTAAAAATTTGGCTCTCAAAATAAATTTAAATCATTGTACTGTTGATATTTGGCTCTGTTGACTAATGAGTTTGCTGACCACTGGCCTATCTGATGCCCCTAACTGCTTGCTTGGGGGCAGGACCAGCCCAGAGAGGGGCCATCTGCCTACCTGATCACCCCTAACCGCTCTGCCTGCCTACCTGATCACCCCTAACCACTGGCCTGCCTACCTGATCACCCCTAACCACTCTGCCTGCCTGCCTGATCCACCCTAACTGCTTGCTTGGGGGCGGGGCCAGCCCAGTGACAGGCCATGGTGGTTCTGGTCTCTGGTCATTCTGGTTGTTATGCTTATGGTGGCTGGCCTTTTATTATATAGGATTTGTTAATCTGTTTCATTCTTTTTCCTTCACTAGAATCTAAACTTTTCTGTCTTGTTCACCACTTTATCCTCAGCACTTTGAATAAGACTCAGCATGTAGATGTTCAATAAATATTGGCTGAAGAGATGAATGATATTTTATGTGCCTTTGCAGTTCTAAAATCTAATAATTCTGTATTAGATTCAGGTCTAAGATGCTTTTTGTATATGTCTTATCCTTCAAAATAGTAGCAGTAGACTCCATTTAAATAGTCAAAGAAAGTTATTGGTGCAATCAGGTATTTTCAGGATGCTATTTTCTCTTTTATTAGCCTAGTGCAATTATTGTAGTGCAGTTTATATATTCTGTTCATTTGCTAATCTTTTCTAGGAATGCAAATCCACGTGACTGGACTGTTAGCTTTGGAACAACAATCAACCCTCCACTAATGAAAAGAAATATCAAAAGAATTATTCTCCATGAGAAGTATCACTCCCCAGCAAGAGTGTACGATATTGCTGTTGTGCAGTTTTCTCCCAGAGTCACCTTTACTGATGACATCCGCCGGGTGTGTTTGCCAGAAGCTTCTGCATCCTTCCGACCAAATTCAACTGTCTATATCACAGGATTTGGAGCACTTTACTACGGTGGTGGGTATCTCAAAAATGATCACAGGGTGTGATTTAATTTCCATCAATATTGCCAGCCATTATCACAACTTGGTTGGATTAGTTAGGGCTCCTGTTTTGCAAGTGACAAAAACTCAACTCAGATTAGCTAAAGCAAAGAATAATGATGAAATGGCAAATTTTGCCATTGTAATTTGGAAATCAAGAAGTTAGTTTGGCTGGCCTAGCTGGTTTGGCTCAGTGGATAGAGTGTTGGCCTGCAGTCTGAAGGGTCCTGGGTTCGATTCCAGTCAAGGGCCTGGGTTGCAGGCTCGATCCCCAGTAGGGAGCGTGCAGGAGGCAGCCAATCAATGATTCTCTCTCATCATTGATATTTCTATCTCTCTCTCCCTCTCCCTTCCTCTCTGAAATCAATAAAAATATATTTTTAAAAAAGAAATGAGTCTGGCTTCAGACACAGCTAGATTCAGGACTTCTAATGATGTCACTAAATTTCTGAATTTCTTAATCATTCCATGTCCTCACTCTGTTTCCCCCTTCATATGGAGGGATTCCAGCTCCAAAGTGGCCAACAGCAGCTCAGGATTTACCTCCTCTTTACCTATAGATGCCAAGGGAAGAACACATCTCTCTCTTTGCCAGAATCTATGTTAATCCCTGAAAATATCTCTTTTGGCCCAGCTTGTGTCCAGGGGTACTCAGATTGATTGGCTAACTCAAATACTCAGACCTATGCCTACACCAAGAAAGACAGGTGTGTGATTGGTAGCCTGGTTAGCATCACATGGAATGAGGGAGAGGCAGTTTCGCTTTAAGGAAGACTTCAAAGGTGTTCCTTCAGCAACAATAAAATATATTTCTTTGTGCCGTTCTCTATGCAATACCAGGTATTGCCCTCTCTAAGAATATTTAACTTAATAATACTAACTTAATCTCCTAACAAGTAAAAATGATTTTATTTTTGAATATTTTGGTGGCATACGTAGACACACTCTGGATCCTAAAACCTGGTCCAGGTACACACATATACAACAGCGAGAGGGTTTCTTTAACTCTGGGCTTGAGAAGATGAGAAAGGGCTTTCTGAGAATGACAAAATTCATTCACAGAGCTCTATACAATTTAAATACAATAAACTCTAAAGAATAAACCTTTAATTCTCAGTCTCTACTAAGAAACTAGGAATACCTTTCACTAATGTGGCTCAGAATAGATGTCCCATGTGGTTTCATTCCCTATTATACGAGCTGAGAAGTGTGTTGCTTTCTTTAAGGCGATATAACTCGTCACAGAAGTGATTATCCATGGGTTTTTTTTAATTCCAGGGGTGGCTGAGTAGAGCTGTAGGCCTGACACCTCTATGTCTGCATTCTATCTGAGGGGTTTCATCCTAAGTCAGAGTTTGCATTCTCTGCTTCAGGATGACAGGAGGGACATCTCGGATTCCCTTTGGCATGGTGAGAAGAAACATTCCTGGCTTGGAGTCTGAGGCTGGCTCAGAACCATACCTAGCATAATACTTTTTTTGCGTAGCAACAGGATTTGACTGTCATGTATAGAACACCATACCAAACAACAACGACAACAACAACAACAACAACAAATACTCTTTCAAGCACCCATGGACATTCACCAAGATAGGCCATATCTACGTCCATAAATTAAACAACTCCCTTGTAAATAATCCATCGGTCCAAGAGGAAGTCTTGAAGAAAATTTTAAGTATACACAGAATTGAATGAAAATGAAAAACAAAATATCAGTATATACAAAATGCAGCTAAAATAGTGCAGAGAAGGACATTTACAGCAAATGTGCAAATTAGAAAAGCAGAAAGGTCTCAAATCAATGATCTAAGTTCCCACTTCCGGTAACTAGAAAGGAGCAGCAAAATAAACCTACAATAAGCAGAAGGAAGGAAATAATAAAGATTAGGAAATGGATAAAAACAAAAGCAAGGAAACAACAGAGAAAACTAATGGGGGAAAAAGCGAATTCTTTGAAAAAAAAGTCAATATTCAGCATTCTCACAAGAGTTGAGAAACAGTTCAGGGAGTTCCAGGATTTATTTAAAACAGCAAGCAAAATCTTGATTGGGATTGTGGTCTCATTTGCAGCTCTGGGTTCTCTTCCAAGCTCATTGATTGGTGGTGGAATTCAGTTGCTTGCAGCTATAGAACTTCTGACAACTGCTTGTTCAATGCCATTAGGAAAGTCTTCACACCCAGGGAAGGCCTCAGCCCTTTTAAAAGGGCTCATCTGATTAGGTCAGACCCACCTTGGAAAGTCTCCCTTTTGATGAACTCAGTGTCAAATGGAATTCATCTTAGTTTACACCTAAAAAATTTCCTCACCTGTGCCTTATACCATACCCTAATCATATGCATGATACACATTATATTCAGAGATTCCACCCATACTTGGGGGTAAGGAGATCACAAAGGAATCGTGGGGATCATCACTGAATTCTGTCTGTTACAGTGTCAGTTTCCCAACGATCATAAGGTTTAATGTAAAGAATCTGTGAATGCTTGTGATATTCTTTGTTTGTACCCTAGTTATCTTCCTGCCATAATATTGATTTCTATAATTCAGAATCTAGTTTATAATCTGGAGCCCCAAACTTATAATACATAAAAAATGAAATCATTGCCTTTAAATGTCATTTTATGTGTGAAAGTTCTTCATAAAAATGCAAAGAATAAAATAAATATACATAGTGTTACAGTTATTTTATCAAGCCAAGGGAGAAAACCAGACCTACAAAGTTCTGGGAATAAAGTCCACAAATATAAATATTATTTTTAAAAATTAATGTCTTCCAGCCCTAACTGGTTTGGCTCAGTGGATAGAGCGTCGGCCTGCGGACTCAAGAGTCCCAGGTTCGATTCTGGTCAAGGGCATGTACTGTGGTTGCGGGCACATACCCGGTGGGGAGTGTGCAGGAGGCAGCTGATCGATGTTTCTCTCTCATCAATGTTTCTAGCTCTCTATCCCTCTCCCTTCCTATCTGTGGAAAATCAATAAAATATTTTTAAAAAATTAATGTCTTCCTAAATATATAAACTGATCATTTTTAAGGGAAAGATACAAAGATTTTTTCAGGAAAAGAAACAAAATGGTATTTCTTGCTAGTATAGCTATTTATAAAAATACGATAAGGCCCCCCACCTAGCCAGTTTGGCTCAGTGAATAGAGAGTTGACCTGTGGACCAAAGGATCCCAGGTTCGATTCCGGTCAATGGCACATACTGGGTTGCAGGCTCCTCCTGGCCCAGGCCCTGGTCAGGGTGCATGCAGGATGCAACCAATTGATGTATTTCTCCCACATCAATGTTTCTCTCTGTCTTTCCCTCTCTCTTCCACTCTCCCTAAAAATCAATGAAAAAATATCCTTGGGTGAGGATTAACAAAATGTGATAAGGCCCTAGCTCATGTGGTTCAGTTGGTTGGAGCATCATACCATGCACCGAAATGTCTCGGGTTTGATTTCTGGTCAGGATGCATGTCCAGGTTGCGAGTTCAATCTCTGGTCAGGGCACTTGTAGGAGGCAACCAATCGATGTTTCACTCTCTCATTGATATTTCTCTCTCTCTCTCTCTCTCTCTCTCTCTCTTTCTCTCCCTTCCTCTTTCTCTACAAATCAATAAAAGCATGTTCTCAGGCCCCGCCAGCATGGATCAGTGGTTGAGCATCGACCTATGAACCAGGCATTAATGGTTCAATTCCCGATCAGGGCACATGCCTGGGTTGCTCAATCCCCAGTGTAGGGTGTGCAGGAGGCAGCCTATCAATGATTCTCTTTCATCATTGATGTTTCTATTTCTCCCTTCCTCTCTGAAATGAAAAAAAAAAAAAAAAATATATATATATATATATATATATATATATATATATGTGTGTGTATATATATATATATATATATATATATATATATATATATATATATAAAACATGTCCTCAGGCAAGGATTAAAAAAATGTGATATGGATAAAAATAATTTAAATGTGCCAGGTTTTAAACAGAATTTTATTTTCCTCTGGAAACTGCTTACATTAAACTCATGCCATGTTGACAATTTTAGTATGAAAAAGATTAGAATAATGTCTGCTCACTTCATTCTAACTAAGAATGCTGACTGTGAACACTAAAATTATTTTGTTTTTTCTTAAGGGGAATCTCAAAATGACCTTCGAGAAGCCAGACTCAAGATGATAAGTGATGATGTGTGCAAGCAACCAGATGTATATGGCAGTGATATAAAATTTGGGATGTTTTGTGCTGGATATCTGGAAGGCATTTATGATGCCTGCAGGGTAGGCGGAGAGACATTATTTTTATATCATTAACTCAAATATTTTTTATCTGAATTAAGAAACATTCTATGTTCTTTATACTAGTACAAAATACAGGTATCTTATCAGTTCAAAAATTTCTAAATGCAAATTTCACAACATACATATTTTTAGATGTTTTGTTACACAAAATAAGCAGAGTTCCTTTGATATTGTCAAACAAACTAACCAACACAATTAAATGTCCTTGCCCTAGCTGGTTTTGCTCAGTGATAGAGTGTTGGCCTGTGGACCAAAGGGTCCCAGGTTCAATTCCAGTCAAGGGCACATACCTTGGTTATAGGCTCCTCCCCGGCCCAAGGGCTGGTGCAAGAGGCAACCAATCGATGTGCTTCTCTCACATTGATGTTCCTGTCTTTCCCTCTCTCTTCTACTCTCCCTAAAAATCAGTGGAAAAATATACTCGGGTGAGGATTAAAAATAAAAATAAATAATAAAATTAAATGTCCTTAATACTAGAAGTCCAAAGATTCATAAAACTCTCTTTTATTAAAGAGCTCAAATATAGGAAGGAAACATTCAGGAACAATGAATGATGATGTGATGTTATAAATGATATTAATGAAGAGCAAATATTTTTACAGAAAGTATCAGAAAGATCACATTTAAATGAGGCCTGAAGGATAAATAGCACTTGCCCAATTATAGAATAAGAAAATAATATTATAGAAAAGAGGAAGAGCATAGCCACAATTATAAAGGTGTGAAGCTACAATTCATATTTGAGGGGACCCCAGGCAACCTGTTGAGTCTCACATAGGAGGATGAGACGTGAGAAGTAGCAAATGCTCAGAAGGTGTATTAGACCATGTCGTGACTACCAGTGCCCTTACCATGTCCTCCTCTGTCATCCAATATCTATCCTGCATGTATGTGTTCTGACAAAGTACAAAAGTGTGTTTCTTCCTGGAGGCACTTGCTCTATAATGTGAGGTCCTTGAAAATCCCAAGGAGGTGATTCTACCTGATGAAATGATGGGGTTATTAATATCAGGTGGCAGCAAGCCCTTCCCAGAGTCCCACAGATTACAAAACATGGGAAGCCTCTGTCAGAAAAAGGTATGCTACATACATGTACATGTAGCATATAGGCTGGGAAAGAACAGAGTCTGACACACACCTGGCCTCAGTCGTTAAGAATGTGGAGGAAGGCAGCTAGAATTCATGGAATCCAAAGAGAGGCCCATGCCATGACAGATAAGTGGAAGGTGGCAACAGGAGTCTAGGAGCAGACATGATATGGGAATCTAAGCAAACGTTGTGATTAATGATAAGCCTCAGGAAGGATTGGTGCTCATGAAGAGCCTTCCCTGGTTTGGGAAGCAGGCATAAGATTCCTAACCCATGACTGTGCAAGTGAGTAATAAGCCAGAGTTATACAAAAAGTGAGAAAGTTATCAAGGAGGGGACTCAGGCACAGGGTCCAAGACAAAAATACAGAAATTGTACTGGGGTATATGGTGTGGGGCTTAGTCTGTCTGAGAAAACAGAAGTCCAAGCACCCTACTTAGAGTCAAAAGAAAAGCAACATCAGCTTGACTTTCTTTGTTATGTATTTAAAATTTGTTAAGAGTAGACCTTATGCATTCTTACCTGCCCCCTCCACACAAACACACACACACACACACACACACACACACACACACACACACACACACACACAGTAACTATGTGAGGGATGGATGTGTTAATTAACCTGATGGATATGTTAGTTAACCTGATAGTCATTTCACAAAGTATGTTATGTCAAATCATCATGTTGTTTGCTTTAAATATATACAATTTTATCTGTCAATTGTCCTAAAAAATAAAAACCTAATATGCTAAGTATCCAGTCATCGGGTCATCCGTTCAACCAATCAAAGAGTAATATGCTAATGATATGCTAAGGCCACTCAACCACTCACTATGACGTGCACTGACCACCAGGGTGCAGACGCTCTGACCCATAGGTTAGCTTGCTGCTTGGGTCCGGTTAATCAGGACTGAGCAAGACTGGCTGAACATACCCTGGAGCTCTCCCATGGTTCCTTCCTGGCTGGCCAACCTCCCACATCCCTCCCCGGCCCTGATCATGCACCAGTGGGGTCCCTCAGCCTGGCCTGTGCCCTCTTGCAATCTGGGACCCCTCGGAGGAGGTCGGAGAGCTGGTTTTGGCCCAATCCCTCAGGCCAGGCTAAGGGACCCCACTGGTGCACGAATTCGTGCCCCGGGCCTCTAGTATATCTATAAAGCAGAAAAAATTAAAATGTCAACATTGAAATTTTATAGACTTTTTAAAGGGTTTTATAACTTTTAAAATATATGTTTCAATTAATTATCCTATAATTGGTAACCTATACATATGCCTAATAATAAAATATGTGCTTCATCAGAATATCTTAAGTAATAAGCTTTATATTTAAGTAATATTTTCTTTCTCTCTTTTTTTTACCTTCAGGGTGATTCTGGGGGACCATTAGTCATAAAGGATCTTAAAGATACCTGGTATCTCATTGGAATTGTGAGCTGGGGAGATAACTGTGGTCAAAGGAACAAACCTGGAGTCTACACAATGGTGACTTATTACCGAAACTGGATTGCTTCAAAAACAGGCCTCTAAATTACTGTAAAAGTTCAACATCGAGAGCTGTATGCAGGCCACACATGTATGAGAACCCAAATATTCAGTGAGGTTAAATGACTGGACCTAGCAACACAGAACATATGTCACTATTTATTTTAGAATCACTCTAATCAACCAATAACCCATAGCCAATTCATAAAGAATTTAAATTTGTAAAGTTGTGGGTCAATTCAGCCTGGCTTGAAAAATACATCAGAGCTACTTAGCTCTTAAAATCACACAAGGTGGAGCATAAAAGAGGAGCAATGCAATCTATTGAGGATAATCCATGAGATTTGTCAGGGGTGTCACCTTAAGTGAGTACATTTTTAAACATTCAAAGAGTTCAGGAAACCTTTATATAATCTCCAGAACTCACAAATACTTTTTTTTTTCTTTTTTTCTCATTCTTCCAGGTTTTCCAAAGAGATTTTCCGCCATAAGAAACTATTTTTTTACTTATAAACTCATTGGAGGGATCTTCATAAAAGAAAGCTATATCTGGGAAACAAAGTTCTGTGATAAATCAAGCCAGAGATCTTACCTTTTTATGTTGGTTCTAACCTCCTTAATTTGTGGTGATTTTTCACACACACACACACACACACACACACACACACACACCTATCCCTACCCTACAGATAAACTCAGAGAAAGCTTGATTAATGAATAAGTATATATATATATAAATTAAGAATATATATATATGTAAATTCATAAGTATATATATATAAATTAACTAATCAAAAATATATTTTTGTTATAAGAAATTTGGGGGAATATGATAACTTTATGAACAGTACCAAAACAGTGGCACAACATTTTGACATTTTATAGATGCATTTACATGTTTGGACCAACAAGAGGTGACTTTGTGGATTATCACTGTAACGTTAAATGCCTAGAAAAAAATTTAAAACTTGCCAATACATTAAAGAATCAAAGAGCATCACCTTTCTAGATAGAAATCAAGTGTCTTTGTATTGCTGCAGCCGATTATCCCCTAACGCTTGTGGCAGCCTGACCACTGCAACCATGAAACCCTAGTTTAAAAAAAAAGTTTTAAAATAAATATAAATTTTGAAGACCTCCCACACAGAACACATGAACAATGTCATCTGAAAGAACAAACATGCCCTCTAAATGAAGTGCCTTGTGAAGACATTGGGAAAGTCAGGCTCATGTATTCGATGACACAATTGAATGAAGGCTTTGTGGGAACTTTGTGACACCACCAGCTAACCCTCAGCTCTGCAGTATGGTGTCATTTATTCATGTAGTCCAAATATAAGCCAACGCATTGGGAAATTGAATTACCTTACAATAATTTCCCCTCATGTGCTATTGAGAAGGCATGAAAATAACCCTGAAGTAATGGAAAGGAAATTTACAGTTTACTCACCAAAAAAATAAAAATAAAAATAAATTGATCCATAACTTAGACTCACAAAAGTTTAAAAATTAGAAAAGACTGTACAAGTCATGCAGGCCAGCACACATGGTTCAGAGACCAGAAGCCAGGAAGCATGAATGACTTGGTGAGGCCTAGACAGCCTGTATCCAGCGAGGGCCATGAACCCAGGTACCAATTTCACATGCTCTTTACCTTGCAAAGCATCTATTTTTTTTTAACATCAGATCTATAAAAGTTTCAACAAGAGCTATTATTGAATCTGTCTTAAATTAGGAAACTCTTAAGAAGTTAATTTTAAATGATGAAATTCACTCAGGCAGCTGGCTGCCAATTCTCTGAACTCACTTCAAGATAAAGTTGCTTGTTTATAGGTAAAAAATATACACAGACATATAAATTATTCTATATTTCGGTGGTATATAATTCTGACTTTCGGTGTTAAGATTCAAAATAATCTTAGAGTTATGAACTTTGTATTTCTAAACTGTTTGGTGCAGCATTTCATTCTGGGATATGTGCAAGCAAATATTGATATGTCATTTTAAATCAATAATAAAGTTGGTGGTCAGAGCATTCTATAAATACCATTTAATCTGTGGTAGGCCAATAGTATGAATCTTTCTTTCAACTGCTCTTAAGAATTGCCTTTCTTTCTTTCTCTCTCTTCCTTCCTTCCTTCCTTCCTTCCTTCCTTCCTTCCTTCCTTCTTCCTTCTTCTTCCTTCCTTTCTTCTTCTTCTTCTTCTTCTTCTTCTTCTTCTTCTTCTTCTTCTTCTTCTTCTTCTCTCTCTCTTCTCTCTTTTCTCTCTCTCTCTCTCTCTCTCTCTCTCTCTCTCTCTCCTCTCTCTCCCTCTTTCTTTCTCCTCACCAGAGGATATTTTTCCCATTGCTTTTTCAAAGAGAGTAAGGGAGGGAGGGAAGAAGAAAGGGAGGAAAGGAAAAGAGAGAGAGAAACATCGATAAGAAAGACACATTGGTTGGTTGCCTCCCGCAGGCACCTGGCAGAGGCCAGGGAAGGAACCTGCAACCCAGGTACCTGCCCTTGACAAGAAATCAAACCTGAGACCCTTCAGTGTGGGCCAATGCTCTAAACACTTCCCAACACTGGCCAGGGCTGCATTTCTTTTAGATAACTAGTGTGGGTCACGCTGAAGCAGGGTTTCTCAACCTTGGCAGTTTTGACATTTTGGCCTAGATAACTTGTGAGGGGCTATCCTATGCAGTGTAGAATATTTAGCAGCACCCTGAACTATGCTGCTAGCAGAAAATATAAAATATGATATTTCCTCATTACCAAGGTGAATCTTTTTTTTATCAATATGTTTAGGCAGAGAACAGGAACTAAAAGCTAAATATTATGCAGCTTAAAATTCTGTGGGAACTGATGGTGATAACAGGCAAGTACAGGCAAGGACTAATAACTTCAGGAGGGTATTGGAGACCTCCAGGATAGTATTATGCTAACGCTAGTAGCCTTGAAATACGTGTTCTGGGTTTGGGCATGCTAGACGTTATGCAGTATGCAGGGTCACCGAGGATCCCTGTAAAACCTGCTGACTATTTTGCATGGGCTGTAGTGATCAACTAGAGTTAGCCTCATAGTACAGAGAAAGCACTAGGATGAGTACCTCCCTGACTGAGAGATGTGGTCACTGCCCTCATAGAACAGACTGCTCTCTGGGCCTCCCAGAACCATCTCAGGAGGCTCTGGCATTCGGCTGGGCACTACTGTCCAGGAGTCCTCCTGCTACCCTTTCCGGGACCTTAGTAGGAACCTGGAGGCTAGAGGACATCCACATTCTCAAGTTTGTTACATTTTCCGAGGAAACGTTTCTTTGACCTTTCCCTGGTAACCTGGCTTCCGGGTTTGGAGGAGTTGTCTGGCAGTTTTGAAACTCTACTCCAGTGAACACAACACAGCTAAAGTAGCAGTGGCTGTTACCATGGTAGTACAGGCCACAGATATCTGGTCACATCATTCCATGATGCTGGCTCCCCCCAAAGGAATATTTCTAAATCTTAAAAGCATGCTTGGTCTTGAAGAAAAAAGGCATTTTATCCTTGTGAGAATGCTTTCCTGGAGAATTTGATATGAGTGGAGAAGAGATACTGTTTTAATGATGGAAGGTAGGGTTAATTTAGGGAAGGAGATTGGGTTAATCCTGTCACTATGTACAGCAACTACAGTTACCTCTGGGGTTCCAGACAAACCTCCTTCCCACATAAAGGTTTGTCTTCTGGGGTATGTGTGTGTTTAGAGAAGTATGAAATGAATCAATGAGAACCTTAAAAATTTTTTATCAACCTTGAAGACTCCCAATGATGAAACTGTTATAAATTATCTTGCTGGAATTGTGTAGTAGATGGAGAGAGCACTCAGTGTTCCTATCAGTTGCTCTTCCTGAAATTGTTCTAAAAGGGGTAATGTAATCTGGCTCCATCATACACAACACCATGGTGGTCCAGCACAAGGCTTTTCCTGTGCCTCCAACACCCAGAGCTCCTCAGCTTTCCCGGATTCTGTTGGACAATTAGGGAATAGGACGGAGCATGGAGAAGCCCCTTCTAGGTCAGAAGTCTTGCTCACAGCTAACCACAGCTCTGTTTCTTCTCTTCACTTTGTCTGAGGCGAGAAATCCAATTCCTGGTACAAAGCACAAACATTATCCCTGGCTGCTCATGACAAACACGCTAAAAAACAGCAGAGCCCTCACATGCCTTTCATTGGGCCATTTAAGGACCTAACAACATACTCTGATTACACAAGCTCCTATTTTATCCATATTCCTTATACCCTTCTCATTTAGATGCCCCTGAAAAATGAGATCAACAGATTATAGCACAGGACAAATAATAAAAACAAAAGAAAGCCACAGACAGGATTTCAAGGTGACCTTGATAGCTTCTCCCTGATCCATGACTACAGTCTATCCCTAATCCCGGAAAACCACAGTGTTAAGTGTTCCCGTCCAAAAGCCCTGGAAACAAATAAGGATGAATCAGTGGAAAGGTCCCTGTATTACTAAAAAAAGAAAACAATGCAAGTACATGCTCTTCTAACTGTGAGAACTATTACCTTGTATCAGTAGGGTGTTATATACATCTTCATGGTTCCAAATGACCTCAAACCCAGTTCAAGTACCTGGCTACAGTCACATATTTCAGAGTTTGGTAAAAGAGTAAAACACTAATACGAAACCTGTTCATTGATGACTAGTTAGACCAATTGGATTATTGAATATAGCTTCAAATAACCTTTTAAAATATTTGTAAAACATTATACTACCAAATCACACATTTGCTAGATGATGGATAATATGACATAGGAGTAAACAATATGAAGTTAAACAGAATTTATTTGAATCCCAGCTCCACAACCTACCACTGAATGACAATGAGTCTGTTATTTGAACTTCACGATGGTTAGTTTTGCGTGTCATCTTGACTGAGCCACTGGGCCCAGATAAGTGGTTAAATATTATTTCTAGATGTTTCTGTGAACGTGTTTTAGATATTATTAACATTTTCCAGCTTTATTGTGATATAATTGACAAAGAAAATTATATATATTTAAAGTGGACAGCATGATGATATGATAATACATACATTGTGAAATGATTGCCAAATTAACTAATTAACATACCCACCACCTCACATAGTCGCTTTTACAATACAGCATTAACTATAGTCACAATGCTGTCCATTAGGTTGCCAGGGTTTGGGAGGTGGGGGAAATGAGACGATGTTGGCTAAAGGGTACAAACTTATAGTTATAAGTACCAGGATCTAATGTACAGCATGCTGACTATAGTTAATGGCACTGTACTGTATACTTGAAGGTTGATAGAGAGTAGAGCTTTAATGATCTCATAACAATAACCACAATAAAATTGTAATTATGTGAGGTGAAAAATGTCTTTACTAACCTTATTGTGGTAAACATTTTACAATTTTGTGTAGCAAATCATCACATTATACACATTAAACTCACACAATGTTACTTGTCAAGTATATGTCATTAAAGCTGGGGGAAAATAATTTAAATTTTAATTTAGCAGTAAACACTCAGAAAAATAAGTGGGGAAAGTAACCTGTTCAAAATAACAACAACAACAAATCCAACAAAACAAAATCAAGAAATTTACTTTAACAATTCTCATCACCAAAGTGGGAAAAACCCAAGTTCGATGAAAGGTCTCTATAACTAAAGAGCTAGTAGGACATGTTTTGTATATTATAAGTAAAGCAAAACCAAGAACAGCATTTTCACATGCAAACCCAAAATTGAAGATCATGAGGGCAAACACTCTATCACAAGGGTTTGATTTGTAGTCTACATAAGCAACCCTATGTAGCTTATTCTAGAAAAAATAGACTATTGGGTTTACTTATTCAAATATAGTTAATAATTTCTCATAGCTAGATTGGTATATTTCTTAGTGTTTTACCAAAATTTGTATTAACCAAGATCACATCAGCATTATAAAATTCACTGAAAAAATTTTAGCATGTTCTATACTTGGGAACAGTTAAGATAGCATAGGCAATAACTGTTTTGGAAATGCTATGAGTCCAGATGTTTATAGAAAAAAATTTTAGTATATTTTTTCATTTCTCCTGTGCTTATTTTTTGTTGTTGAAGTTTCCTAGCTCTTAAATCAATTTCAATAATTTGTTTTTTATCCCAGACATTTATTTTCTTGAGACTAAATATTTTAGAATAGTTTCACATATAATTACTTATTTTTTCTACATTTGTTGTTACATTATTGTTCTCATTTTCAAAATTGTATATTTGTATACTTTTGACCAATACAAATTTCACTCTTTATCCTAGTTAATGTTGTTGCTTTGGATTTCTGTATATTTTCCTGCTGTCTTTGTTCTCTTTCTCTTTAACATTCTTTTTGTTTTAGTTGTGTATCTGAAAATGTATAGGTTTCTTATAACTGGATTTTCTTTTTAAAACCATCAAAGGAGTCTTTGCCTTCTACTATATCTGTTGAAACCATTTACATATATTGGCATAATTTTTATGTTTGGTATAACTTGTGTCAACTTTTTTTGTACCATTTGTTTCTTCTATTTTCTTGCTAAATTCTTTATATGGGGGTGGCAAAAGTAGGTTTACAATTCTGAGTATGCAAAACACATAGTTTATTCTTGCATTACTGTTTATTAATTATTTTATTACTTTCCATAGGAACAACTATAAACCAACTATTGCCAAACCCTGTATTTTATTCCCAAACACACACCCATCCCCAGAACAATAGAAACCTTAGTAAATAGGTTCTCTCCCTTGGTGGGAAGCTTTCTGCATCTTATTCATAACTAGAGGCCCGGTGCATGAAATTCATGCACGGGGGGGTGGGGTGTCCCTCAGCCTAGCCTGCACCCTCTCCAATCTGGGATCCCTCTCACAATCCAGGACTGCTAGCTGCCAACCGCTCATCTGACAGCCTGCCTGATTGCCCCTAACCACTTCTGCCTTCCAGCCTGATCACCCCCTAAACACTCCCCTGCCAGCCTGATCGATGCCTAACTGCTCCCCTGCTGGCCCGATTGCCCCTAACTGTCCTCCCCTGCAGGCCTGGTTGCCCCCAAACTGCCCTCCCCTGCTGGCCCAGTCACCCCTAACTACCCTCCCTTGTCAGCCTGGTTGCCCCTAACTTCTCTCCCCTGCCGGCCTGGTCACCCCCAACTGCCCTCCCTTACAGGCCTGGTCACCCCTAACTGCCCTCCCCTGCAGGCCTGGTTCCCCCCAACTGCCCTCTCCTGCTGGCCTGATCGCCCACAACTGCCCCCCCTGCCGGCCATCTTGTGGCAGCCATCTTGTGTCCACATGGGGGCAGCCTTCTTGTGTTGGAGTGATGGTCAATTTGCATGTTACCTCTTTATTATATAGGATGGTCTAATCACTCTGTTTTAAACATACATAAGTTGTTTCTTTTAAAGCACCTAAAAGCAGAAGTGAAAAAGAAGTTTGTATGCTAATATTTAATTTAATTTTACTTCCCATGATACTTTCACTTGTTCCTCCTCTCAGTGAAATTCCTCTTTGTCAGAGGCCTGGCTTGTGCTCTTAGAGAAAGCCATGATGCTTCCCCATATTAAAAAGAACACTTGCCATGGGAACCCATATAATAATTTAATACACATAATTTAATGAGTCCTAAAGCTCTTTAAATATAGCATTGCACGGGTTGAGATATATTATTATTGATTTTAGAGAGGAAGGGGGAGGGAGAGAGATATAGAAGCATCAATGATGAGAGAGAATCATTGATTGGCTGCCTCCTAGACACTCCACACTGGGGATTAAGCTGCAACCCGGGCATGTGCCCTGACCAGGAATCTAATCATGACCAATGCTCAACCACTGAGCCACACTGCTCAACCACTGAGCCACACTGGTGGGGTGAGATATATATTTTTTAATTACTACTTTAACAATATTACCATATATTGAAGTCAATATATGATACGGCATTGTCTCTAACTTTAAGATTATAATTAAATTGGTTTTATTTTATCATCCTTTTTGCTATCTTTCATGACATGAATTGATGTTAGAAAGAATCTTCTAAATAATACTTTCTTAATCCTAAGCAAGAACCATGTCCAAGTGCTTGTGAGATTTTTATACTGTCTTTGATACATTTTAAATACAAATGCATGGTCTTATTACTTCTCAAGAATACTATTAAAATGAAAAGATAGGTACAAAAGATATGACACTGTAAAAAAAAACAACCCACATCACACTCCAATTACACTTAGTCATAACCAGAAAAGAACATAATTTATAGGAAAAGGGAACATAAAAAACAACAACTGTGACATCTCTGAATTTTTTCTATATATATGAAAAAAGTTAAAATAAATGGCATATGGTATTGCCGGATATTCTTATTCTACTTCCAAATGAGCAAGACAATATAAAGTACTTTTAATGACTTGTAATAATCACAATGAAAGCAGTTATTAAAGGAGTTTCTCCAGAAAATAAGTCCTACTCTTAATTATAAGGAATCTACCCACTTAGAATTCACAACAACCCAACTAGTACTGCTGGCTAAGGTCCTCTGGGTAGGCAAGACAAACTCACACCCAAAATAGATGTCTACTCTATTTTGGGTGTGAGGAAAAAATGGCTGGTCTTTCCAGGATGGAAGAGGCTCAGTGTAGCTGGCTTGCCACCAGCTTGAGAAGCTGTGAGTTCAGCCTTTGATAATAGGTTGAACATTCAGAGGAGGGGTTAGTTAGATTGGTGTTGGTAAGTGAGAATTCATGCTGTTGGCCTCCATCTCTCCCGCTGTGGCCATAACAGTTATGTGTCCACCATGCCAACATTTAATAGTTCTAGTTTAGAGTGACCAACTGTGCAGTCTGCCTAGGATTGAGGAGGCTCCCAGAACACTGGACTTTCCATTTTAAAGCCTAGAAAATCTTGGGCAAAGTGGAACAAGTTCATCCCCTACCAGTGCCCCTCTCACCAGCACATTCCTGATGGCCTCAGTGAATGATGTATTATCTAGACCCTCTTATGAACATAATATTCTGATGGGTCTCCTGGATTCACATAATATATCCATCCCCTTGTGCTCATTTCTTGAGCTTTTTGATCCTTTGACCTCTACTGTCTCCTACAAAAATTCTGGCATTTTAATTTTGCTTAGCATGGATCATCCTTTTTTCCCAGGTCTCTAGGAGCCACTCTAGCAGTAAGTTTACACCATTTCCTGGACATCTTGTCAGGTGTGATGCCTTGTATACAGAGAGACTGCTCCGAAGTAAATAAACCCTTCCTTATCCAGCCTTATGTTCCAGCCTCTTTTGATATCATTGTAACAATCTGGTCATTATTAACAGGAATGGAGTAAAGGGAAGATTAAATAATATAGACATGCCATTTATACAGGTTTGCTAATTTAATACTCTCCAAGTATGTTCCTCGCTGATCAGTGGTGGAAGGAACTGGACAAAGGCAGCTTGGACACATGCCCAGTAAGGTCTAAGTGACAAGGGAAGGTGCTTACCTGTCAGCCACACCTGGAAGTGAGTCAGTGACCAGAATAGGCATGGCTACAGCAAGGGTGTAAATCCTGAATATTTTAAATCCTAGACAAATGAGTGTGCTCTCTTGTCTCTTCTGCTTATCTGTGCTCCTATGACTCCTGTTGCAGGGGGCATGCTCCTCTGCATTCCCCATATTCTCACAGCCATGTAGGACCCATACAATGGACCAACGTTCTCTAATTAGCCTGAATGCTGAACTGGATCCGGCTGCAACATGGAATGGAAGCTCTGGACACTGGACCTTATTTGGGCTCTACTGAAACCCCAGCTGCTCCTCTTTCAGGACTGGGTTAAGGGACATGGAATTTTACAACCTGAGGAATGAAACTCCGCACCAAAAAAAAACAAAAAACAAAAACAAAAAAAACATTCATTCTCCCGTGCTAATCTTAGAATTTCTATTTCTGAAGATATTACAAGAGCCACCCCACACCCACTAGTGTTGGGGATATTGGACCCTCTAATTTCTCTGGTAATACTTTAATCAAGCACCCTTGGAATCTACTCACACAGAAAGGACTGTCACAGTCCCTGCTGGTACATGCTGGCTTATTTTTGCAGCTCTTTTGGTATACAGAGTCTTTCCTTTCTCTTTAGGCCTGGCATGGTCCCAAATGATCATGTTGTGACTTAACTTTGGTCATAGACCCAGCAGCCAGGAGAAGCAATGGATGCAGCTCTTAGAGAGAATAGCTATTGCCTTGTTGAAAAGAGGCCTTGGTAGTGTCTCTATAGAGGAAAGAGAGGACTCAGTCTTACAGACTCAAAGCCTCAAAAGAAGCTTTCAGAGTCAAAATCTTCAGGGACATCTGGGATATCCACATCTCATGTGTCAGGTCCCAGGTTTTCCCATCTCGGGCTCTGATTTTGGAATAACAGACCTCTTTCTGTTGAGCATTCAACCACCACTGGAATTCAGCCACTCAATCCAATCCTGTACTTGGTATTCCTTCTCATCCACTGCATAAGATGAAGGCTTCTTAATCTGCCAAAGAGAATTTATGAATCTCATACTCAGCATTAAACTATGTCAATTGCCTTCAACTTTTTATCCACTTCTTGGTTATACATGTAACCTAGTAGCAACTATGCAATTCTACTGTCCTTATGTGTATCATCACTCTCCCCTATACCTTTCAAATACCTATATCATTCACTGGCCTGTGCATTCACCTCTATTAGCATGCTGGCCCAGCTCACTACTTATGAGAGTTTTAATAATCAGATCACCGCCGTGTACTAGAGGCTGTTGGCATGCCATGCACCACCAAGTCCTCATTACCAGCTGGGTGGTGAGTAATCAGTCCCCAATCTCATCTGAATATCTGTTTTCCTGGAGCTTCCTCAGTCCTCGCTAATACAAGTTGGGTTTTCTGGATAGCAGACAAAGTAAAAGTACAAAGGTTTGTTGAAAAGTACCACCTGTTAAAGGAAAAGGAAGGAAGCAGAAATGGGTAAAGGGAGCTATCAAATGGGAGTGTCTATCTGATAAATTTCTGCCAGACTGACTGGGAACTCAGAAACAAACCTAACATGTTAGAGACAGAGGTGGAGAACTTAGGAGAGGGGTTGTGTGTGATGAGCTTTGGATTTCTTAAATGATGTTTGAACAAATGGTTTAGGAAAAAAATTGGCTTAGAGAAGCCAAATCACATGTATGAATCTAGGGAGGTGAATATTTTAGAAACATCCAGGGTCATTTTCAAACTACATGCTCTCCACCTCTCAGCATTGTGACTCCTACATCTATACACACCAAACTACTTTGAGAATTGGCACTGAGGAGTGGCTACGTTACATATTGTTGAACATGCCAGGTGCTTTAAATTCATTAGTTCATTTTATTTTATTTGATTGAATTTAATTTTAACAATTCTATGAGAATGTTATTTTAACTTCATTTGTACACATAAGAATAATGAGGCTTTCAGAGATAAGCAACTTTTCTAAAGCCTGCTGAGTAGTAAATAGAAGAGCCAAGATTTGGTTCTAGGTATTTTTAACTCCAAAAGAATTAAAAATTATTATTTTCACTACAACATGTCTTCTGAATGGTGAAAAACCTTTGGAACATGGTAGGATATACTTATTCCCTTTCTTCCAACTACCTACATGAATAATCCACAAAATTAAACTTGGATACACTTAAAAAATTCAATTATCATTCAAATTTTAAATGTATATTTATGAAGATGACCGTGTAGGTAAACACTTGTACTTGCCATCTCCCACAACCACATCAAAATTACAACTAAAATACAGAACAACCATCATCCAGAACCACAGGAAAACTACCTGAATGGAAATCCTACAACTAGAAAAGTAAAGAAGAAAGCACACTGTGACTGGTAGGAGATGTGGAGGTGCAGAACGGGCTGGTCTGGCACCCCCATGTGCTGTTTTTTTAATCAGGAGAGAGAGCATCTCTGTGGAGGCTGCCCGGGAGAAGCAAGAGGTCCCAGCCCCACACCAGAAGCCCAGCCCAGGGTCCCAGAGCTGGGAAAAGAAGTCCCCATAATTACAGGCTGTAAAATCAAGTGCAGATTGGGGCTCAGTGACACAGAGGCTGCTAGCAACTCAGATATTCCTCTTAAATGGCCAGCACCATGAACTGAACTTACAAGGTCACACTTGCTCTGAGCTCCAGTACCAGGGAGAGGCTTTAGGGGACACAGACACATACAAGGAGGAACTGGATTGTCTGGCATCAGAGCACAAATTTGGGGCAGTTTTCTCCCAGACAAAGGTGCTCCCAGGGATCACTGTTTCTGTGCTAGGACCTCCCCAGTTGGAGGGCTGACTGGCAGCCATTTCTGATTGCTCCACCCTGATGATTCCTTAAGACCCCACCTCATCCAATTTACAACCCCACCCAAACTGCCTGCAGCAGCTTTTGCATATGAATGGCCTGTCCTTGCTCAGACTAAAATCTCTCAAACAAGCTATAGCTGGGTCAAGGAGTCACAAACCTAACAATAAAAGGACCAAGACCCAGAACCAGCACCAGCCTGCCTTGCTTTACAGCTGGGCCTTGTCTGGGCACTTCCAAACCCAATACAAAGAGGATGAATCTGCAGATCTCTCTGTAGCTCCTGCTGGGTGGCCCCAGGATGTGGCTGACTTTGCACCTCCCTGGAGACCTAAAGTCAGTGTACCCAGTAGTCAATGTCAGACCATACCAGATTACAACTCTACACATCCATAAGAGACACACTCAAGGGGCAGACTCAGTGAGCACCAAAGCTCCACTGAAGCAAGTCCTGCTTCATAGGGGTCTCTCCTGCATAGCAGCTCTCCCACTGTAGTCATAGATGGTCCTCATAGCCAATTGGCCTGGAGGTCAATTCATCCCAGTGACACCAATAGCAATCAAGTATCAATTACAAGACTGTTCTCATAGCCCACAAAAGGATGTACCTAGAGTCCCCAGCTCAGATGACTGGGGAGGCTAAGCCACTGGGCCCTATAGGACACCTACCACACAAGGCCACTCTACCAACTCAAGGAGACATAGCAGCTCTATCCAATTCATAGAAACAAACAGGGAAGAAGTCAAAATGTGGAGATAAAGAAACATGTCACAAATGAAAGAAATGGAAGAAAGCAAACTACTGGATATAGATTTCAAAACCACAGTTGTAAGCTTACTCAAGAATCTTCTAGAAACCTCTAAGGGACTTAGTGAGACTTTCAACGATCTTAGTGAGAATGCCAAAACAAATGGAAAAGGTCCAGTAAGAAATTAAGCATACACTTATTGAATTAGAGAATAATATACAGGGATTCAACAATAGACTAGAGGATTCCGAGAATCAAATCAACAATTTAAAATATGAGGAAGCAAAAAACATCCAACCAGAAGAGCAAAAAGAAATAAGAATCCAAAAACATGAAGATAGTGTAAGGAGCCCCTGGGCCAACTTCAAGAATACCAACATTCACATTATGGGGGTGCCAGAAAAAGAGAGAGAGCAAGATATTGAAAACCTATTTGAAGAAATAATGTCAGAAAACTTCCCCTACCTGGTAAAATAAATAGACTTACAAATCCAGGAAGCACAGAGAGTCCCAAACAAGAGGAACCCAAAATAACCACACCAAGACACATCATAATTAAAATTCCAAGGGCTAAAGACAAAGAGAGAATCTTAAAAGCAGCAAGAGAAAAATTGTTAGTTACCTACAAAGGAATGCCCATATGACTGTCAGCTGATTTCTCAACATAAACTATGCAGGCCAGAAGGGAGTGGCAAGAAATATTCAAAATGATGAATAGCAAGGACCTACCACCAAGATTAAGCTATCATTTAGAATTGAAGGTCAGATAAAGAGCTTCACAGACAAGAAAAAGCTAAAGGAGTTCATCACCACCAAACCAGTACTATATGAAATGTTGAAGGGTATTCTTTAAGAAGAGGAAGAAAAAAAAAAAAGATAAAAAATATGAACGATAAAATGGCAACAAATACATACCTATCAAACAATTGAATCTAAAAACCAAAATAATTGAATAAGAAATCTAATAAACAGAATAAACTGGTGAATAAAATAGAATAAGAAGTATGGAAATGGAACAGACGCAATTCTCAGAGGGAATGGGGGTGGGGAAGGCATGAAGAGATTAAACAACGATCTTATATGCATGTATGCATTACCTATGGACACAGACAATAGGGTGGCAAAGGCCTAGCATGGGTTAGAAACCAGGTGGAAGGGGACAATGGTGGGGGAGGGGGAAAGAGGGACATCTGTAAAAATGCAACAATAAAGTTTTTTTAAATGTATATTTATAATAAATGTAAAACTTGTATACAAATAAAAATATTTTAATATATTTTTATTGATTTCAGAAAGGAAGGGAGAGGGAGAAAGAGATAGAAACAACGAGATGAGAGATAATCATTGATCAGTTGCCTCCTGCATGCCCCCTACTGGGGATCGTGTCCACAACCTGGGCATGTGCCCTTGATTGGAATCGAACCTGGGATCTTCAGTCCACAGGCTTACACTCTATCCATTGAGCCAAACTGGCTAGAGCTACAAATAAAATTTTATATTAAACTAGAGGCCCGGTGCACAAAATTCATGCATGGGTGCAATCCCTGGGCCTGGCTGGCGATCGAAGCGTGAGCGTCTAGCATGGAAGGGCAGGTCCCAGCTGACCTTTGTGCCCTGGGAAGCACCTGGGCCCCTGGGCACCCATGCTCTTCCCTCCGCCTGAGTCATGGCACCCAGGTCCCCACGTAGACATGCAGTGAGTGTGGCCAGACGCCATGGGCTGGGAGCAGAGTGCGCCTCTGGGCCGCCCAGTGGCAGTGCACTCTCTGCCAGCCAGCCTCACAGACTGGCTCCTGCACAAACCCACGGGAAGCCTGACCAGTCAAACTTCTGGTCAAACTCCTGGTTGAGGGGACAATTTGCATATTAGCTTCTTATATAGGATGGTGAGCATGTCTATTATCTTTGTTTTTCTATCTTTATAATAACTGTGAGAGAAGTAATGACAAATTCATTGCCAACCAAAGCCATATGACTGGACTGCTCTGAATTGAGTAATCAAACTCCAAATTCAAAGAAATCACTACTGGCCCACACCCTCTTAGATCATCTGCGTTTTGGTTGTTGTTTTTATGCTTGTATTGTTATGACGGACTCCATTGAGCAATTCATATTTCTATCAAAGTTAAGTCTATGAACTGATTGTTTGCATGTTCAAAGATATTCTCTTTACTATATATGGTCTCTCCCCCTCAGCCTAGGCAGGCAAAAGAATCAATTTCAATAGCTCATATACTGCCAGTTTATCCTTCATCGAAATAAATTTTATCTTTTATTTGAAAAAACAACAACTGTTAATCCTCCTAAGTCGGGCTGCCTTGGTTTTGTGAATGTACAACTGGAGGAATAAAATCAAGCTTATGACAGAGAAGAGGATTATGATATTTTTATATGTCATTCTATGCTCCTTATTCTTGCAATGCTGCCTCTCACAAACAGAAAAGGTCAAGGCCTAACCTGCCACTTTCTGAGGATCTTAAGATTAAGAGTCAATATCTTTTTACATTGTCGAGGATGTGTAGAAAAATGGAACTCTCATGCACTGTTGGTGGGATTGTAAATTGGTGCAGCTACTGTGGAAAACAGTATGGAGGTTTCTCCAGAAATTAAAAATAGAACTACCATATGACCCAGAAATTCCATTTCTGGGTATATATCTGAAGAAAACCAAAACATTAGTTCAAAAGATATACATACCCCTATGTTCATTGCAGCATTATTTACAATAGCCAAGATATGGAAGCAATCTAAGAGTCCACAGATAGACGAATGTATAATGAATTATTAATCATAAAAAAAGAATGAAATCTTGCCATTTTCAACAACCTGGATGAAGAGGGTATTATACTATGTGAAATAAGTCAGAGAGAGAAAGGCAAATACATGTGATTTCACTTACATGGAATCTAGAAAACAAAATAAATGAACAAAACAACAAAGAAACAAACCCATAGATACAGTGAACAAGTTGATGGTTGTCAGATGGGTGGGGGTCGGGGAAGGGTAGCGAAGGTAAAGGAATTAAGAAGTAAAATTGGCAGTCATAGAAGTAGTCACAGGGATGTAAAGTACAGCATAGGAAATATAGTCAGTAATGTTGTAATAACTACATATGATGTCAGATGGGTACTAGACTTCTCAGGGTAATCACTTCATAAGTTACATAAATATCTAATCACTATGCTATACACCTGAAACTAATATAATATTGTATGCCAACTATAATTGAGAAATTTAAAAATAAAAGTTTTTAAGGAGTCGACATCTTTTGCACTCCCTGTTAAGAGCAAATCCTTTGCCTCACAAACCATAATTTCATGCCCCAGCTCTCTTTGTATGGAGCTCATTCCAGGCAAGCAGGAAGTCACTTTCAGACTGAGCACAGTTTTCCCCATGCCACTCCCTTGACTCATCCCAAGTTCTGTTGTGAATAGTGATGAGGCGCCGGATCTGCATGAATACATTCAGTTACTGGACATCCAAACAAATGTTTTGACTAAACACATACTCCTTAAAAAGGCCTTTGCTGAGTACTCCAGGAAACACAAAGATAGAGGAAAAAGAGCACGCATACTCGGGGGAAAGTGCTGTCAACAAAAACCAGAGGACAATACTTCACATCCTTGAAAAAATTATTAAAAGTAAAGTTTTAAAAGCCATTAAAATATTCAAATAATTGGCTGAATAAATTATTTTCCCTTTTATTTATTTCAAAGAAAAATTGAGCATTAGGGTGGAAAAAAAACTTGTTTGTGAAGGTGGTCATTGAAAGAATGAATCATCAACATTAAAAAAGATATAAACACTTCATATCAGGAGATAGTTTCAGTATTTTATGATGAATCTAGTCAGTGTAATATGACTCATCCTTTAAAATGCAGCCATTAAAATAGTTAATACTTGATGAATCTATATTTGAAAGTTTTCTGTAAGTTTGAAATTATATCAAAACAAAAAGTTATAATATACTTTTTATATAACTATTGGATATATATATCCTATATAATAAAGATGTAATATGCAAATGGTTGTTACACTATGAAGCGTAACTACTGATCGAATAACAACCAGATCATGGATCAGCAGGAGGATGGGGCGGCAGAGAGCTATGAGGGAGGAGCAGGAAGAGAGGGCCAGGGGGAGTTACAGGAGGGCGGGGCAGCAGGTGGAGAGCTACTGGAGAGCGGCAACGAGCTACTGGCGCACACATTCGTGTGCAGGGCTACTAGTATACATATATGTATGTGTGTGTGTGTGTGTGTGTGTGTGTGTGTGTGTGTGTATATATATATATATATATATATATATATATATACTAGTAATTACATAGATACTAGAAATAAAAAAATACAGGGATATGCTTATGAAATAACATTAAATATAAAAAACATAATACAAAGTTATATATTTTTATATAACTGTGTGAAAAATACCTGAACATGTGAAATAAATATGATTTGTTTAGTTAACTTTGTTCAAAAGTTTTAAAAATAATCTTTCATTGTTTTACTTTAAAAAAATCAGAATATCGAGCATGAAAATATATAAGAGAAAGCAAGGCAGTCTGGAGTGAATTTGTTGGTTAGCAGTTATCAGTGACTTACAAGGTAAAATCATAGGACTTTAGACTTGGAAATGTCCTCTAACGCAACCTGATTCAGCTTCTCATTTCTCATTAGAAAAATGAGACTCAGAGAAATAAGTGACTTTTTCCCCTTAGTCTCCCATTAGTTGGTGAAAAAGCCGAGACTAGAATTCAATCAATATTTATCACCCAATCTAATTCTATTATACATTCCAATTCTTTAGCATTCATTGTTTCTCACAAAGTAATCTGAGCATAACCTTCCAAATTTATCTCCTACTCATTTTCAACACACTAAACAGGAATGTTTTTTCTCACTTCCACATTATTCTAGCCTCTATGTTTTCTTGGTCATAGTCCCTGCCTGCAAACATCTCCCAACACTCTATCCCCCCACACACTCATACTATGCTCCATTGCCCATTCATCTACTAGAAGTAATTAGCTAGAATACTTTTTCAAAAGACATATTTAAAAAAAGACAAAGTGAATTTTAGTTTAAGCTATTCTACTTGATTATTATACAACTTTGTACACCTACTCAATTACTTCTCTGAATCTCTGTTTCATATGTGAATGAGAAAACAGTATTTTCTCTCAGAAAGGAGAATGCATTGACATATGGAAAGTGTTTTCTGATAGTCCTTGGCATACTGTGGCAAAGAATAAGCTCTATGACAATATAACACAGGCAAGAGTGTCACATCTTCTTTAAATGAAAAGCAAATACTCTACAGTATGTGGAGTAGTTGTAGGCTTCCACAAAATACCTGTCACCTCTATGGTGTTGAATCACAATATAACCAGGAGAAACGAAATTCTTCCTGGTTTGTAAAATTCCCTGTCTATTTCTGATTCTGTTCCACAGTCCTACTATTGGTTCAAGTTGATTCCTTCAGACTTGTCTAACAAGTTGGGTATTAATCACATGGGATTTCCTCCTTTGACCTCAGCGCCTTCATAGATCACACATAATACATGACAGTCATTCATTTGAGCGAAAACCTCAGAGCAGCAGGAAAAAAGACCTCTTCATTATTCAACATTAAAATGTATAGGTAAGTCCTGTCTCTGACTCTGTAGTTTTAGAAGTTTTACTATATCTTAGAGCGTGTGAAAAATATACAGAAGCTTAAAATTTTGGGTTGTGTCTAGCAAGCTTCTCGTTACTTTTTTGGAAACTTCTTTAATACTCTTAGATATTTTAAGATAATATGCTTGATATTGTTTAAATAAGGTTCTTGGCTGCTTGACTACATTCTTTTATGAAATGAAAAAAACTAAAGAGATGGCTTGGCATTATGACAGCATATCTTTAAATAAGGAAGTGTTTTTGTTTTCTCATGTTCCATTTTTCAAAAAGTGATGTGTGAACATTAAGTGAAATCAGTAAAAAAAATTCTGTTGTTTTAATTTTTTTTAGGATTCTGTATTTTTACTCCTGTTACAGTGTCATTACTAGCTATTAAATATGCAATAAATCTTGAAGTTTTCTTTAAGAAAGTAAAGACATTATTTGTCTACTTTTTATATACTTATGGTATCATTATTTTCAGGTAAGTTCTTGTTGAAACTTAAGAAGAAAATAGTATTTATCTAGCTTTGTTTTCAGTTAATAAATATTTCCTTTTACACACTTTCACATAAAAAACAAGTTGTAGCCTAATCTAGTCAAACAGTACAGTCTCAAAATCATTATATAATTTGATGATTTTGGTGAGTGCATCTATGAGTTTACAATTTGTTCCTTTTGTTTTTTCATGACAAAGAAAAATATGATACTGATGTGTTTTTAAAAGGGGGAATATATCAAAGCATGAATAGTGTGTTGGCTATGTTAAGTAGAGTTGAGTTTATTTTAAATGTCCCAAACTTTAGAAAACTCAATCAAAATAAAAAATATTTTAATAATTAAATACATGTGCAGGGGATTATGAAGTATACTAGTAAACTACCAGTCATAGAAGTAGTCATGGGGACATAAAGAACAGCATAGGGAATATAAGTCAATAATATTGTAATAACTATATATGGTGGTAAGTGGGTACTAAACTTATAGTGATGATCACTTCATAAGGTATGGCAATGTCTAGTCATTTTATTGTATACCTGAAACTAATATATTGTATGTCAACTATAATTGAAAATAAATTTTAAAATAAATTAAAAATATATGTACAATAGTGTGCATTTAAATATATATATAAAAGAGTGAAAATTGATAGCAGCCTAAGTTTCCACCAATAAACAATAATTAATAATTACCAGTAACATAAAGAAAATAATATCAATTATTTAATATTCATGCAATGGATATAAAGAATTCATTAAAATAAATCAAAATCTATGAAGTAATGTATATACTGGTTGGCTGGTTTTTATCAGGATGAAATAGAGTTATCATACCAAATTGACAAAATTTTGAAAATAACTTATGGATCCTTATTCATCAATTTGAAGACCTGTGACTGGGAAATAATTCCTTCTGTCAACATGAATAAAGAGCAGAATTTTCGGTGGGCAGGGTAGAGTATATTCAAATGGCTTAGGGTGTTAAAAAAGATAGACATATTTTTGTTCTGATAATATTACTTCTAAGCCAGTACATCTGCATGTGTTTAATATTGCAAGGAATGAATTAAAACATAAAATTTCCTTCTCTGCTGAAATATTCTAGTCAGCATAAAAAAACACAATTTTTTTAAATATCCCAACTTCCACTATTTCACAATTCCTCCATATGCTCTGAGGGAGCAGGGTATTCAAATAAGGTAACAGAAGTGAAATGAAAACTAACAAATATTTTTTAGATAATTCTAGATCATTTTAAAGTAGTTTTAGGTAAATTTCCAAGTAATTCTGAGATATCTTTGGTTTCGAATAGGCTCTCTTGGATGGTTTGATTACTTTTATGTATAAATTAAACTGTCACACCTCTTCCAGGTTGTCCTCTCTTAAAGACAGCAGAGATGGTGTGTTTCTTTTTTCCCCACCTGTTCTTCCTTCTCTGAAAAAGAAAATCCTATTACAGGGCCCAGGAACTTGGGCAGCTGTATTATCATGATATAATCATCATTCCTTTTAATCATCATTCCTTTCAAATCCTTGGATATTTCAGATGTCTCAGGTCCATTAAGAGAGTGTCTATATCCACTGAATTACAGTAAAAGTGTGAGTTGATGTTTGGACAATAGGATGAAGATTTGGGGTGAATGGGCATATCTCAGCTTAGGAACAGAGAAATCTTAGTAAGACTCCTCCCACCATAACACATCTTATTTCCATTTTCTTCCCTTCATTTGTGCTCATAATACAATTAACTGACTACACAGACATGCCAAAGACGGTCAGTCAGGTGCCCTGCCTCCTAACAGTCCAAGACAACACGAGGCAAGAGGGGAGATGGTTATCTGTCAAAAATGCATTTCAAACTCAATTCTGGTTTATAATTGTCTATTTTAACTTTAAAAAACCATGCTCAACATTGCAAATAATTAGGCAAAAGATGTATATCTTAATAGAAACTAGGCAAGTGTATTTAAGTAGTCCATATAAAGTATAAGTTTTTGCCCACAAAATCCTCAAGGCCACATACTAAAACAGTTGCTGAATTTGGCCAGAATGTTTTACTACTGGAGGTGATTAAAAAAAAAAGGTATATTATTTTGGGTTAACAAATTTTTTACTAATAAGGGAGTGGTGATGGAGTTATATAATACATAGGGTGGTCAGCTGCAATCAGTCACTTAGGATAATATATTTTCCAGCAAATTCTCCCATCTCCACTATCAATTTGTCCTCCGGAATGCACTCCCAAGCTATTTTCTCAGAGATTTGTTACTTACCTTACTCTTATACCATTCCAGCTCCCGAGATGGTTAAGGTTGACACCCACCCCTAAAATAAAACATGAGGACAAGAATCAATATCTACTGTTTTAATGAAACCTCAAGATATCCAATCCAATTCCTTAAAAGGTGTTACTCCAACTTGGAGGATCTCTTTCTCTTGAGTTAAAAAAAACAAACCCACAAAACTTGCCATTATTTAAGTTTTTCAAAGTATTCTTTTTAAAAATATATATTTTATTGATTTTTTACAGAGAAGCAGGGTGAGAGATAGAGTGTTAGAAACATCGATGAGAGAGAAACATCGATCAGCTGTCTCCTGCAACTTCCCCTACTGGGGATGTGCCCGCAACCAAGGTACATGCCCTTGACTGGAATTGAACCTGGGACCCTTCAGTCCGCAGGCTGATGCTCTATCCACTGAGCCAAACCGGGTAGGGCCAAAGTATTCTTTAAGTCTAAATTTAGCGTGTGTTCCTGATATGTAAAATAAAAGCACCATCCCAAACCTAAAACCATTGAGTGAGTAACTATCTAAGATGACTCAATATTGATGACTGCTGACTGATCAGGGTGGTTGAAGGCTGGGTGGCTGTGACAATTTCTTAAAAGAAGACAACAGTGAATTCTGCTGTATTGATTGACCCTTCCTTTTAGGAATGATTTTTCTATGACACATGATGCTTTCTGATAGTATTTTACTCACAGTAAAACTTCTTTCAAACTTGGAGTCAATCCTTTCAAACCCTGCCACTACTTTTTCAACTAAGTTTATGTAATATTCTAAATCCTGTGTTATCATTTCAATATCTTTTTAGCATCTTCACCAGAATTAGTTCCATCTCAAGAAACCACTTTCTCCAACTCCTCATTCATTAAAGTTTTATCATGAGATTACAGCAATTCAGGCACATCTTCAGACTTTGCTTCCAATTCTAGTTCTCTTGCTATTTCCACCACATCTGCAGTTACTTCTTTCTTAAAGCCCTGAACCCCTCAAAGTCATCCATGAGAGTTGGAATCAACTTCTTCCAAAAGTCCAGAGAAGTGATTTTGCCTCATGTCAAACAGCTTTTCTGATCACCTCAACAATTTTAACCCCAATATGCATTCTGCTTCCCAAGATAAGATATATATCTGCTTTTTTTCCTGAGCTCTAAGGAATACATTCTATTGTGTAGGTCTCAAAAAAATCAGTATCAGAGATCTTGAAACTCTGCTCATTTTTCTATGACACGAAATCATCCTGGACAGTGGATACTGAGAAACTCAACTCTTCCCTCTGCTTCTGTAGGTGATCTGGGCAAGAAGCCAGTAGGATTAAATTCAGAAGAGGTTGAGTACAAGATGTTGTTTTAAAAAATATATTGATGCAACTAAATATTACTCAAGAGTATTAAAACAGCTAACCTTGGGTTTGGTCCATGATTCATTAAAAGCCACTTTTTTTCCCATAAGAACAACATCATTTACTAGATATAGTTAAATAGAACTAACCATGATGAATACATATGGGATTCTGAACCTAGTCTTCATTCCTCTAGCTGCACTGAGAATAGTTCCAGGAAATTTCTGGATTGTCTATTATGTCGTGCCTGTTAACTTATCCCATCTCGTTTGTGAGGAAATGTTTTTCTTGTTTTAGATCCTTTACTAATAGATTTTTTACTTCTTTAAATTGTGCATTTAATTATGTTTTTCTTTCTTCTACCCCATCATGCATAATACCTCCTTTCCTGTCTCCCTGCTCCCCTACCTAAGTAAACAATGTTAAAAACTATTATATATCCTTCTATACAAATTAAGCAGGATTGTTTCCTTGACAGTTGTTAGAATCTTTTTTACATTTGAGTCTATGTCACAGACAAATCAAACATTGGAAGATGAACACATTTGGGGGGAAAAAATAATCCTACCTGTGCTTCTCTGGCGTATGATATACCGAATTCCCCACCTCAGTGGGACACACTTTGTAGAGCCAATGAATGACATATCCTGACACTTGCAGTTTAGTATTACAAATCAGGTCACATTGAGCTGAGAGAAAGGACCCCTAAATCTGTTACTCATTTATTTTCTGTAGAAAGCAAACATGTATCTAGTTCTGTATGATGGTCAATATATTTTGACAAAGTGGTAAGTTAAGGTTTTGAACATTTCATACTGATCTTATAGTAGACACAGATTGTTTATGTACTTGGATTTTAGAAAGCAGAGAAATCAGAAGCCTTCGATAAAATCACTCTTTTTGGCCCGGACCACTGTGGTTCAGTTGGTAGGAGCATCGTCCTGTGCACCGAAAGGTTGCCTGGGCACATGGTCAGGGCACATGCCTAGGTTTTAGGTTTGATCTCCAGTGGGGGCATGCACAGAGTCAGTTGATCGGTGTTACTCTCATACAGCAATGTCTCTCTCTCGCTCGCTCTCACTCTCTCTAAAATCAGTAAAACATATCTTTAGATGAGGATTAAAAAAATTTAAAAATCACTCTTTCCCATGGATCTGACCAGTATTATAAGCAATTCCAAATGCCTTACTTGTAACAATGCCCCACCAAAAATTAAAAAATGCAAACGAGTGAGAGGAATGTTATGTTAGAATTAGCTGTTCCAAATTGTGTAGGAAGTAAATCATTTCAAAACTCTGATGCTTTAACTATTACTTGTAACAAATGGCTTGCCTTCAACAATAACACACCACTGTATTTCAATACCTGAGAGAATTGTTTTCTAGAAAATGGCCTTGAAACTTGAACTGAATAGGTTATTGAGTCCTTTTCAGTTCTTGTGAGTTTAAGTCCACCCCAGAGACAATTCTTTGCAGAAAGTTTGATAATTTTGTTTTTACAGTAAGTAATAATCACTAAAAGATAAATTTAATTTTTTCAGCAGCTTCGCTGAGATATGATTACATACCAAAAAGTTCTCATGTTTAATTGTACAATTAATTCAGTGCATTCTCGCATATTTATAGAATTGTGCAACCATCACTGAAATCCAAATTCAAAACATTTTCATCATTTCAATATCTACAAAAATCAATTTCAAGTATTCATTTCCAAGAAGTATTCTGACAACACGATGCCAAATATCATATTTAGATTGTCATTGGCATGGCTTTGTAATTTGAAGAAAGTTACCAAAATAATGTTGGTGTCAGTAAAGGTTAAAGATCCTCTTTAATTAAGAGTAAAGGAAAATAAATGAAGGGAAAGAATAAAAAATGGCAAAGGAGAAAGAAAACCAAGTTTTAAAACTAAATCCACTGAGGAAAAAGTGCTATTTAGAGGAAAGTGGACAATGAAGAAAATCTTCAACTGAACAGTTTCTTGCTTTGCTAATTTACTCTGGCTCTGTCAATAGCTAACCTTTAAGAGCTCAGAAGGAAACTAACACTGAACAGCAGTGACCTCTGGAGTACATGCTGGTCTCTCCCTAACCTTAATTAGCAAGGAGATCAATAACCTGTGCCAGGACTTTCTCTGTTACAGGCGTTGGTACTGAAACACTAGGTACACGTCTTTCAACAATGGTAGAGTCAACAAGGTATTGCTTTCATCACTTTGTGAATTTGGTGACTCCTAAAGAAATATACTTAAAATACCAGCATCATGAAGCTCCAAAAGAAATATTTCCATCTGTTGTGTTGTTTTCAAATCACCTAGGTAGGCTCACCTTTGTAGAAGAGCCACCACCTACCATATTGACATTGTGCCCATTTGCACACTAACAAGGCTCTATAATCTAAATTATGGATGCAAGAACCCACCCTTTGGACAACTGTACAGTTCCAGCAAATATAGCCTTTCTTCTAAAAGCAAGTATACCATAAGTTTAGTATTGCAGTAACCAGAATATACCTCTAAGTCTTTAACTGACTCTTTGTCAGTCAGTAGTCTCCAGACATCTTCTATTAACAGTTACTCAAAGCTACTTCTACAATGCAAATCTCCTAACTCCACTTCTCTTTCCACATCCCCTTAAATGTCTTTTAAATGCAAGAATTAAACACTGTGCTCAGTTTAAAGTCAATTACCAAATCTTTTTAAAATTGTTTTTACATTTCTCATGATATTATATTTTTAATTTAATTTAATTTTTTTCCATCACCATTTAGCCCCTCTATGCTCTCTTCCAGTTCCATCCACCTTCTTCCCCTCCACAGTCACCACACTGTTATCCATATCTATGAGTTCCCCCTCTTTTTAAAATATTTTTGCTCAAGTAATCTCAGATCTTTCATTTCAAAAACATAACTGATATCAGAACAAAGGAAATCTCAAAAAGAAGAAATGATCACTTTTTAATTGAAAAAATTCAGCACCTGCCTTACTTTTTTCAGAAACATAAATTGGACATTATTGACTATATTACAAAACTGGAAGTATTTTTCAATTTAGTAGGGTCCAAATAAATAAGATTTGATACACTATGATGAGGCATAATCTACAATATTTTCCTTCTTTAATAATTGTTTAATATACCTTTAATTACTAGAACACAGTGAAATCTTTTAAAATCAGGTAATAATTGTTGTAAGTCAATTTTTTTGTAAGTCAACTTTTTAAACATATTTCAATGTTATAACAACAATAAAATGGAGAAAAATGCCCATAGATTTCCATATATAAAAAAAAATGATTTCTTCAAGTTTAGAACCAATTAGACAACGTATGAATGGAGCATCACTAGGGAAGGCATTTATTTTTCTCCCAGCAGTAAAGGTAGATTTGCCCTGTTGTGGCCACACCCTCTCATGGGGTTGACTCTAGGACTTAGACCTGTTCAAAAGATCCTGAGTCCCAGCAAAGGACAAACTTAAGCAGCTCATGAAACAATTGAGCCCACACTCTTAGCTTCATTGGCAACAGGTTCTCATGAATCATCATCACTCCCAACTTAGCCATTACACACACACACACACACACACACACACACACACACACACACACACACACACACCTATCTACATACATATGTACATACTCATCATTTGTTCGTATCAACTTGCAAATTTTGTGAGAAGAATTTGAATCCTACATTGGCTTTCCCTTCAAGTAGCAGATGACCAAATTTCGACACATCTTTACAGGACTTCTATACACAGTTGTATAGTTTGCGCAATATACAAAAATGGATAATTCAGGGGAAGACTGGAAGCAGATATGGAGCCTAAGCTCTGTGCCAAATTTTCTGTCCCAGAGTAGAGCTGCATGCAGCCTGAGGGGAAGCCTTTTAGAATTGTCTGTGCCAGAGAAGTTGCCTTTTCCTAATTCTCACAAAAGCATTCTAGCATGGGTCCCTCACCATTTGCCCAGCCTCTGTGTCCTCAGGAAGTATAAAGGGATTTATATCCTCAGGAAATATAAGCTTATTTATATGCTACACAAGGTAAAAATAAAATGAAAGTAAACCATTGAATATTTTAAAATGTCATGTAGTGTATTCCAAAGGTACACACACATATAGTGTTGCATGCTTGTGATTCAAGAACAGGATTATTTTTTTGTCCAATTATAGTTGACATACAATATTATATTAGTTTCAGAGGTACAACATAGTGATTAGACATTTATATAACTTACAAAGTGATCACACCAATAAGTCTAGTACCCATCTGACATCTTACAAAGTTATTAAGATATTATTGACTATATTCCCCATGCTGTATGTTACAAAGGATAGAATTCTTACCTTCCATATAAGCCCAGTTTTCAGAATGTATAATTTAATAAAACAAATATATTCAAGAAGTCTTAAACCTATGGCACTGACTCTGCCACCATCCAATCGTATGATCCTAATGAATCCTGTGTCTCTTTCCTTGTACAGTGTACCCACGCTTACCACGTTGATAAACTGAGTTGACATCAACTAAGTTTGACATCAAGTTTATCAACAACAAAAAATTTAGAAATAAATAAAAGTATTGGACTGACTCAGTGAGAAAGTAGATAATTTTCTCCCATCTCAAATTCAAACAGAAAAGCTACTCCATTTTCTTCTGTTCATTATTGAACTTCCAAATAATACATTATTTAATGTGCTCCTCAACTTAAAAAAAAAAAAATTAAACCATTGAGTTGGATCATCTCTACTGCCTGCCCAGTGGTAACCATCTAGAGTTAATGAAACTGACTAAAATAGAATTTGTCCCTTCACTTTGGAACCATTTTCATATTCTTCATAACTCCAATGCTCCAGTATATAATGTAAACACATATATAAAATGTATGTGTGTGCATATCTATATATATAAAAGCCTAATATGCTAAGTGTCTGAGCAGTCACTATCATGTGCACTGACCACCAGGGGACAGATGCTCCAACCGGTAGGTTAGCTTGCTGCTGGGGTCTGGCCAATCGGGACTGGGCGAAACGGGGCCAGACACACCCTGGAGCCCTCCCGCAGTCTCTCCCAAGACACTGGCCCTGATCGAGACTGGGCCAGATGGCTCTGATCAACCCCAATTGCCGGCCAGGCGGAGGGACCCCACCTGTGCAGGTATTTCATGCACCAGGCCTCTAGTCCTATAATAAAAGCTTTGTGCAAATATTTTTGAACTTTCCATCTCTTAGAATCAAGAGTAACGTAGTAAGTGTGACAGAAATTAGTAACAACGATGTGCTAATTAGCAGAAAACCTCCTTCCATCTTATGTGGACATTTTTGCAGTTTGACCTTGACAGACCTGGATTCACATTCCAGCTCTGTCACTTACTAGCTAAGTAACTAAGCCTCCATTTCATCATCTATAAACCAGAGTTATTTACAAGGATTAAGTTAAATGATGTAGAAAAACTCAATCCAGTGCCAAATACACGTTAAGCACTAAATAGATTATTCTCCTATCTGTACTGTGTCAATATTCAAACAAGAATGGATGGTAGACAATTGTATTTAAAGTCCATCCAAACTATAGTACAATTATTTTTAAACTCATCTCTGCAGTTTCATTCATCAATTTTTCCATAAACAAGGCCCAATATAGATTCATAATTTGTATTGTGCTAAGGATGGGACATATCTATGCATCTCTAACTTTCACGAGCTACAGCCTAGATGTGGGTGCAGGCAATACAATCATTGTGTACCACATGAAGGGATAAGGACTAGAATAGAGAAATTCATTGGGCATGAATAAGGGGCAGTGAGAGCACAAGAAGGGAAAAGAAAGATGCTTGAATTATTTTAAGAATAAAATGGGAATTCGCCAGGTGTCTGGCTGGGGATAAGTGAGTATGTGGCAGAAGATAAGGCTCCAGAGGTGACTATGATGGACTTTAAATGCCATGTGAAAGGTCTGGATGCCATCCTGAGGATCATGAAAAGCTACAGATAAATTTCAAATGAGGTAGGGGAAGGGGAGAGTGTTAGAACCTAAGATTTAAATTTAAAAAAAAAAAAAGAATCCCTTGCAAGATTTTAAAAGGTTGATTGGAAAGAAACAAATATCAGATTCAATCTAGATCCTTTTTTCTACATCTCATAAGTGAACCATCAGCAAATCTTCCATGGTCTAAATTTAAAATATATCCAGACTCTGACCACTTATCACCACCTCCAATGCCCTTACATACAAAGCCCTGAATGATCTCTCCTCACCTGCTGACACCCTACTCCTGCCTTTCTCACTTTATCTCCCTCTGATGTATCCTCACCCCTAAGTTGCTCACTCCACTTCAGTCCAGGACCATTGCTTTGTGAGTCAAAATTCAGATACTGGCCCTAACTGGTTTGGCTCAGTGGATAGAGCATTGGCTTGCAGACTGAAGCGTCCCGGGTTTGATTCTGGCAAAAGGCACATGCCAGGGTTGCCAGCTCAATCTCCAGTAGGGGGCATGCAGGAGGCAGCCAACCATGATTCTCTCTCATCATAGATGTTTCTCTCTCTCTCTCTCTCTCTCTCTCTCTCTCTCTCTCTCTCTCTCTCTCTTTCTCTCTCTCCCTTCCTCTCTGAAATATATATATATATATTATAAATTCAGACAATGTTTGGAACACATTTTCTCTAATAGTTTACAAAGTAAATATTGTCCACAATTAAGTTTGTGCTGTCATAAGCTTTAAAGCCAGCCACTTACAAAGTGGGACAAATCACACTAAAAAAAGCAGACATTTCTTCAGCTATTTTGTATAGGGTGGAACATTCCATTCTTATGCAATTAACTATGGCTTCTGAGATTAAGATAATTTGAGCTCCACACCCTTCGTTTACTGAGTCATATGTCTCATGATGCTTTTCAGTCATTGAATTTAAGAAGTTTTCTATTAACTGAAGCAAAGTTGGCTCTACAGTCATTCCCATGGGAGGCTCATCCAAGCTAAAGCATATGCTGACTCCAGCCTTTATGTTTTTGCTTTCTGGGGTTTGGACCTCCAACTTAAACTTTGTTTTTCAGTACTTCTCTCTCCACATCCATAAATCTTGACATGTTCACCTCTGGAAATAGTTAATCCCTGGTTGAAGAGGATGTCCAATCGATTTGAAATTTATTTAGGTTTTTAGGTTTACCCTTGTCTCCAATGCTGTCTCCTTTTGGCTCTCCTACTGCTGGGCAGCCACTAATATTCACTGAACTCACAAATGCCAAACACCATGTGCATTGGTGATTGCTTGTCATTGGCACGACAACCTCATAAGGTAACAGGAGTAAATAGGATCAAAAGTCAACAAATATCAAAGTGCCAATTTTCTCCAACTTGTAAATTACCACTAGTGGTTCCTAAACATTGGACTCCAGACCAGTGTCAGTGAGCATCAGTTTCACTAGTAGAGCAAAATGAACAAATAGGATCAATGGAGTAAAAAGACATCCTAAAACTGAAGTCTAATTATTCATCATCTTTTTTTTTTATCATTCTGAGATTATGTCCTTCCTACTTTTACATATTTAAATGCCTTTTTACTAAATGATAATGTTTGAGCATGGTCAATTTTTTAAAATATATTTTTATTGGTTTCAAAGAGGAAGGGAGAGGGAGAGAGATAGAAACATCCATAATGAGAATCATTGATTAGCTGCCTCCTGCATGCCTCCTACTGGGGATTGAGCCCAAAACCCAGGCAGGTGCCCTGACTTGGAATCAAACCATGACCTCCTGATTCATCAGTTGATGCTCCACTGGGGAGCCACACTGGCCTGGCAGGCATGGTCAATTTTTAATGTGTTTAAAATTGAAAGTTGGAAATTCTATGTCCACCTCCAATAATCTGACATGTTACTAGTCCCAGAGCCATAACATATGATATGCAGGGGGTACATCGCAAAATGCCAGGAGGTTCCTTCCCATAAGTCTGTGAGTTGGGCAGAGCCCAGACACCACTAGGCAACCCTGCTGTGAAACCTAAATGTCTGGGAATATCTGACCTCAGAGGATTCCCTTCACATGTAGCCCAGAATGTTGGCAAAACAAATGGGAAAAAATGAAAATCAGACTAAATGTAACTGCTTTTCAGCTCAGTCAAGATCTTAAAATTTGAAACATGGCCAGGTATTAACACATACAGCAAATATAATAAATATTTATGAATCACTTATGTATGCCAGGCACACTACAAAAGTGTCAGAAACATCATCATGAATACCATCTTTACTTTCAAGGTGCTCACAGCCTGGTGAATAACCGATTTAACCACAAATATATAGTTTACAGCACCTAACATAACCTTCCTGATCTTAAAAACAGTCTTACGAGGCTGGTATGATTATTCCCATTTTTCAGGTAAAGGAAGTCTCAGATAAATAACAATATAATCACTAATCAAACAAGGGATAAAACAGGAATTCACACTCAGCTCTTCTGACGACCTCCCCAGTATGAGTGTGTATGCAGTAAGAGGGAGGCAGTGTAAAAGATAGTACCTGGGCTATATGCCTAATGCAATATCAGATACTACTGGATTACACTGCAGTTGACAAATTCATGAGAAAAGGGAATAAATCACACACATCCTCTGCTGGTGGTGCAGTTCTAATTCATTTCAGGAGCTTGCTCCTCTCCTGGACCTCAGCTCTCGGCCTCTGGCCACAGCCCATTTTTATAATAAGGATAATATTTCTGTGAAAAATGCTACTGTTCTGACTCCCTCCATCCTTGCCCCACTCAAAATGATCTCTTTCTGTACAATCCTGGGGCTGGTGCCCAGGTGAGGGAGATTACTATAGTAAGTGTTCCACATAGGGTCCTGGGAGAAGTTACAGCAAAACAGAGAACAATTTGGTTCTTGAGAATTTCATCAACTGGAAGAAGGAAAAACAACTGCAAACCATATTTCCTTATGCTTCTAGCAAACTACATGTCAACAATATGCTGAAAAATTTTTGAAAGAAAAACCATTAAGGAGAATGTTGTCCAGGTCAGGTTTATTTCCAGGACTAAATTCCCATCAAAAATCACTTAGTTTTCAGCCCAGCTGGCCTGGCTCACTAGTTGAGCATCAACCTATGAACCAGCAGGTCACGGTTCGACTCCCAGTTGGGGCAAGTGCCCGGGTTGCAGGCTTGATCCTCAGTGTGGGGCATGCAGGAGGCAGCCAACCAATGGTTCCCTCTCATCATTGATGTTTCTCTCTCTCTCTCCCTTCCTTTCTAAAATTAATTGTATATATATATATATGTATGTATATATATATATATATACATACATATATATATGTGTATATATATATATATATAGATAGATAGATACATACACACACACACACACACACACACACATATATATATATAATCACTTGTGCAAGCTAATAGGTTTAAGAAGACAGAATATGATCATGAGCACTAAAATAACAGCTTCTCTGCGTGAAATGAGCAGCCTGTGATGTTTTTCTCTTGTTCAAAGGCCAGCACGGGTGCCATCAACCTCAAGATTCCTGAATCCATATGTGGTGCTTTTTGTTGTTGTCGCAGTGGTGTTAATCCTGGCAGTGACGATAGGTCTACTGATTCACTTTTTAGCTTTTGGTAAGTATCAGAAGACTAAAAGTGCCACTTTTCAGTCTAAATAACTAAATATACTTTCAGATTTAAAATGTGGCTTTCCTTGAAATCTTACCATTTGCAACAAAATGGATGAACCTAGAGGGTATTATGCTAAGTGAAATAAATTAGATAAAGACAAGTACCATATGATTTCACTTATATGCGGAACCTAAAGAATGAAATAAATGAGCAAACCAAACAGAAACAGACTCAAAGAGAACAAACTGATAGTTACAAAATAGTCAAAGGGGATGTAAAGTTCAGCATCTTGAATATAGTCAACATATTGTAATAACTATGTGTGGTGTCAGGTGGGTACTTGAATTATCAGGGGGATCACTTTGTAAATTATATAAATGTCTAAATATTTTGCTGTACACCTGAAACTAATATTTTAAAATTTTTTGGCCTGCCTTAATTGCCACTTTTAGTTCCTAAGATAATTATATTTTTTTGCTTATAATCTCCTATGTATTTGTTTCTATATTTTTCCTCAATCTATATATTTTTCTCTTCTCTTTTGGTTTTTTTAGTCTAATAAACATTATTACCCAGGCAAAAGTATTCTAGCCAAAGGAAAAAAATTTCCTGGTACTTTTCTGATACTAGAATTTGCCTATTTTGTTTTTTCATTAATGCCATGATTTCTCTTTTCATTTAATAATCTGATAAAACTAGAGGCCCGATGCATGAAATTGATGCAAGGGCCTTGGCTCCAGCCCCCACCCTCCACCGCAGCTGGGGGCCTCTGCTGCCTCAGCCTCGGCCCCTGCCCACTGCGGCTTTGTCTGGAAGGAAGGATGTCCAAAAGGACGTCCTGTCTAATTAGCATATTATGCTTTTATTATTAAAGATTGTAAAAACGGAATGTTCTAAAGAAGTTTCAAAAATAGATACAGAGGTAAAGAAGCATCAAATAGACTGTCAAACTACAACGGGAAGGCAAGGGGAGGGTTGGGGGGGGGGGTGAGAGATCAACCAAAGGACTTATATGCATGCATATAAGCATAACCAATGGATGCAAGACACTGGGGTGAGGGACAGTGAGGGCATGTGTTGGTGGGTAGGGGAGGCCTGGGGAGGTCAATGGGAAAAAAAGGAGACATATGTACTACTATTTGTAATACTTTAAACAAAATAAAATAAAATAACCTTAAATTTCAATCCTAAAATTTGGATGTACCTAAGTATTTGTTAATTTATAATCTGTCTTCTGAAAACACAATCTTAGTAGCAGCTGTCCCTCCCTCCAGCCAGCCAGCCAGCCCCAATTGTCCCCAATCACCGGCCAGACTGAGTGACCCCACCTGTGCACAAATTCATGCACCTGGCCTCTAGTTTTATTATAAATACATTTATATTAAGTTTAAAGTATTCTTTCATTTAATAGAAGCAATTTTTTTAATTATGTAATATATCCTCCCATAGTCCTCAATAAAGTAAAGATTAAAGTACTTAGTAATGTGCTTTCTCTTTGTTTTACAGATAAAAAGTCTTATTTTTACTCTAGCAGCTTTGAAATCCCAAATGTTAAATATAATGATAAGTTAAATTCACCAGCTACACAAGAGTATAGAAATTTGACTGGAAGAATTGAATCTGCGGTAAGTTAATATTATCTCTTTTCTTTATTCCATCATAAAAAATATGATAATAAATCTATTACTTTGTAATACATTTGCAATTGCTAGGTGCTCTACATATTTTTCTCTCTTCAAAGGTAAAAGATGTGTTTCTGCTTTTTCTAAGTTAATCTGCTAGTATACTGATTATTCACATTTTCTTAAGTCATGAGTGAAAAGTGTTAGAAGGGTCTAATTAAATACATATTTATATGATTATGACTTCTTCAAAGAATGTAAGTCCATTATTTGTGCAAATTGAGCATTTATTATGCTCTCCTGAGACTGCCAGTTAAACCCATTTGCCTTATTCCTTTTTTTTTATCCAACTAAACACACACATAGGTAATAGGCGTTAAAAGACAAGTTTGCTTATCAAAAATAACATAGTTTGGTCAATATCACACTTTGGTTCAATGATAGACATAGAAACTATGCAAAGCAAACTTGGACTTTCAATTTAAGAGGCCCCAGGCTGCCTACCAGAAAACCTCACCTGTGAACCCAGAGCGTTTCTTTATTACCACAGACAGGGCCTGGCCTTCAACCCTGCAGAGTCAGAGTTGACCAGTCTCAGAGTTACTTACTTAACCCTTATCTTTCTGAAGAGTCCTAAGAATGTAAATTAATCCAATGGCTCTAAAACTTGATCATGTAACAAAATCACCTGGCAGGATTATTAAAACACAGATTTCTGGGCCCTAATGTCAGAGTTTCTGATTCAGTACATCTGGAGTGGGTCCAACAATTTGCATTTCTAACAAGTTCTCAGGTGATGCTGATGTTAGTGATCCAAGGACCACATTTTGGGAACCACTGAGTAAATCCACAATAAAAATTATCATGGCTGGGGGACTGAATCATCCGCTTGTTTAACACATTTTTCCCACAGAGGCAAACTTCACTGAGGGCCAAGTTATGAGACAACTTCTTGGTGAGCATGGAATTAGAGCAAGGGACATTAGGTATACTATTTCAATGTTTAATGAGATCAGAAAAAATATCAGAATTAGAATGATTTGGGAAGAGAATCTATTTCAGGAGGTAGATGTAGGATTAACATTGAGAACATCAGTTTATTATGTCAGGAATGGGAACCTCCTGTTCCTACAATAAACATTTATTAAAATCAATCCTGCCGCCAAAACCAGTTTGGCTCAGTGGATAGAGCATCGGCCTGCGGACTCAAGGGTCCCAGGTTCGATTCCGGTCAAGGGCATGTACCTTGGTTGCAGGCACATCCCCAGTAGAGGGTGTGCAAGAGGCAGCTGATCGATGTTTCTCTCTCATCGATGTTTCTAACTCTCTATCCCTCTCTCTTCCTCTCTGTAAAAAATCAATAAAATATATTTTTTTAAAAAATCAATCCTGCCAAATGTTGTGAACATACAAAAATGGATAGTGGACCCTGCCCTTGTGGAGCTAAGTCTAACATGGAAGATTAAACAAATCTAAAAATACTTATGATACAATGGGTACGTGACATGGGAGCAAGGCAAACATGAGTTTGTGGTGAGAGGATAAATTACATTCAGTCATGGAGATCAGAGGTGGCTTCTTATAAAGATGACTTCTCAGGTTGTCTGTAAAGATAAGTAAGTCGCACTACAGTCAAAACATAAGCCAAGGTATAGAGGGGAGAAGGTGCTTAGCTAACAACTTTGGACTTTATTTTGTAGGCAAAAATCTTCAGTTGGAGGTTGCAGGATGGAAACGGGATCCAACAGATTTGTGTTCAGAAATGTAAAAATTAGATTATGAAGAGAAGAGCCTGTATACTAAGACTATTTAGAAGGCCATAACAGTGGTCCAGAAAAGATCCAAAAGTCAGGAGCTTGAATTTGGGAATATTACAGAAAATATGGAAATGCAGATAAAACTTCTATCTCAGCAACTCTCCTCCCCAACTTATTACTTTCTCCTCCCAATCTGTATGAAAAAAGCAACAGAAATATTTAGCTGTATCATTTATATCATGAGATCCCATTATTTGGACTTCAAGCCAATGGACATTCCTAAATTTCTTGAAGATGCTATTATGGATATACATCTCAGAAGGCCAGTTACTCACAATGAAGTTTTCACATCCACACAAAGATCTTGAAATGCTTCAGCTGTGTACTTAGCTCAATGAAGGAAGCAAACTGCAAGGTGGGTTTTGAGTAGACTCCCAGCTTCATCATATGGAATGGAACCCTATTATTTGTCATTACAGTAAGATGCTAGAGGTCCTCAGCCCTCAGGAGGTCACTCAGTCCCTGACAGAGAGACCAGGTATGTTAGCTCAGCTCATCCTCAGTAGAGCATATGTAAAATTGCAAAAGGCTAATTTGAAGAGAAATGGCATAATAAAGCAAAACATATGTTCAATAATTTAAAAACTAGAAACTACATTAATTTCTTTTTAAAAGCCCTACCAGCACATTTGGAAGATATACAATAAGTCTTTAGAACCCATTCCCCAATGACAAAAAAAGTATATTAAATTAAACATTATTATTATAAAATTATTAAATATTTCCTAATTTAAGCTTGTTATTCTTATTCTCAAAAAATGTTTTTAAAGTAAATCATAATCTATACTAATAAAAGGGTAATATGCTAATTAGACTGGACATCTTCCAGACATCCTTCCGGACAAAGCCACGGTGGCAGGGCTGAGGCAGAGGTGGTTAGGGGCAATCAGGCTGGCAGGAGAGGGCAGTTAGGGCCGATCAGGCCAGCAGGGAAGGGCAGTTAGGGGGTGATCAGGCCTGCAGGCAGAGGTGGTTAGGGGTGATCAGGCTGGCAGGCAGGCGAGCAGTTAGGAGGCAGCATTCCCAGATTGTGAGAGGGATGTCAGACTGCTGGTTTAGGCCTGATCCTGCAGGCAGTCTGACATCCCCCGAAGGGTCCTGGATTGGAGAGGGTATAAGCCGGGCTGAAGGACCCCCACTCTGTGCACAAATTTCATGCACCAGGCCTCTAATATATATATATAGATATATATATATATATATATATATATATACCTTATTATCAAAATCAAAGTATTTTTAGTATTATCTCTTGTTATAAAGATAATGTACAAACATGTAGAAAATTCAGAGTATTCAAGAAATATAAAGAAATAAGAAACATGCATAAAATCTCCTACTCATATATATCTACTCTTAAGATATTGATGTTCCAGGCACCTTTCTATGCAAATTGCATATATCACACGTGCCCAGACACATAATTATCTGTCAGTGGAATCAGACTATACATGCTAATTTATCTTCTTTTTCTCTCAAAATTATGTTATAGAATTAAATATCAATAAATTTAGAAATGTACCATTTTAAATAACTAAGCAGTGTTATAGTGTGTAGATATATAATCTATAATAATAAAAGCATAATATGCTAATTAAATCGGACAGCCGAATGACTTTCTGGATGACCTTCCAGATGAAGCCAGGGCTGCGAGGGCCGAGGCAAGCCGCCACAAGTGTGAGAGCTGAATCCCTTGCATGGATTTCGTGCATTGGGCCTCTAGTATTTTATATAACCAGCCCTTTATTGACAGTTTTAAATTGTTCCCAGTTTTTCACTATTATATTCAATATCCTGATGACCACCCTTGTTCACACATCCTTACACATTTGCATGATTATATTTTGGGGATATAGTCCCAGACGTAGAGTTATCAGAGTATGGGATCTATGCATTTTAAACATTTTTTCTAGAGATTTTCAAATGTTTTCTTTGGTTTTACTGAAGATTTTATTGTAGAAGCATTTTAGATTTACAGAAAAGTTGTAAAGATAATATGTAGTTGTCTTATACATCACACCCAGCTTCCTCTATTATTACCACTGACATACAATAGTATATTTGTTACAATTAATGAACCAATGTTAATACATTGTTATTAACCAAGATCCTTATTTTATTCCATTTTCTTTGTTTGTACTTTTCTGTTCTGTTCCCAAATCCCATCGAGAATACTACTTAGGCTCTTGTAAACTAGGACAATTCCTCAGATTTTTCTTCCTTTTTATTACCTTGCCAGCTTTGAAAAGTACTGACCAGGTATTTTATAGAATGTCCCACAATTGAGGTTTTTCTGAGTTGTTTTTTTTTTCCTCATGATTAAACAAGGATTATGGGTTTGGGGGATGAAGACCACTGAGGAAAAGAGTCATTTTCATTACATCATATGATGGGAGTGCATATTAGCAACATGACTTTTCACTGTTGACCTTGATCACCTGGCTGAAGTAGTATTTGTCAGGTCTCTACACTAAAGTTACTCCCTCCTTTTCCACACTATACTCTTCAGAAGGAAAACATTATTTGCAGTCCACACACTAAGAATAAGGGAGTGGAGAGTCATGCTTTGAATATTTGAAGAATTAAAATTCTTCTATTGCCTTGTTTTCCCCATGTATTTGTTTATTCAAGCACCTTTTTATACCAATAGAGTGTAGTTTATGCATTTTAAACATTTATCTTAATTTCTAGATTGCACTCCAGAGGGCCCCAGTTTACATTCTCACCAGTGGTATATAAGTACACATAAGTGTGCTAATTTCCCTCCAGCATTAACACTAGGCATTGTAAATCTTTTTCATTGTTTCCAATAAGTAAAAAGAGATATGTCATTATTTTTATTTGCATTTCTTTGATGACCAGTATGATTTAATCTGCCTTCATATATTAATAAGTTATTTTTATTATTTTATTTTTTTTAATTTCCTGGTCATGAGCATGCCCATTTTATTATTAATGGAGCATTTGTCTTTTTTACATAATCTGGGGAGGGGTGATTTCCTTTATTAGAATATTAAAACTTATCTATAATTTATATTGCATATATTTTCCTGATATGGGATTTGACTTTCAACCTTGTTTATATGTGAGGTTTTTTTATGCCCAATAGATTCAGTATTTTTATGTAGCCAAAATTATCAATCCTTTTTATGATTTTTTACTTTTGTGCCAAGTTAAAAAATGTCTTTCTCCACTCCAAATATTCTAACATGTTCATTCACATTTCCTTTTTGTACTTTAATTATTTCAGTTTTGTAATTTTATCTTTGATTCATCTGGAATTTATTTTATAGTAAGATAGAAATACAGCTTTTTTTCCCAAGAAATAGCTAGGTGGTGGTACCAAAACTATATGTTAAATAGTGTAATTGATTTATTTGTCATGCTACCTTTATCATACACTAAATTCTTCCTTTTATTTTCTCTGTATTCTACTCCCTACCACTGATTAATCTTGCTTCACAGTACCAAACTACTTAGAGTACTATGGCTTTAGAATCTATTTAAACACCTGTCAAAGCAAGATCTCCTGTGAAATTCTTCTGATGTATGATTTTGGTAATCATATATTTATCCTTCTGTAAAAAGACATAAAACATAATATGAATAATACTTTAAAATAGTGCTTTATAGTTTACATAGCACTTTGACGTATATTATCTAACCTTCAACTCATAACAGCCATATGAATTAATAAATCATTTTTATAGGCTGGTAAGCAAAGGTTGTGAGATTAAGAAACATCAAAGGCCATTCAACTGGAAAGTTGTAGAACCAGAATTTAAACCAAGGTCTCCTGACCACAAATCCAAGAATCATATAATTTCCCATTGGTAACATCAGTACCCTCATTATCCTTATCCCATAGACAACATTGTTACATTAATGAGCAGTGAACTAGTCCTGGAACCTTCTGTTTGTTATATTAAGCAATTCACTTCGCTTTTTGGTTCTGTTTACTCATAAGTAAAAAAAATTTGTTGGGCTAGATGATTTTTATAGTACTTTCTAATTCAAAAAGTCTATGATTTTGTGATTTCCATGGAAGATATTTGTGCCACACGTTCACCTGTTTTTCTTATCCTACCTTTCTGGCCACTCCTCTATGTCCTCTACAGACTCATGCTCCTCTACAGGCCATTTAATGTTGACTTCCTCAAGGCTTTGGCCTATTCCCTCCTCTCTTCTCATACTGTTTTCTGTCTAGATGATCTCATCCATGAGCATGACTTCAACCAAAATGTATATTCTAGTGACTCACTCTATCTCCAGTCCAGACTTTTCTTTTGTACTTCAGACCTTTTCACCCATTTGCCAGCTTGATATCTCTACTTGACTTTTTTTTTTAAATACATATTTTATTGATTTTTCACATAGAGGAAGGGAGAGGGACAGAGAGCTAGAAACATCGATGAGAGAGAAACATTGATCAGCTGCCTCCTGCACACCCCCCACTGGGGATGTGCCTGCAACCAAGGCACATGCCCTTGACCAAAATCGAACCTGGGACCCCTGAGTCTGCAGGCCAACGCTCCATCCACTGAGCCAAATTGGGCAGGGCTCTACTTGACTTTTTAAAAAATATATCAAATATATTATGTCCCTAAACCAAATCTATTATCTTTTCACGCCATCCTAGCCTTCTTCTAATAATCCTATACCCATTAATGATAATGTCATTTATTCAGTTTTTCAAACCAAAAACTTAGAATTCATCCTTGACATACTGTTCTCTGTCATTCCAAATATCAAATTCATTACCAATTCTTGTAGGTTTTATCCCACATTATTTCCCTCAAATCCATTCATATCTCTCCTTCTGTGCTACCACCACACCCATCTAAGCCATCACCTCTACTCTAGAGTATTAAAATAGGACCATAACTAATTGGCATTATTTCTTCCCTAAAACTGATTATCCATATGCAGCCAGAGATACTGTTCTCAAATTGCAAGTCTGATTATATTTTCCTCTTACTTAAAAAAATGTCAGTGACTTCCCATTATTTAAGATAATGCTGCATGGTCTGGCCTTTCCTATCACCCTAGCCCCTTTGCTCTCTATGCTGCATGCTTACACTGGCCTTCTCTTCTTTAAACACAACCTATTTGTTCCCACTGCAGAACTTTGCATGTTCCATTCACTCCACCTGTGAGGTTTCCCATCCTCTTCAATCAGCTAATGGCTAGTCTCATTCTTAAAAATGTTCAAGGCCTCTCTAGAAAAAAAAGAAAATTATCATTTTGTCAAACAGCTGGTTGGTTTGATATCTGCCTATAGGAATGGATATTGAAAAAGTAAAATACAAGATGGTGGAAGAGATTGCATAAACTTTACACTTACAAGAATTGGCTTCAAAATCTGGCTTACTGTAGCATTCAGCATGCTACTTTATTTTCCTACCTTCATCTTTTCGTATCCAACTCAACCTTGGTGCAACCTCACAGTATAAAGGAATGGAATCCACTCTCAATTACAAAACCTTACTATATCTGACCTTGCAATTTGGGGGAACTGTTCCAGTCCTAGAACCACTCCTCATTCACTGTAAAGCGAAACTTCAAGAGGGCCATCCTTGCTGGGACTGAGCAATGATTCGGGGAGATACCTAAGGGCAGATGAGAAAATTACCAACTGATGCTAAAAACACCTCTGTTGCTTACGCATTAATCAGAAATATCAAGGAAAAGACCGCCCTTTGCTTCTTTCTCCCCTTCTCTTCAAGATCTCCATTGCTACCCATTTTAGTCTGGTTTTACCCTTTTAAAAACAGTTGTTAAAAGGATTACACAATGTAAGTTGTATCAGTGGACTTCCCTAATGTTGGCTTGGTTCCTGCCCTCCCCCCTCCCCCTAGGAAGAGCCACCAAATCACATAACACGGGCTCTCATTGAGTAAAGCATCCTAGTGTGTTTAGAATAGCTTCTGATGAAGACGCATCCTATTCACTATCATCTTTGTGCAATAAACAAAGAAATGGGCCTGCATCAAAAGTTTATGTAACCTGCCTAAATCAATCCCATGTGTTCTGAAATGGAATGGAACTAAACTGAGCTGAACTAGTTACTCAAGTCCCTATAACTCATTTTCCTAAGTCTCATGCTATGAGGTTGAGAGCAAGGACTAAGGAGAAGAACTGTAATTACAGAGGGTTTCCCCCCTTTATTTCTACAGATTACTACAACATTCAAAGAATCAGATTTAAGAAATCAATTCATCCGAGCTCATGTTGTCAAACTGAGGTGAGTGGAACAATATCAAAAAATATGGAAGCTTGGATGCAATTTAGCCCATTTGACTTTTATTCACAGCATAAATAATGAATGAAACTTTCACAGAATTCAGTGCAATATTATGAGAATAGTATCATAAGTAGTTTAAAAAACAATGCCAAAGCAAAAACAAAACATGTCAGATATGACCTATTTACCTACTAATATAAATAACTACATTTAATTTTGGGTAGGAAAAAGAGAAAGGGGTGGAGAGAGATTTGGGTGAAGGTACAGTAACAGGGCTATCCTACTGTATAAATTCAGTGGATACCCTTCACAATGCAGTCTATGTAAACAGGGGCCCCTGGAGTTATGCAGTGCTGTGGTCCTGGCCTTATACATCCAAGATCAGAACACTATAGCCACCATCAAAAGTGGCTCTGGGTTTTTGTTTGCCTGGAATGGTGTAATATAAAGATGCTGTGGCAAATGCAAGCATGTCTGTCATGAATTAATAATAGAGGGAGTAGCAGCATGCATGCTAGCTATTTGCCATTCCTGCCTTAATTGAATGTGTACCTATTTACATGATGTGATAAGACAAGCATTCACAACTAAAATAGTCACGCTTTATTAACCGTACCACAAATGCCTCAAATGTCCACATTGCTCAATCCTTCAAGTAATATGCAAAAGTTCTTTGAAAGAAAGAAGAATGACTCAGTTCTTTCTCAAATACTAATACCATAAGAAAATTAATTTTTCTTATTCTCTGTAGAGTCACCTAATAAGAAGCCATGGAAATAGAGCTCTGGACAGATAAATTTTATTGAGGGTTAGAGGAGTGGGCAGAATCCATGAAACAAGTATTTTCCAAAATGCACTTTAGTGCACATTCACCTTAGTACCTTCTTGTGAAAGTCTCTGTACTAGCCACCAGCTCTCCAAACATGTAGGACTGAATGAGCTATCTGTATGTCCTCTCCCTTTATTCACTTTCCCCTTAGCTGAAGCTATTTCCAAACCTGAACCTATCATCTCTCCTTCACCAAATGTTACTTTTCTAGTGTTGCATACCTCTATTAATGGCAAAAGTTTAACCCAGTTGCTCAAGAAAGACATATGAGTCATTTTTAATTTCTGTCTTTCCTTCAATCCACACTATGTGTGTATTTATACATGTGCATATGTGTATATATATCTCCTTGAGACATTTTATTTATATACTAGAGGCCCGGTGCACGAAATTCGTGCACGGAGGGGGGTTGTCCCTCAGCCCAGCCTGTACCCTCTCCAATCTGGGACCCCTCAAGGGATGTCCGACTGCCCGTTTAGGCCTAATCCCTGGGATCGGGCCTAAACAGGCAGTCGGACATCCCTCTCACAATCCAGGACTGCTGGCTCCCAACTGCTTGTCTGCCTGCCTTCCTCATTGCCTCTAACCGCTTCTGCCTGCCTCTCACAATCCAGAACTGCTGGCTCCCAACTGCTTGCCTGCCTGCCTTCCTGATTGCCCCTAACCGCTTCTGCCTGCCAGCCTGATCACCCCCTAACCACTCTGCTGCCAGCCTGTTTGCCCCCAACTTCCCTCCTCTGCCGGCCTGGTCACCCCTAACTGCCCTCTCCTGCAGGGTTGATCACCTCCAACCGCCCTCCCTTGCAGGCTTGGTCCCTCTCAACTGCCCTCCCTTGCAGGCCAGGTGCCTCCCAACTGCCCTCTCCTGCTGGCCATCTTGTGGTGGACATCTTGTGTCCACATGGGGGCAGGATCTTTGACCACATGGGGGCAGCTATATTGTGTGTTACAGTGATGATCAATCTGCATAGTACTCTTTTATTAGATAGGATAGAGGCCTGGTACAGGGGTGGGGGCCAGCTGGTTTGCCCTGAAGGGTGTCCCTGATCAGGGTGGGGTACCCTTGGGGCATGGGGCGGCCTGAGTGAGGGGCCTGTGGTGGTTTGCAGGCCGGCCACGCCCCCTGGCAATGCAAGCGGAGGCCCTGGTATCTGGAATTTATTTTCCTTCTACAATTGAAACTTTGTAGCCTGGAGCAGAGCCAAGCCTGGGGCTCCCTCCGAGACCCGAAGCCATTTGTGTTGGGGTTATAATTGAAACTTTGTTGCCTTAAGCAGGTGGGCCTGGCCAGGGTGTGTGGAAAGCTTTGCTTCCCCTGTTGCCGGCGGCAACCCTGGCCTGCTCTCTCAAGCTCCATTCTGCCGCCATTTGTTTGAATTTGTTTACCTTCTATAATTGAAACTTTGTAGCTTGAGTGGAGGCTTAGGCCTGCAACGGCTGGCAGAAAACTTGGCTTCCTCTGTTACCTAGGAAACCTTGCTCTCTGTGGCTGTAGCCATCTTGGTTTGGGTTAATTTGCATGCTCACTCTGATTGGATGGTGGGCGTGGTTTGTGGGCGTGGCTTGTGGGTGTGTCGGAGGTGTGGTCAATTTGCATATTTGTCTATTATTAGATTAGATGTATTAAAAAGTTTACTAAACCTTCCTTTATCTGACTTACCATCTTCATCTCTGAGCTTATCTTTTACTACTTTCCACCCTGTTCTTTACTCACCACTAGACTTCTTTCAGTTCTTCATTCTCCTTAACTCAAACCTTTATTCCTTCTGCCCGAAATACACACTTTTTTTCCTTTCCATTCTGTATTAAAATATAGTGTGTTAATGGAGAATTTGAGGTACAGAAAGCCAACACATCAAGAGATGATTACCCTTGAAAAGCCAGTTTTTATTCACAGTTCCCAAGAGGAAGTGACATGACTCTTTGATGGGGTTGTTATGAAGATCAAATAAGTTAGTAAGTATAAAACACTGTCCTGTGAGAGCATCTATTTACATGTTTATCTTTCACTAAGGATCCCTCTCCTTTGAATTGCATAGTTATATATTTTCTATTTTTTCTCTTGTTAGCCTTTTTCTTACTGATCTGTATAAGTTCTATATTTATAGTAGGTACCAATCACTTGTCACTTTCTGAGTTGCAAATATATTCTCCTTCTCTGTGGCAGAAAAATATCATAATTATCCATTTTTTAAATATCTTTATGGTTTTTAGGCAAAAAGGCAGTGCTGTGATGGCAGATACTGTTATGAAATTTAAATTCTCTAGAAATAACAAGGCAGCATCAATGAAAAGCAGAATTGAGTCTGTTTTACGTCAAATACTGAATAAGTTTGGAAACTTGGAAACAAACCCTTCGACTGATGTATCAGGCAAGTACCTTTTTTTACCATTTTATCCTACCTAATAAAAGAGTAATATGCAAATTGACTGCACCTTCGCTACTCCCATGCCACACCCACCAGCCAATCAGGGCAAGTATGCAAATTAACCCAACCAAGATGGCAGTTGATTTGCATACATGCCTGGGTCTGGGAACCTCTTTGGCACCCAGGTCACTCCCAGTCGGCCATCAGGCAGAGGCTTTAGGCTTGGGAAGGGGGCAAGCCTATGATCGGAGGTGTGTCGGGGGGACCCCTTCCCAAGCATAAAGCCTGGGGTGAAGGCTTTAGGCTTGGGGAAGTTCTGGGGGGAACCCCTTCCCCAAGCCTAAACCTGGGGAAGGGGCTTTAGGCTTGGGAAGGGGCCAAGCCTGCGATCAGAGGTGTCATGGGGAGAATCCCTTCCGAAGCCTAAAGCCTAGGGTGGAGGCTTTAGGCTTGGGGAGGTGCTGGGAGGATCCCCTTCCCAAGCCTAAAGCCTGGGGTGGAGGCTTTAGGCTTGGGAAGGGGCCAAGCCTATTATCGGAGGTGGGGGGGAACCCCTTCCCAAGCCTAAACCTGGGGTGGAGGCTTTAGGCTTGGGAAGGGGCCGAGCTTGCGATCGGAGGTGCAGGGGTGGGGAGGGGGGGACTCCTTCCCAAGCCTAAACCTGGGGTGGAGGCTTTAGGCTTGGGTAAGGGCTGAGCCTGTGATCAGAGGTTCTGGGTGGGGGAGAACCTCTTCCCAAGTCTAAAGCCTGGAGCAGAGGCTTTAAGCTTGGGGAGGTGCTGGGGGAACCCCTTCCCAAGCCTAAAGCCTGGGGTGGAGGCTTTAGGCTTAAGAAGGGGCAGAGCCTGAGATCGAAGATGTCGGCGTGGGGGGACCCCTTCCCAAGCCTAAACCTGGGATCAGAGGGAAGGGGAAAAAATCAATGGAAACATATCCTCAGGTGAGGATTAAAAGAAAATAAAGAAATGTCATATTCTATGAAAGACACATCTTGAAAATGCTTAAAGAAAGTTGTCATTTTTTCATGGTGAAGGGACGGGAGTCTCTGTTGATGAAAATACCTGGGCGGCTGCGGTGACTGGCAGTGGCTGCAGCAGAGGGGTGATGGGCGGGCGCCTTCCCCTGATCAGCCAGGTCGCCTCAAGCAAAGGGAAGACAGACTGCAGCTTAGGGCAGCTCCCAATGGAGAGTGGGCTTAAGCCATCCATAAGACATCCCCTGATGGCTCCCAGTATGTGACAGGGGGCAGGCTGGGCTGAGGGACCCCTCCCCAGTGCATGAATTTCATGCACCAGGCCCCTAGTTTCAATATATCCCTCAGTGTAACTAATCCATGTTTTAAATTAATGAGAAACTGGCCTTATTTCCCCTTGGAATTAAACTTTGTGAAAACAATCCTACCTAATAAAAGTGTAATATGCAAATTGACCCTAACTCTGCTACACCCACAAGCCACACCCACAAGCCACGCCCACCAGCCAATCAAGAGCAAATATGCAAATAAACCCAGCCAAGATGGCTACAGCCACAGAGAGCAGGATGGAGGCATGGGTTTCCCCAGTAACAAAGGAAGCCAAGCTTTCCACCTGCCGTTGCTGGCCTAAGCCTCCACTCAAGGCTACAAAGTTTCAATTATAGAAGGTAAACAAATCCAAACAGAAATGGCAGCAGCCACTGAGCTGGAAAGAGCAGGAGGCAAGGATTGCCCCTGGCAATGGAGGAAGAAAAGCTTCTGCAGCCCTGGCTGGCCTAGGCCTCCACTCTAGGCTACAAAGTTTCAATTATATAAGATACACAAACCCCAAAAGAAATGGCTGCCAGCCATGGAGCAAGCAGGAGGCTTGGCTCTGCTCCAGGATACAAAGTTTCAATTGTAGAAGAAACATAAATCCCAGATACCAGGACCTCTGCTTGGGTCACCAGGGGGCGTAGCCGGCCTGCAAACCACCACAGGCCCTTCACCCAGGCCGCCCCACACCCCAAGGGAACCCTCATCCTGATCCGGGATACCCTTCAGGGCAAACCAGCTGGCCCCCACCCATTCACCAGGCCTCTATCCTATCCAATAAAAGAGTAATATGCAGATTGACTATCACTCCAACACACAAGATGGCTGCCCTCATGTAGTCAAAGATCCTGCCCCCATGTGGACACAAGATGTCTGGCACAAGATGGCCAGCAGGGGAGGGCAGTTGGGAGGGACCAGGCCTGCAAGGGAGGGCAGTTGGGGGTGACCAGGCTGGCAGAGGAGGGAAGTTGGGGGTGACCGGGCCTGCAGGGAAGGGCAGTTGGGTGGGATCCAGGCCTGCAAGGGAGGGCAGTTGCGGGGGACCAGGCCTAAAGGGGAGGGCAGTTAGGGGTGATCAGGCCTAAAGGGGAAGGCAGTTAGGGGCAAACACGCTGGTAGGGGAGCAGTTAGGCATCAATCAGGCTGGCAGGGGAGTGGTTAGGGAGTGATCAGGCTGGCAGGCAGAAGCGGTAGGGGCAATCAGGAAGGCAGGCAGGCGAGCAGTTGGGAGCCAGCAGTCCTGGATTGTGAGAGGGATGTCCCAGATTGGAGAGGGTGCAGGCTAGCCTGAGGGACACCCCCCCCGCCCCCCCTTTCCCCCCACCCCATTCACGAATTTTGTGCACCGGGTCTCTAGTATGTTATAAAGCTAGGTACAATATGTAGCCCTCTAATATGAAACGTTCTAAAGTTTGAAGAATCTTTTAGAATTCATATAGTAAATTTCATTTACTAAAAAATCTTTATTAATTTTCCCTTTCAATACTCCTCATGAGGAATGTTGTCAGGTGTTCAATTGTATGTATATTACAGGAATGGTAAGTAGCTTCTCAAAGTCAGAGACCAATTTAATGATCCCCACCAATTTAGAGCATGCGACTGTAAGATTTCTAGTAAATACTTGTAGAATAAAGAAGAAAACTAGGAGATTTAGCAATATCCCTATATTCTCTCTGAAAATTATCTTTCTTGAATCTGTCTATTTTCTTCCATCCCAAATGCTACCTCTCTGATTCAAGCCAACATCATCTCTCATTTGAACTTCTGCACCAGCCTTCATACTGCTCTCCTTATATATTTTTCTTGGCCCCTTTCAATCTATTTCCACAAATTTATTAAGGCAATGTTTACAATACAAATATGATCTTGTTTACAAGCCTCCCACGGCTTCCCACAACACACACACACACACACACACACACACACACACACACACACACACACCTTTAAGTGGAATACCATATTTTCTGGTTTGCCCAGGACAGTCTCAGTTCATGCCAGCTGTCCCAAGAACCATGATAATTATTGCCCCCTAAGTGTCCTGGTTTGGACAATAAAGGATATTGCCACCTCATCTAAAGCACTGCATGATTTGGTTCATACTTACCCCTCCAGCCTCATACTATATCACTCTCATGCTCATTCTGGCCATACTTTCATTTTCCCCAACTGCCAAGATCCTCTCTTCCTGCTTGAGAGCCTTTGCACACATTGTTCCCATTCTTTATAACACTCCCTAGATCACCCCTGAGCATCTGTCAGTTCTTATCAGAATTATTACTTTCTAATGCAAGCCTTTTCTAACTTCCATTACTCAATTACCTATCCTTGTCACAGACTCTTTCGTTTACCTTCATAGCATTTATCTCAAAGAAAACTACAAAATTATTTATGTGATTTTTATACTGTTTGTCTTCATCCTCTTCTGTAAGCTTCCTACAGGCAAAAACCAGTCTGCTTTGTTGATCCTACTGTCCTTGTACTACTCAGTATCTAGTATAATAAATACTCCATTAAAATTTGTTGCATGACTAAAAGAAAGGAATTACTTAATATATGCATAAAATTTAAGGACACTCCTCCAACTTTGTCTTATAACACGTTTAGTAAACCATGATTCCCTCACAATAAACTCAAGATTAAAGGATTTTGCTGGCTCCCACACTGGACTGCTATTTAATCTCATTGTTAACCAACAGAGAAAAAAGCAATTTGAAATCTGTTGGCAAACAATCATTGCACCAGGACTACAAAGTTTTCTCCCCAGCCCCTCCAAGTCCTTCCAGTTCTACCCTGGACTCCCATCTCCTCTGCCAGCAAGTAAAGAGTTAATCCTTGGCACAGAACAGACCTCCAAGACACTGCTCCAGTTCCATGGCTGGTCATGTCCTTTCTAACTTGCTGACACTCAGACACTACAGTTTGTTTAATCCTCACAACAATCAGATCTTACACTTTAATTGTTAACTCTCAGAAAAGCTAGATAGTTGCCCAGGGTCAGTGAGTCAACATGTAGGGGAGTTAAGATTTGAAGTCAAGTCTCTCTTGTTCAAAAGAGGAAAAGCAATGGTCAGCTCTTTTTACTTCTTCCTCTAAAAGGATTTTTTAGCTCTTCTGACACTACACAGCAGATGTGATACCAAAGCCCTGTGAAACTTCTGGCAGCCAATAAATTTGCATAGATTGATTTTAGAAAGCATGATAACCCGTCTGAGTTTAGATTTAGGTTATAGGAAATACGAAGTTGATTTCAATCAGAGAAGGATATGACCTGATATACATTTTTAGAAAAATCAGCCTGGTAAAATGGAGATGGATGCATGCAAAGTGCAAAGGAACCCAATTTGAAGGTTATTTTAAGAGTATAGGTGTCAGATGATGTAATAGCATGAACTAATGTAATAGCCAAAAGGATGGAGAGAATGGGGCTAATTGAAAGAAAAATTAGAAGCTAGAAGGTACAAAATGTGGAAACCAGTAAGATGTGAAAATTACAAGAAAGAAATAGTTCAAAGGCCATTTCAGATGTCTAGCCATTGGTGGAAGTGATGTCATTACTAAATGAGGAGCCTAGGAATCTGGATTTTAGCAGCTGTCCAAGTGTTCCTTTTTTTTTAATATAATAAATTTTTATCAAGTATTTCTGATTATAGTTGTCTGAGGGCTATCCTTTAAGAAATTACAATAAAATTATATACAGTCCTTAATGTATTAATCTCAGTCTTTTTGTTTTTTGACTCCAGTTCTTGATGACCAAGAAGCAGTAAATATGTTCAATGAAGGTAACTTTTAAAATTATTTTGTAAATATGATTTACCAGAATGTACAGAGTAAGTGATCATTTGTGCCCTTTGCCAAGACAGTGTCTATTGAGGTGATATCTTTATTCTTAGTTCAGTTCACTCACGTGGGGTGTTGTTGAGATAAGACACTGCTGATTCCATTGGCGATTCAGGTTTTCCCCTCCTTGAGGAAAGAAGCGGTAGCAGTGGCATTCCTCCCAATCTGTAACAAGTGTGACCTTGTGAAAAATTTCTTGGCAGCTTTGGGTAGCTTTTCCTGCCCTGATCCTATGCTGACACTTCTGTAGAATTGTAAATTATGTTGGGTAATATCATTATGGCTTCTCCTAACTACCAGAATAGTGTGCTTTGTTGTGGAATTATGTTAATTATAATGTATAAATTTTTTAAAATTATAAAATGTGTTGCCAGTTTTATGTTGATAACCTAAAGAAAAAGACACTACCACTGTCATTCTGCATACTCTCTGGCTAGGATAGCTGAAATGTAATCACTAGAAAACAGCAGTTTTCTGATGATAAAATGTAATCAGAAAGTAGTTGAATATACCTCAATAACTGGCCTATTTCAGATACTTAAATGATGTTATAAGATAATGCTACTCTATGAGTGTTGTTTAACTTTATTATATACTTAATGCATGCTTCTTCATTTTTGTGAAAATGTACTTAAGTAAATTTTTAGAGGATTTGGTTGGTGGTACAACCAAGGAATGTATGTTTCATGTATATTCTTAATTAAAGTCTAGCCTTTTCTATCTGAGAAGTCTGTTACCAAAAAAAGCCTTTGGATGGTTGTCATATTGAAGCAGTATCACTGCCTTAGTGCTGGTCCAGTAATAGAAGTTTGTGGTGTTGATTTACCTCTAATTTCCTAGTAATAAACAAGAGGAAGTAAAGCATGGGAATGGAAATTGAGAGGAACTGAGTATCTGGCCAACCTCACCCCATTTCAGCTTTGGCCATTGCAGTGATCATGGGCTCTCTTAAGATTTTTATTTGTTTGTTTCATTCTTTTTTTAAATTTTTAATTTTTGTCAATTACAGTTCATATTCAATATTATTTTGTACTAGTTTCAGCTGAACGTGTTTAAATAAACCTTGTTTGTGTGTGTGTGGTGAGAATGTTTAAGATATACTCTCAGCAACTTTCAAGGAATTACTTGAAAAGAAACTTGAAAAGGAATTACTTTAGATCCACAAAATGTTCTTGAGAATGACAGGATCTTAAGCATTCTCACCACACACGTAGGAAAGAGTTAACTACTAATATGTGAGGTGAGGGATGTGTTATCTTGATCTTCTTTGTTATTCAATGATGTACGTGTATATTAGCTCATCACATTGTACGCTTTAAATACACAATTACAATGATCAGTTATTCCTCAACAAAGTAAGGGGGAAATGTAGTTTCTGATTTGTTCCCTAGTATGGGTCTGAGAGTCACTATTTCTTTTCCTTTTTCAGCTTTGAGGTATAATTAAGAAATAAAATTGCAAGCTGAAATATAAACTGGACAACATCAAGTTGTCCAGTTTATATATATAGTGCAGATTCCCCTATGTAGTTAATTAACACATCCATCACCTCATATATATACCCCTTCCCCACCATTTTGTGTGAAACATTTAAGATCTACTCTCTTAGAAAATTTCTGTTATACAATACAGTCTCATCAACTATAATCACTATGTGTTACATTAGATCCTCAGACTATATTCACCTTATAGCTAAACGTCTGTACCCTTTCACCAAACTTATCTCCCCCTCGCCCCAGCTCCTGCCCTGTCCCACCCAGTCCCCCTCAGCCCCTGACAACAACTTTCTGATACCATGCAGCAGTTGTTTTTCTCTGGCTCATTGCACTTAACACAACACATTCAAGGTTCATTAATGTTGTTGCAAATGACAGGATGTTTTTCTTTTTAAGGCTAAATATTATACAATTATTCCATTTCGTGTGCGCGTGTGCGCACGCGCTACATTTTCTTAATCCATTCATCCACTGACAAACACTTAGGTTGTTTCCATATAGCATTGACATTTTTAATAGCTCCCAGAGATACCCATACTGCAAGTCACAGACAATAGTCTGAGTAGTGAGGCTACAGAGAAGATAGAAATTTCCTAATGAACCCAACAGTGACCTATCATAACCAACCCCAGCTCATGAGGAATTCCAGAGAATTTTGAAGCTGTTCCAGAATTTTAAGCGACAACACCAATTAACTTCAGAAATGTTCTCTAAAATTCAATTTAGAAGCAACAGTAGTCACATAAGTACTCTAAAAATATAGCATATTGATCATGCTTTTAGAAAGGCTAGCATGTCCTGAGAAAGAATACATAAAAGACAGAATACATAAAAGTCATAAATGATGAACTCTTGCAACATCTCCCAAAAGTAAATGAATCATGATATTCCCAGAACACTAATGCCATTTTCTCATTAGAATGTGGGGCCCATCCGAACCTAATATCATTGTCTGAAGAGAGAGTCGTGGGAGGCACAAAGGCTGAGGAAGGAGACTGGCCATGGCAAGTCAGTCTACAGCTGAATGGCGTGCACCACTGTGGCGGCATCCTGATCAGTAACACATGGATCCTGACAGCAGCTCACTGCTTCAGAAGGTGAGGCCACAGCTACCTACCCATCTGGAACAACTAGGAGAGACATATACATGAGGACTCTACCCATACCTTAAGGACTGAACATGATTAGATTGAGTCAGAAATAATTCAATGCAAAAAAAATGAGTATTTTCTTCCTATTCGTGATAGCAAAAATATTTTTTCACCTTCAGCTAGCTGATTTATTCCTGTATTTCAGGTAACTGTATATCATCATGGTAAATAGCAAAAATTTATATGTCAGAACTAGAGGCCCGGTGCATGACATTCATGCACGGGTAGGGTCCCTAGGCCTGGCTGGCAATCAGGGCCGATCTGTGGGGTAACTGGTGGGGCAATCGGGGGCCCCCCCACTGGCACCTGCCTTGGCTGGCCTGGCATCGTCTGCTCGCTGCCCGCCCCCCACTGCTGCCTGTGGAGCAACTGAAAAGGTGATCAGGGCATGGGAGGCCCCCCGCTGGCACCCACCTTGGCTGGTCTGAGGCCTGTGGGCTGGGGGCAGCTCCTGCATTGAGTGTCTTCCCCCTGGTGGTCAGTGCGCATCATAGTGACCAGTTGTTCTGCCAATCGTTCCTCCATTCAGTTGCTTTGCATATTAGGCTTTTATTATATAGGATGTTTAATTTCAATCTTAGCTACAAAACTTAGGAAATTTGGGGACTGGCAACAGATAAACCAAGATGGTGGCATAGGTAAGTACCTAAACTGCTGCCTCGCACAACAATTTCAAAACTACAACTAAAAGACAGAACAGACATCATCCAGAACCACAGGAAAGCTGGCTGAGTGGAAATTCTACAACTAGAAGGAAAGAGAAAAGCTCATGGAGAATCAGAGGAGCTGCAAAGAGCTGAGGTACGAAGACACGAGTGAAGAGAAGAAGGGCGGCTGAGTGCCTGGCTGGCTTTCTCTGGGAGGAGGGAGAAGGAAGCTCCCGACTGCACTGAACCCCAGTTGTGGGCAAAACCCCGTGGACCCAGGCTCATATGGGGGGAGTCTGGACTGTCAGGTAGAGAGAAAGGCACACAGAGACTCGAAGATTCGGGGAAGCTGCAGCGGGCAGGGGTCTGGAGGCGCACACGCACGAGTGCGTACAGAGAAGTCTGACTGCAGAAGTTGCCTCTGGCTTTCCGTAGCGGAAGGGAGTCAAAAGCCCCTGACTGCACTGAACCCAAGTTCCAAATGCACTGAACCCCAGTTCTGGGTGAGCTCCTACCGACCCACGTTCTTACGGGGCGGGGGGGGAATCTGGACTGTCAAGTGGAAACTCAGGTGAGCCGCAAAAGGCAGAGGTCTGTAGGCACATGCACAAGTGCACACAGAGAGGACTGATTGCTGACTGTGCCACTGGCTGGAGGGAACCGGAAGCTCGCAACTGCTCTGAACTCCAGTGCTGGGCGAGAATCTGGGAATCCAGATTCATTGGGGGAGAAACTGGATTGTCTGGCAGTGGGCGAAACTCGAGGGCAGCTTTCTCTCAGAAGTGCTTGCAGCAATTACTGAGGGACACTGAGACCCAGGGCCTCGGGCAGGGCTGATGGGAAGCCAATACAGTCTGCTCAGCCCTGAGACTCCGCCCCATCCAAGCTGAGCACAGAGGCTTTTGCAATTTTGCAAATCTGGTCCCATAAGTCTGTTTCCAGCACAGAAGGTCTCCTGGCGTAGACACAGCTGATACTCACAACCAATTGGCCTGGAGGTCAATTCCTCCCAGTGATACCAACAACAATCAAGACTTAATTACAACAAGGCTGTATACACAGTCCACAAAGGGGTGCACCAAGAGTGTCCACCTCAGATAAATGGGGAGGCCGACCCACTGGGCATATAGAACACCTAGCACACAAAGCTACCCTACAACTCAGGGAAGCAGTGAAAATGCAGAGACAAAGAAACATCACAAATGAAAGAAATGGAGGAAAATGAATGACTGGATATAGAATTCAAAATGACGGTTATAAGGTTTTTCAAGAATTTCCTAGAAAAGGCCGATAAATTTAGTGAGACCCTTGAGGATATGTAAAAGGACCAACTAGAAATTAAACATACACTGACTGAAATAAAAAATATTATACAGAAGTCTCTAGAGGAGGAACCAAGATGGCGGCATAGTTAAACAACTAATCTGCTGCCTCACACAACAATTTCAAAAATACAACTAAAACACAAAAACGTCTACCACCCAGAACCACGGGAAAGCTGGCTGAGTGGAAGATTTACAACTAAGAAGAGAAAGGAGCACAATCACTGAAAAGCTGAGGTACGGAGGCACGCGAATCGGGAATCGGGCCGGCGACGGGCGGCTGGGTGTGCGGCTTTTCTTCAACCTGCAGGGAGACAAGCTCCCGATCACTCTGAAATCCAGTTTCTGGGGACACTCGGGGGACCCAGACACCTACGGGGAGAAGCTGGACTCTCGGCCATCGGGTCGGAAAGTGAGATTGACTTTTTTGCAGAGGTGCGCCCAGCAATCATTGTTTACTGCGCTGGAGCGCAGGGCGCAGGGACTTGGAAAAGTGGAAAGGCAGAGACGGCTGACGGCAGCCATCGCCGTTGGCCACGCCCCAGCCTAGTGACGCCCTGAGACCCCGCCCAGCCCTGAGACCCCGCCCCGCACATTCTACAAACCCGCCCAGGCTCCACACAGCAGCTTTTGCATATAAATGGCCTGTTCTGGGGCAGCTCAACCAAATTAACTGCAGCTCCAGTCAGACTGCTCCAAAACCGCCCAAGCAAAGGAGGAGAAAACTAGCCCTTGCTGTAGCTCCTGCTGGGGGACACACAGTACACAAGGGTACACCAAGAGTGTCCACCTCAAGTAACTGGGAGGCTGACCCATTGAACCAATAGGACACCTACTACACAAAACTACCCTACCAACTTAGGGAAGCAGAGAATATGAGAAGGCAAGGAAACAGATCACAAACCAAAGAAATGGAGGAGAACAAGCGACTGGACATAGAGTTCAAAACCACGGTTATAAGGTTTTTCAAGAATTTCATGGAAAAGGCCGATAAATTCAATGAGACCCTTGAGGATATGAAAAAGGACCAACTAGAAATTAAACATACACTGACTGAGATAAAAAATATTATACAGAGACCCAAAAGCAGACTAGAGGATTGCAAGAATCAACTCAAAGATTTGGAATACAAAGAGGCCAAGGACACTCCTCCAGAGAAGCATGAAGAGAAGAGAATTCAGAAAGTTGAAGATAGTGTAAGAAGCCTCTGGGACAACTTCAAGCGAACCAACATCAGAATTATGGGGGTACCAGAAGAAGAGAGAGAGCAAGATGCTGAAAACCTATTTGAAGAAATAATGAACGAAAACTTCCCCCACCTGATGAAAGAAATAGACTTACAAGTCCAGGAAGCGCACAGAACCCCAAACAAAAGGAATCCAAAGAGGACCACACCAAGACACATCATAATTAAAATGCCAAGAGCAAAAGACAAAGAGAGAATCTTACAAGCAGCAAGAGAAAAACAGTTAGTTACCTACAAGGGAGCTCCCATACGATTATCAGCTAATTTCTCAACAGAAACCATGCAGGCCAGACGGGAGTGGCAAGAAATATTCAAAGTGATGAATAGCAGGAACCTACAACCAAGACTACTCTACCCAGCAAAGTTATCATTCAGAATTGAAGGGCAGATAAAGAGCTTCACAGATAAGAAAAAGCTAAAGGAGTTCATCACCACCAAACCAGCATTATATGAAATGCTGAAAGGTATTCTTTAAAAAGAGGAAAAAGAAGAAGAAAGATAAAAATTATGAACAACAAATACATATCTATCAACAAGTGAATCTAAAAGTCAAGTGAATTAAAAATCTGAGGAACAGAATAAACTGGTGAACTTAATAGAATCAGAGGCATAGAATGGGAGTGGATTGATAATTCTCAGGGGGAAAGGGGTGTCTATGTGGGGAGTATGGGAAGAGACTGGACAAAAATCATACACCTATGGATAAGGACAGCAGGGCGGGGGGGAGGTAAGGGCAGAGGGGGGGTAGGAACTGGGTGGTGGGGAGATATGTGGGGAAAAAGGAGAAACAATTGTAATCTGAACAATAAAGATTCATTAAAAAAATATATATTATACAGAGATCCAACAGCAGACTAGAAGATCGCCAAGAATCAAGTTAAAGATTTGAAATACAAAGAAGCAAAAAAACACTCAACCAGAAAAGAAAAAAGAATCCAAAAAGTTGAAGATAGTGTAAGAAGCCTCTGGGGCAATTTCAAGTGTACCAACATCAGAATTATGGGGGTGTCAGAAAAAGAGAGAGAGCAAGATACTGAAAACCTATTTGAAGAAATTCCCTATTCAAATCCATGATTTCTTTCTTTCTTTCTTTTTTTTTTAGCTACTCTGATCCTCGTAGATGGACTGCCACCTTTGGTATTTCCACAGCATTTCCTGTAGTGAGAAAAGCAGTAAATACTATTTTGAGCCATAACAATTATAACGCTGTAACTCATGAAAATGATATTGCAGTTGTGAAACTTGTAGAAGGTGTCACCTTTACCAAAAATATCCATAGGGTATGTCTCCCAGAGGCTACCCAGAATATATTACCTGGTTCCACTGCTTATGTAACAGGATGGGGATCACGATCATATGATGGTAAGTATTTCAGGAAAAATAAAAAAAAAATTAAAAATCTCCTGGCACTTGCTATTATGTAATCTTTTTAAATTAGGGAACACCTGAAAGATAGATTCTATAAACATAACCATACTATATTCTGATCAGCCTAAACTGATTATTTCTGATTTCCCTCAGCAAAGCAAAACAATGCCCCTATCTACTATGGAGAATTCCCAAATGCACGGGAAAATGTAAAATAAGGTGATAAAGAAACATGAGTTCTTCATAGGGAAATACAAGATAAAGTGATGAAAATGCATTAATTTTTCAATGACGCAGAGACCCCATGTTATTCAACTAGATCCCTTAGAAGAAGAAAAATAAAATAACATTTTTAAAAAGAGAATTAGGCTAGATATTATCTAAGGGTTTTAACACGCTTTAAGATATTAATAGCCACTTAAGGTATTCTGGGATGAAATAAATCCTGCCTCAAGCAAGACACTCTATGTATACATAAACATTGCTCAGATTTATTTAGTGAATGAATAAAATGGAAATAAATATGAGGGCAATATGAGGAAGCAAATAGGTCCAAGGGGGAAATAAGAGTATCACCAGCTAGGGAGTGGAAAGTTAGCATTAACAATTTTCATGGGTTTTAAGCATGTTGTAGATGTCTCTCCAGAATAACACAAATATTTAATTGTCCAGGAAAATATTTTATTGTGTTCTGATGGTTCAATGTAATTTGGTGTAGTATATAAAAATTTCTGCGAATCACAAAATGGCATTGTTTTTTGAGAGAACATCAATATAAAATAAATTAGTTCTTTAGCCTTGAAAACAAACTAGTTTCTCTTTTGTTGCTAGATTAAAGGTTATTCAACATGTAATTTTCCAATTCAAAGTCAGTCAGAAGATAACTTAAATGCTACTCATCAGTTTTAAGATGGCAGATTTATTTTTTTGCTCTTAAATTCTAAGGGGCATTACAATGAGAATGAGAGAGAGAGAGAGAGAGAGAGAGAGAGAGAGAGAGAGAGAGAGAGAGAGACTGATCTGTGTAAAAAAAGGTTATCTTTCTCTACTCATGGGTATCTTTGCTGAGAAGAGACACCTAAGTACATCTAAATAGCCTTTTTTCTGAATAAGAGATAAGGTTTAGAGTAGTTATTCCTTCCCATATTCAACATAGAGTCTTCAATTTATTTTCTTATTTTGACTCCATTTTCTTTCTGATTTATAATTAACAGGCAACCCAGTTCCAGTACTAGAACAAGGACAGGTCTACATAATAAGTAATAATGTATGTAATGCACCAACTAGTTATGATGGAGCAGTCTTGTCTTCAATGCTATGTGCTGGACGGGCTCAAGGTGGAGTGGATGCATGCCGGGTAAGTTCAAGACAATGTTATCAATGACTTCACTCAAGTTTGTAAGTTCTTACTAGCATGTGATACCGTGATAGGCAAAGAGATAAATTGTAATACACAGTCCTGGTCCTCTAAAAATGTAAGATTTAGATTTTAGAGATAAATTTTATTTTATGAGGTTGATTTGTCATGAAATACTAATTTTGAGAAGCCAGATTGCAGAGTGGTTAATCCAAGCTCAAGAACCAGACAGTCCTGAGTTTGAATTCCTTAACCTCTATAACCAATTATTTTATCAATAAAATGAGAAGAAGAAGAAGAAGAATAGTAGTAATAGTATCTAATGTTTTTACATCCTACTAAAGAGTAGATGGAGATTAAATATGTAGGGTATATACTAAGCAACCAAGAAATACCAGCTATTTTTATTGTTATTAATCTAGATCATGATCACTGGCATTAATAACTGTAATCTCAACCATTTAACCACTATGAGGGTTTAAGTAAATTAATTACTCATCTAAGGGTCAAGGACAATAATTGATTTTAAGATTAAATAACACCTCAATATCAACACCTTGAAGATAGAAAATTTATTTTAAAAGCTTAATTACTTGAGTTAAATAGCTCTCAAATTGTAATACAGCACAAATGAGAGAAAAATTTAGAACTAGCCTATAATTTTAATCAAGTATAAAAATGCAAACAATAAATATGAAATTCTCCCTTTAAGATCATTAAAATAATATTTTAATACTAAAAATTTAATTAAGTTATCTAAACAATTGATGTGGTTATATCTTTTAATAAATTTTATCGGAAATCCAATTCCATATATTAATAGCAACAACTTCTCAATATCAGAAATTACATTCCTGGAATTAAGAAAAATCAATCTGTACTGTTTTCCTGGGAACTGTATGCAGAAAAACTAGGTTTATTCTTTCCTCAAACATTACTGAGTTTTATATTTAGTGCACATGTTTTTAAAAAGTGAATAAGAAGCACTTCTTACATAACTTTTATGAAGACCCCAACCCATACACATTTTCCCCAAAATGAAACATTTTTATTGATTGTAAGTTTTGTGTAGGTGAGGGGGGTTGTTGATTAATTTTCAAGATACTGTTAATTACTCATGGCCCTTTATTCCCAGTTTAAGTGGATATGACTTTGTGGTAGATACTACTTCTTATTCCCCTAGCAGCTTATTTTTTATTGCTAGCCCTGTTACCAACAAATTCTCAACTTTCATAGTTGTTTTCCAGATAATTCACTAATCTAATAAGCAGCACACTTCTGCACTGACAATTTCAGATCTAAGAGCATTAATACAAACTGACTTAGGGACACACATGAGTATAAAAAGGTGTTATCATGCTTTACTCATGATGCACTTTACCTCCAATATAAAAATTCAGCTCTTCCCCCAAACCTAGTTGAAGCCATAACTCATCTTGAAACTTTCCTGTGTCTTCTATTCCAGGCCTCATTAATTTTCAGCTGAAATACTATAATGCATACAGTTTGTGCCTCAAGAATAAATAGCACTTTACATAAGAGCTTATGATGTTTTATTCATTTCTGTTCATTCATTCATGCAAAGAAAATATATGAATTATTTTTTGTGCATTAGACACTTGCTAACACAACAATGAGTTCCTTGCACTCAGCAGAGCAATGTCTAGAAGAAAGAACACAAGATCAAATGTCTGCATAATCGGACAGTGAAGCTGGCTAGATACAGGGAAAAATGACATGTCCTTCTTAGTTTAGTATTTGCCTGTGCATTCTTGGTAAGACATTACACAGAAAATTTTCTTATAATAGGGAAATAGCAGCAAAAAGGCAATGGTGAAAAAAGTGCTGAGAACTGGTTAACTGAAGCACAGATGCATAATCTGAAAGAGGCAATGCCTCTGGTGATTCACACACTGACCCGTCCTCCCATCTAGACCAGTAATTAAGTAGGTATGGAAGCACTAGCTACCAAGAGCAGTCAAATGAATAGCAAACTATTCTAGAAGCACACTTGGTAATAATAGCTGATTTTTATTAGTACTGACTATATGCTAGGCAGTATGTATGTTAACCTCATTTAAACACTCAAAAACGTTTACAGATGAGGAAACCTGAGGCACAAGGAGCTATTAAATAGCTTCCCGAAGGTCATGTTGCTGATTAGTGGAGGATTCAAACGCTGGCTATCTAACTCCAGAACTCACAGATTTACCCCCATCATGCAACATGTAAGACCTACATTTGTCTAAATTTGTCTCCCCAACTGGAAAGCATATGCACATATTTGTTGGTTGGTTTGTTATTATAATTGGCTGGTCTTTCATGAGGAGCATTTTACTCATTGCCATATAAATATCTTTCTGCTTATTCATCAAAAATAAAAAATTATCTTTATTGTTGAAAGTATTACAGATTTCCCCTGTTTTTCCCCATGGACCCTCTCCAACCTACTCCCACCCCTCTCCAGGCCTTCACCACACTATTGTCTGTCTCCATGGGTTATGTATATATGCATATAAGTTCTTTGGTTAATCTCTTCCCTCTTCAACCCCTTTCCCCAGAGAATCATCAGTCTGTTGCATACTTCTATGTCCCTGGATCTATTTTGTCAGTTTCTTTTGTTCATTAGATTCCAAATCTAAGTGAGATCATATGGTATTTGTCTTTATCAGACTGGCTTATTTCACTTAACATAATACTTTCCAGGTCTTACCATGCTCTCTCAAAGGCTAAGAGATCCTTCCTTTTTACAACTCCATAGTATTCTATGTTATAAACTAGAGGCCTGGTGCACAAAATTTGAGCACTTGGCGGGGGGTGTCCCTCAGCCCGGCCTGCTCCCTCTTGCAGTCCGGGAGCCCTTGGGGGATATCTGACTGATGGCTTAGGCCTGCTGCCCAGGGGGAGTGGGCCTAAGCTGGCAGTTGGACATCCTTAGTGCTGCCGTGGAGGTGGGAGAGGCTCCCACCACCGCTGCTGAGCTTACCATAGGTGAGTCTGGCTTCTAGCTGAGCGGTGCGCCCCCTGTGGGAGCACACTGATCACCAGGAGGCTTCTCCTGCATTGAGCATCTACCCCTTGGTGGTCAGTGCACGTCATAGTGACCAGTTGTTCTGCCATTCTGTCAATTTGCATATTAGCCTTTTATTATATAGGATGTACCACAGCCTTTTTAACCACTCATCTGCTGATGGGTACTTGGGCTATTTCCAGATCTTAGCTATGGTAAGTAGCCTTGCTATGAACATGGGCATGCATATATTCTTTCTGATTGGTGATTCAGATTCCATAGGACATATTCCTAGAAGTGGGATCACTGGGTCAAATGGAAGTTCCAGTTTTAATTTTTGAGGAAACTCCATACTGTTTTTCATAGTGGCTACACCAATCTGCCTTCCCATTAACTGTGTACTAGGGTTTCCTTTTCTCCACACCCTCACAGGACTAGTCATTTGTTGATTTGTTGATGGTAGACATTTAGATAGCTGTGAGGTGATATCTTATTGTTTTAATTTAGATCTCTCAGATGATTAATGATGTTGAGCATTTTTTCATATGTCTCTTGGCCATCTGTATGTCCACTTTGGAGAAGTGTCTATTTAAGTCTTTGCCCATTTTTTAATTAGATTGTTTGTCTTCCTTTGATAAGTTGTATGAGTATATATATTTTGGAGATTAACCCCTTATCAGATGTATCATTGCTAAATATGTTCTCCCATATAGTGGAATCCCCCTTATTTTCTTTTCTTTTTTTTAAGTATTACATATGTCTCCTTTTTCCCCCATTGACCTCTCCCCAGCCACCCCCATCCCCCAGCACATGCCCTCCCCCCTCCCCCCAGTGTCTGTGTCCATTGGTTATGCTTATTTGCATGTATACAAGTCCTTTGATTGATCTCTTCCCCTCCCCACTGCCTCCCCTGCCTTCCCGCTGAAGTTCGATGGTCTGTTCAATGCTTCTATGTCTCTGGCTCTATTTTTGTTCATCAGTTATATTGTTCATTAAATTCCACAAATGAGTGAGATCATGTGATATTGATCTTTCTCTGACTGGCTTATTTCATTTTGCATAATGCTCTGTAGGTCCATCCATGTTGTTGCAAATGGTAAAAGTCTCTTCTTTTTTATAGTAGTGTAGTATTCCATTGTGTAGATGTACCACAGTTTTCTAATCCACTCATCTGCTGATGGGCACTTAGGTTGTTTCCAAATCTTAGCTATTGTAAGTTGTGCTGCTATGAACATAGAGGTGCATATATCCTTTCTGATTGGTGTTTCTGATTTCTTGGGATATATTCTAGAAGTGGGATTACTGGGTCAAATGGATGTTCCATTTTTTATTTTTTGAGGAAACTCCATACTGTTTCCCACAGTGGCTGCACCAGTCTGCATTCCCACCAGCAGTGCACAAGGGTTCCTTTTTCTCTGCATCCTCTCCAGCACTTGTTGTTTGTCAATTTGTTGATGATAGCCATTCTGACAGGTGTGAGATGGTATCTCATTGTCGTTTTGAATTGCATCTCTCAGATAATCAGTGACTTTGAGCTTATTTTCATATGTCTCTCAGCTTTCTGTATGTGCACTTTCGAAAAGTATCTATTTAAGTCCCTTGCCCATTTTTTATTGGATTGTTTAATATTCCTTTTGTTAAGATGTATGAGTTCCCTATAAATTTTGGAGACTAAGCCCTTATCAGATATAACATTGGCAAATATGTTCTCCCATTCCGTGGGCTTTCTTGTTGTTTTGTTTTGTTAATGGTTTCTTTTGCTGTGCAGAAGCTTTTTATTTTGATGTAGTCTCATTTGTTTATTTTCTCCTTAGTTTCTATTGCCCTAGGAGATGTATCAGTAAAGATATTGCTACAACATATGTCTGATAAAAAATAAAAAATTTTAATGACACCATGCAGGGAGAGTACTATGAATAGAAGGATAAGTGAGACTTCTAAAAACTCATTCAACAAATGTTTTCTTAGCATCTCCTATGGACTAGGAGCATAGGATACAGCAGTGCCTGGAATAGGTAGGCCCCTTCCCCTGATGGACTTTACAGAATGACCAGAAAAGCAGACACTGAACAAATATCATGAAAATGCAAGGAGGGTTGCAGAGATGTGCAGCTGCCACAATGAGAGAAACTGATCCAGTGCGAGTAAGTTCAAACAGGCACACGAATGTGCTGGTGTAAAATAATGATGAAGCGATAAAAAAAAAAAGATACACACAAGATATGGGAACACAGGCAGTGACAAACTAATCCAGACCAAAGGAGGGAGGGGTCGTAGAGGGGAGGGAAGGCACAGGTGGTCAGGAAGGTTTCCTCAGGAAGGTAAAGCTTGTGCTGAGCAGCAGTCAACCAGGCAACTGAAGGAACCTGGGAAATGTGCTCCTCATCTTCTCACACTTGCTGAAGGAGCAATGTGTGTGCTTGGAAAAGTTTGGTGGTTTTCACATGACTTGGTATAATATCTTACCAGGAAATGTCAGGCTAACTGTGTTGTCCTAATGGATACGATTTCTTCCACTGCCATAAAAAATGAACTCCTTAATGCTTTGGAGTTGTCTTCACACTGAAATAATTATTCTGTTTCTGTTCCTTCAGGGTGACTCTGGTGGCCCACTGGTACAACGGGACACTCGGCGGCTCTGGTTCCTTGTGGGGATAGTGAGCTGGGGGGAACAATGTGGTCTGGCAGATAAGCCAGGAGTGTACACGCGCGTGACAGCCTACCGTGACTGGATAACTGAGCAAACTGGGGTCTAGTGCAATAAATGCCTCTCTGTTGCCAAGTCTGTATGCAGGTGTGCCTGTCTAAAACTCTAAGACTCTACTTTTCAACTGCAAAATAAACTGCAAGGTCCCTATTTAACACCCTTTACATAAATATGGTTTCATCAGCAACTTAATCTTTCCGTATTGCTATGGATTTCCTATTTTCCTCAAGAAAACCATATGAACATTGCACAGTACTGTGGCAGCATGCCAGGCAGAGGTGACAGATGTATTACAGATGTGGTAACTGCTGGTAGTGAGGAAAATGGGTCTTCAGGAGGAGACACTGGAGGAACGCAGACACATCTGCAGCATCAGGGGCCTCGTCTCTAAGCAGTTTCACTGAAGCTGATACGTAGGCAGAGTATCAAAACGTGCGAAAAAAGAAGTGGTGGGATAGCATTCAAGACAGAAAGAACAACATGAGGCAAGAAAAGATACTATTTATTTGAAATTTCTGCTTACTCAATATTTTATGGGTGGTATTGAGTCCTAAAATTAAATATATATAAAGTCATCATACAGTCCTACAGCAATCTTAATTATCCTGTAAGAATGTGCTCCCATAAGAGCTTACTGATGAATTTTAGGCATTTAAGATCAAAGCTAAAATATTCACTTCTCAAGTAAGACCCGAAAAATTAAAAATAATTTTCAAGACAACTTTTATTAAAGATATTCTTGATCTATGTGAAAGAGAGATTTTATTTCCTCCATAGCTAAATTTAGGAAATACATCTATACATCTTGGGTAACTTACAACTACACAGAGCTTTCTTACAATTAAATAAGAGTAATTTTAAGAACTTAAGAACACTAGTGGCAGTTATTTTTTAGAGTTTAAGAATCCTCAAAACCTAAACCCAAATAATGAATTGGAAGTCATGAGGAAAAACAAATGTGAAGAATTGGTTTGCAAAGAGAAAGTTTAATTTCAATGAAATGATCTTAGAGAGACAAAGGAACTTTTCTCTCTCCCTCTTTCTTTCTTTCCCTCTCATACACACACAAACATAAATTAAATAAGATATATTAAAATGTAATGGCACAGCAATTTATATCATCTGAATCATGAATGTTACTGAATTTTTACGGGATCCTAGCATAGCTAAAGCGTGGTTATGCATAATCATCTATGTGTCAGGGCTTCCTCCTTCCAAAAGCTAACTTATGGGTACCAGAAAAACCACATGCGTTATGATGAAAACTTCTTAAAATTCCTCGCGTAAAATTGTGAGATCTACATTGAAGTCATTTACTTTTAAAGAAAAGAAGTTGAAAATTTAACCAACTCCTGGTGAAATGTATAAATAAACTGTTGGCTTACTTTATTTCAAATAAATCTTAAAAATCAGTTCCCTGCCTAAGTATTTATGGAAGTTATGATTTATGGAGGACAATCCAAAACAATTTATTTAATTGGTTCTCAGGTAAGAGAACTGCCAACTTGACTCTAAAAGCTTGGCACTTTCTGCTGCCTTATAATCAAGCTCTATAACTGAGGCAAGCGTCCAGCTTGACACTCCCTTGCTCCACCCTGTGAGGACAATATTAAACTGGTAATTTAGAGTATGCCCCAACGGGACTGGGTTTTCTACCTGTGTTGGTATGTTTGGAAGTGTGTGTGCTGTCACATAATCATAAATGCATTTTTGTTTATTCCTACATATTGAAAGCTATATAAAGGAAATTACTTATTTGAAAAAATATAAAGAAAACTCAATTATTTATTGAAATGCTAGCAGAAATTTTCTAGCACCCTAATTCAGTGCCAGAAAGACTTAGACATACCAAGGAGAATCCTGTTCAATGTATAGAAAATACACAGACAAACCAATAAGAAAACATGGCAAACAAACTGAACACTTCTGAGTTTAAGATAATGAACAGAACTAACAAAAGAGTCAGAATTATCCAAGAAAATTTAGAGCTAACAATTGACTTTTTCTTGCACTTGGAGGTCTTGATTATAGAGTGGTCGATCAATAGTTTAAAATATTTATTAAGCCCTTCTATGTTTCAGGTTTTCTACTACATACTGATGAAACAATGATAAGTAAGGTCTTAGTCCCTGCCCTTAAGACACTCAGAGAATGGTGGTGTTGACAAAACCATAACATAATGGATGCAACGATAAAGTGTATGATATTTATTACAGAATAACAAAAGAAGGAGAAGGTCCTAGAAGACTCAAGGAAAATATTTTATAATATCAAAAGAGAGTCTTCCAGAGCATCAATTTGCCATGAACCATGCTAATTACTCTGTGGTTAGAGAAAAAGGGATCTAAGAACTTAAATTATTCACCTGAAATGGCACAGGCTCTAACTTACACAATTCAATTACCACTTTCCAGTTTGCTAAACAATAAATGGTCTAAACAGATCCAAAATAGATTCTCTCTCTGTTTTTTATATGTGTACATAATCCAAATCTCAAAACCCAGCTCTTTCCATTTCTAATCAGTCAGTTTGATTAATCTCCAATGGGGAAAACAGGTCATTTCCCCCACATATTTCTAGTGACTTGTTTCTAAAACAACCAGTTGTTTTAAAGAAACTGGTCCTGCCCTAGCTGATCTGGCTCAGTGGATGGAGCGTTGGCCTGTGGACTGAAAGGTCTCAGTTCGATTCCGGTCAAGGGCATGTACCTTGGTTGCAGGCACATCCCCAGTGGGAGGTGTGTAGGAGGTGGCTGATCGAGGTTTCTCTCTCATCGATGTTTCTGACTCTCTATCCCTCTCCCTTCCTCTCTGTAAAAAAAATCAATAATATATATATTTTTTTAAAAAGAAACTGGTCCCTTATTATGGGAGCTATTTAATCAAAAGCTGGATTGTTTCCTCTAGAAATGTTTTAGAAGGTTTCTGAAATGGTTCAGCCTAATAGTAGATCATTCCTATGGTCCCTTTCCATCTAAGATTCGCACCATGATACACAAATAGTTCGGAGGAAGCATGAGACCTCTGTGAAGAAGTAAGTTCAGAGTATTGGAACACTTGTTTGTTTAATCTGGTGCACAACCATGAAACAAATCATCTAGAGTAAAGAAATCAAACCAATCAGAATTCAAATTAAATAGAAACTCATTTTGGAGAAAAAGGCACTGCATGAAATTGAAGAATTAATTTTGAAGCAAGCCAGAGCTCACAGGGCTTTCTCCAGGGCTAACTCTACATGTAACCTACCTCCAAACATCAAAATTAGACTGATATTACTAAAGCAATAAAAAATAAAACATTTGATACATTAATAAATGTTTTTCCTCTGAAAAAAATCATCCATCTAACCAGTCATTCATTTCTTTCATTCTTCCATTTGTTTGCCAATAGCTTTTGAGCATTTATAATGTACCAGGCAGTATTCCGGAGTAGTCAAACAAGTTCTAAAAAAGAGAAACCAGGCAGAGGAAGAAGCAAGGTCAAAAGTTCTGAGGTGATTACAAGTCTGAGGGTTTGAAGAACTGTACAAAGTTAATGTGACTGGGGCAAAACTAACTAAAGAGAGATGGGTTAGATGAGATTGAAGAAATAGGCTTAGGGGCTTTATGAAGAAGTTTGGATTTTATTCTAAACTAGTGGCCCGGTGCACAAAATTCATGCACATTAAAAGGGAATTAATTAAAGGAAATCCTATATAATGAAGAGGTAATATGCAAGTTGACTCTCACGCCCTCACACAAGATGGCCACCCCCATGTAGTCACAAGATGGCCACCACAAGATGGCCAGTAGGGGAGGGCAGTTGTGGGCGATCAGGCCAGCAGATGAGGACAGTTAGGGGCGACCAGGCCAGCAGGGGAGGGCAGTTGGGGGTGACCAGGCCTGCAGGGGAGGGCAGTTGGGGGTGACCAGGCCTGCAGGGGAGGGCAGTTGGGGCCAACCAGGTGGGCAGGGGAGGGCAGTTAGGGGTGACCAGGTCAGCAGGGGAGTAAGTTGGGGGTGACCAGGCTGGCAGGGGAGCAGTTAGGCATCGATCAGGCAGGCTGGCAAGGGAATGGTTAGGGGGTGATCAGGCTGGCAGGCAGAAGTGGTTAGGGGCAATCGGGCAGGCAGGCAGGTGAGTGGTTGGGAGCCAGCAGTCCCGGATTGTGGGAGGGATGTCCGACTGCCAATTTAAGCCTGATCCCACAGTCGGACATCCCATGAGGGGTCCCAGATTGGAGAGGGTGCAGGCTGGGCTGAGGGACAACCCCCACCCCCCAGTGCACGAATTTCATGCACTGGGCCTCTAGTGTTTTAATATTGCTATTTGCCCTTTCTCTATAATAGAAGTGTCAGAGATGAAAGAAAATTAGTAAAATGTATATGAAAATCTCCCTCCTGTCAGAGTCTGGGATGCGCTGTGGGACCCAGAGAGTCAAGTCCCCACCCACCCACACGTGCCTCGAAATTGCGCCAGATTGAGACCCAGCCAGCCCCACCATTATTGGGCGAGTCCCAGACCCAGCTGGCCCCACCCCTGTCAAGCCCCGCCAGGCAGGGGGCACAACATCAGGTCCCTCATCAAGCCCCGCTGGGTGGGGGCCAGAGCCTCAGGTCCCCCTTCAAGCCCCACTGGGTGGGGGTGCATGGCCTCAGGTCCCCTATCAAGCCCTACCAGGGTGGGGGCAAGGCCTGAGGTCCCCTGTCAAGCCCCACTGAGTGGGGGGCACAGCCTCAGGTCCCCCACCCCAGCCCGGTGCCACACAGCCTCAGGTCACTGCTGATCAGTCATTTCGGCATCACGGCTGACGACCATTTGCATATTAACCTTTTATTATTATGATTTGAGACAAGATTTTGTGATCAATTTTCCATTTTCTAAAGATTTATCTGGCTACTCTAAAAGGAAAGAACTACAAGAGGACAAAAGTAGAAGGCAAATGAGTCAGGAGACACAGTAATCCAGGAAAACAATGGGTCTGACTTGGATTGAGGCATGAGCAGTGAAGATGGTGAAAAATTGTTGAATTCAGGAAATATTTTTAGAAAGAAACCATAGGAATTTTTAATAGACTAAATTTAGGGGCTGAGAGAAATGGAGAGATCAAGGTTGACTCAACTTTTAAGCCTGAACAACTGAGAGGAAACTTTGGGAGGAAGAGCAAGTTTGGGGATGGATAATCAAGAGTCTCTTTCTGAGCCTATTACATTCGATATGTACAAGCCAGCAGGTCAAGCAAACAACTGTAAATATAGATCATGAGCTTGGGGGAGGGATTGAGATGTGACATAACCTCTTTGAAGACATTTACATTTTCAAGGAAGTAGGAGAAAAAAGTGATATTGAATGACTAGAAGAAAGAATGGGAAATGTAGCTTTTAGAACATAATACTAGAAAACATCTTTTTAATTTGCATCTCTCAGATGATCAGTGACTTCAAGCACTTTTTCATATGCCTTTTGGCCTTCTATATGTCTATTTTGGATAAGTGTCTATTGAGGTCCTTTGCCCATTTTTTAATTGGGTTATTTATCTTCCTTTTGTTAAGTAGTATGAGTTCCCTGTAGATTTTGGAGGTTAACACCTTATCGGATATATCATTGGCAAATATGTTCTTCCATACAGTGAGCACTCTTGTTATTTTATTGATGGTTGCTTTTGCTGTGCCTCACACCTGTAAGAATGGCTGTCATCAACAAATCAACAAACTACAAGTGTTGGCGAGGATGTGGAGAAAAAGGAACCCTCATGCACTGCTGGTGGGAATGCAGACTAGTGCAGCCTCTGTGGAAAACAGTATGGCATTTCCTCAAAAAACTAAAAATGAAACTCCCATTTGACCCAGTGATCCCACTTCTAGGAATATATCCCAAGAACTCAGAAACACCAATCAGGAAGAATATATGCACCCCTATGTTCATAGCAGCACAATTTACAATAGCTAAGATTTGGAAACAGCTTAAGTGCCCATCAGCAGGTGAATGGATTAAAAAACTGTGGGACATCTATACAATGGAATACTATGCAGCTATAAAAAAGAAGGAATTATTACCATTTGTAACAGCATGGATGGAACTGGAGACCATTATGTTAAGCAAAATAAGCCACTCAGAGAGAGATAATATCACATGATCTCACTCATATGTGGAATCTAATGACCAGCATAAACTGATGAACAAAAATAGACCCAGAGACATAGAAACATTGAACAGACTGTCAAATCTCAGAGGGAAGGCAGGGGAGGGTGGGGGGGGGGAAGAGAGAACAACCAATAAACTCATATGAGTATATGCATAACCCAAGGACTCAGACAGTGGGTAGTAAAGGCTTGGGGGTAGGGGAGAAGAGGGCAATGGGGGGAGGGGGAAGGGACATATATACTCCTTTCAACAATAAAGATTTATTAAAATATATACTAGTATATATATATATATGTATATATATATCCTACCTTATAATAGAGAAACATGCAAATTGACCGCACCTCCGCTATGCCCATGATTGGGCTGGTGAGAGGCTGGGGGGTGGGACTCTGGGTGGCCTATCCGGCCGTTGAGAAGATCAAGATGGCGGTGCCCAATCCTCTTAGTTCCGGGGGTCCCTGGGGAGATCGCCAACCTGGGGGGGGCATGGCCGGGCCCATCCAGCTGCTCCTGGGGGTCCCCGGGGCGATCGCCAACCTGGGGGGGCGTGGCCGGGCCCAGCCAGCTGCTCCCAGGGGTCCCTGGGGAGATCGGCACCCCGGGGAGGTGAGGCGGGACTTGCCCAGCTGTTCCCAGGGTCCCTGGGAACATTGCAGGCATGTGGTTGCTGAGACCCAGACCAGGCCTCTGGCCACAGATTCATAGCTTTGCGGAGACCTAGGGCAGGGATCTGCCTCATCTGCAGAGAGACAGAGGTTCTGCAGTGCCCCCAAGATGTGGGTGGGCCCAGCCAGGGATCAAGGGGCATGGAAGGACTCCTGGCAGAGGGGCAAGGACCCTCACCCCTGAGGCGGGGGTTGAGGGGTGGTGCCACCTCAGTGGAGGGGTGCTGCACTGCAGGGTACTGGACTGACTGATGTGATTCAGAGAAGCTCCCAGTGCTAATGGGCCTCGCTCAGGCGGCCTTCACACTTCAGAGGCAGTGACTCCTGCTCCTGCCTTCACCCAAAAGCAAGCTCGGGACACCCTGCCCCAAAGCAGAGCATGCCTAGGCAGTGAGTGGGAAGCCTTCCACCTGCTTCAGAGAAGGGGGGGCAGTAAAGAATGGGGGGAGAGGAAAGAATGTGGAGCATCCTCAATGAAGAGGTGCTTGAGAAAGAGGCTCAGAAGCCTGACTGGAAGGTTTGTTCTGTTTGCCGGGCCGCTGCCCCTTAGGAAACGCAAAGAGCATGGCTCTGAGGGCTTCCTGTGTGCTGAGTCAAGTTCCACAGCCAACTGGAATTGGCCTCAGTTTCCTGGTCTGTAAAATGGATGAAGCGTGTCCCAGTGCCTCAGTTTCCTGGTCTGTAAAATGGATTACACGTGTCCCAGTGCCTTCACTGAGCTTTGATGGCCAATTGAGATACTATATAAAGAAAATGAGGGAAGAAGTGAGAAAGAAAAGGAAGGACGAGCAACACAAAAGAAAGACTGAAAGGAACCTGTAAACCCATTGTCACATAAATAGGGAATATAGTCAATAGTGTTGTAATGATGGTATGATGCCAGGTGGGTACTAGAAATATCGGGGAACACTTTGTAAAGTATATGATTGTCTAACCACTATTCTGTAACTAATATAAAACCTGAAACCAATACAAAATAATGTTGAATGTAAAGAAATGAAAATTGGAGTGAAATTTTTATAAATTTCAAAGTTTAAATAAAAGCTGTAAAGGAAGGAAGGGGAGAATAAAAAGTGTTTTTCATTTGCCACTTCATTAAAAAGACAGTTGTCTTTATATGGTGCTTTTATACTTTTCTAAGTCATTATCTCATTTTAATTTCCGGGCAACTTAAAGACAAGATAAGTATCCCCTCCACTATTCAAAGAAAGGAAATCTTGGTGTCTGGTCCTAATGATTCAATCGTCAAGCCCTTATTGTAAAGCAGGGTTAGTAAAATTTTCTGTGCAGGGTCATATCTATACTAATAAAAGTCTTGGGGGTGATCAGGCCAGCAGGGGAGGGTATTTGGGGGCAATCAGGCCCGCAGAGGAGCAGTTAGGGGGCAATCAGGCCAGCAAGGAAGCAGTTAGGGGGCAATCAGGCAGGTAGGTGAGCAGTTAGGAGCCAGCGGTCCCGGATTGTGAGAGGGATGTCCAACTGCAGTGAGAGGGATGTCCAACTGCAGGATTAGGCCCGATTCCACAGGAATCGGGCCTAAACCTGCAGTTGGACATCCCCCTAGGGGTCCCATATTAGAGAGGGTGCAAGCTGGGCTGAGGGACACCCTCCCCAGTGCACGAATTTCGTGCACCGGGCCTCTAGTATATATATATATGTATATATGTATATGTGTGTGTGTGTGTGTGTGTGTGTGTGTGTATATATATATATATATATATATATATATATATATAGTATATGAGCTCAAGAAATATCTTGATATCTTAAAGAAGATGAAAACAAAATGTTTTTAGCATCACAGCAAAAAGGGACTTAAAAATAATGTTACATTTGATTTTATTAAAAGTAAGAATTTTTTGTTATTCAAAAGATTCCATTAAAGGATAAAAAGACCAAATGACTGAGTGAGATTATTACAATACACATAACTAACAACTATCTTATATCTAGAATTTATAGGAAGGACTACAAATCAATAAGGAAAAGACAGATAACTCGGTAGAAAATGGGCAAAAGGTTGAAACAGGTACATCAAAAATAGAAGAAATCCAAATTTCATTTAAATTTTATACACCTATAGGATTGCCTAGCAATGTTAACATTATGAATATACTTAAACATGTCTAATGTGCATGGTTCTATTCCAATAATAGATTCTATTTCTTCCACAACTAGTCATTTTCCTAAACTATGTTTTTGAGGGTAAAATAAAAAGATACATATAATCCCATTTTGTAACAAGATACAGGCTTAAATGATTCAGATAGATTGTTAAACAATTGTACTTGCAATAATAAAAGTGAAAATGTTTTAAATAAAAGCTGTGTGTGTGTGTGTGTGTGTGTGTGTTTAAATAGAATACTTATAAAGCCCTTAGAAAAATAGTTAGGGAATCAATGTTCCCAAATTTTCTTAGCTGGTAATTTTCTACATTTCCATTTGTATATTCTCTTTGTGAATGATATAAATTTAAGATTAGCATTTTACAGATTTTATAATTTTCAATGTTTTATAGAGAAAGTCTTGAAGTAAACATCTTTTAATATTCTAAACATTTCCACTTTCTATAACCATAGCAATTAAGTTTCCTGTTTTTGTACTACTAGTCAGGAAAAATGGCCAGGGTTTCCTACCAGCTGTTTCTTATTTATTTATGTATTTACTAGAGGCCTGGTGCACAAAAATTCATGCACTTCGGGGGGGGGGGGTCCCTCAGCCTGGCCTTCCCCCTCTCACTGTCCAGGAGTCCTCAGGGGATGCCCTACTGACAGCTTAGGCCCGCTCCCCATGGCTGATCAGGGGAAGGCACCACCCCCATTACCCCCTCACTGCTGCTGCCTCTGGCCTCCCTCCATGGGAGGCAACCCGTCAATCAGGGGAAGGTGACGCCCCCATCACGCCTCTGCTGCTGCCACTGCCAGCCATGCAGCTGCCTGAGCCTCAGCCCTCGCAGCCACCGTGGTTTGCCTGAGCTTCAGCCTGGCCCTCATTGCCTGAGCCTCAGGCTCTGGGTAGCAGCAGCCGCCATCTGTGGCTTGTCTGAGCCTCAGGCAGCCGCTGCAGCTTTGTCCAGAAGGACACAGCATCAAGTCCCCTCCCATCTGCACGCTCCTCGCCAAGCACGCAGCCCTGCCCACACGTGCGTGCCTGCCGCACAGGCAGCCTCCTGCTGATCGGTCTTTACGGCGTGATAGCGTACGGCCATTAGCATATTAGCTCTTTATTATATAGGATGTATTTATTTATGTATTTATTTATTGATTGATTTAATGTTTTTATTGATTTCAGAGAGAGGAAGGGAAAGGGAGAGATAGAAACATCAATGATGAGATAGAATCATCAATTGGCTGCCCCCTGCATGCCCTCTATTGGGGATCCAGCCCACAATGTGGTCATGTGCCATGACCAGGAATTGAATCATGACCTCCTGGTTAATGGATATACCTCAACCACTGAGAAACACCAGCTGGGCTGTCTCTTTATTTGATTTGCAACTGGAGGAAAAATTGTCAAATTTAGTAACCAACTCTATCACTTTGAGATACTAATAGATGTTCAGAAAAGAAGAATCAGTAAATCTCTTGAATATTATGAGATATTTATATGTTTCTACTAATAGCAGGAAAATGTCAGAATTTTACCTAAACTTTCTATTTCATCTAGTTTTCTGTAGTGTAATTGGCTCATAACTTTAAAATGTGGGTTTTATTATAAACATCCACACTGAAGAGAAACTTTAACCTTATCTCAGAGCCTTACTGATGAATTTTTAGATGGCAACAATATAAAGCTAAATTTCATGAACAGCAATGATGGCTGTTAGTGTAACTATCTATGTGGATAATACAGGGGTTGGCAAATGTAGGTTTACAGTTGTTAGTATGAGAAACACAGTTTCTTCCTGTTTATTTATTTATTATTGCATTATTTATTGTTATTATTAACCTACTTTGGCCCACCAGACATTTTTGCATATTGTTGTGTTTAGAAAAATAAGGAATAAGGAAATAAATTCAACTCATAATATGATCTAATGGTCACATTAGTCGAAGAGGTAGTATTTTCCTTAAAAGTTACTTAAACTCTATGCAAAAGGTCAGAGAAGTTAATTGATGTGACCAACTTCATCCACTAGAAAAAGGCAGAAGACAACTCAACTGCTGGTTATCTGATTCAGACCAAAGTTCTTCACCACTCCCCACCTCTCCCTACGATGTACCCTGCTCTTCCCCTCACATTGGTCTATTGAAGGACCATGGTGAGCCATGCCAGGGTTTCCGTTTCCTTTTCTGCAAAGCTTCAACAAGAATACTCCCTACTTCCTAGGGTTTTACTTCAGGTAAATGAGGAAGTGTGAGCATTTATATAAAATAGAAAATTTGGTTATTAAAAAAAAATTTTAATAGAATAACTGAGTCAACAACAAAAATTTTAAGTGGGAATTTTTACTCTGAAGATATACAATCAGGCAATTTATTTCACAACCAACTATAGAGTCTAAAAATGTATTTTATATTACTCTTTAATTTCAATGATAATAAGAGTGACATCTTTTATTGAAGATCTAAACCACTCAGAAAAGAAGTGCCACTCTTCAGCAGAAAGTACAAAATTGTCTCGAATTCGGAGGTTCCAGTGCTATTAGGTAAAGGATCTTGGTTACCTGCAGTCTGGCTGGGTAGTTTCAAGAAGGCTGTCTGTTTTTTTAATGATTCCATTCAGAATTCTTGCCAAACAAAACCTGATCAGGAAACATTAAAGTGTAAAAGCTTCAAAATTCATACTCTCTTGTTAGCAACAGTTACATTTTCTTGTTAAGTGAAGTTAACATTAAATCTTTCTTTTTACACAACAAAGTGCTTTCCCTAATTAGTGTGTTTGGGGAAGGGACAGAAGCTCTCATAAAATGCCTTCTCGATCTCTTTCTTTTATAAAAATGAAGCACAGCTACAATATTATAAAGTGAGCTTGTTTACATGATTACAAAACTCATTTGAGTAGAACTCATAAAACAGACAATTTCAATGAATTCTAACATTAATATAATGAAAGTGTGGTAGTTAATATTTTCATGCCTACCCTACTATTAAACCTATAAATTATATGAACTTCCTCTAGCCTATCTGTTAAAACTTGCTCCAGATAAAGTAGTTTATAAGGATATCTCTTTTTACTGGCAGTTTTGCTAGGATACTCCCACATAAGCTGATTTGCTGGGTTACCCAGTGTAAACTGCTCTCACTCGCTTCACCTGACCAATTCTGAAGTTATGCTTCAGCTGATAAAATTTATTTAGGTTAAATAATGTTAAGCCGAAACCGGTTTGGCTCAGTGGATAGAACGTCGGCCTGCGGACTCAAGGGTCCCGGGTTCGATTCCGGTCAAGGCATGTACCTTGGTTGCGGGCACATCCCCAGTAGGGGGTGTGCAAGAGGCAGCTGATCGATGTTTCTCTCTCATCGATGTTTCTGGCTCTCTATCCCTCTCTCTTCCTCTCTGTAAAAAATCAATAAAAAATAAATAAATAAATAATGTTAAATTCATTTTAACATTTCCTCACTAACTGTTCTACTTCATCAGGGGTATTTGTCTTTGATAAATAGGAACCATGAAAGCAAAAGTTGCCTTTCCCCCAGGATTTTTTAGAAAAATAATGTATGATGGTGGACCAAGCAAAGATGACTGATGATATTCTAATGTTGTTTATAATTGTAGCCTAACAATAGTCAAATATCTGGTCAAGTCAGTCAGGTGGCCTCCCACCATCAGGCAGCCCTGATATGACTTTTGCTCAGTAAAGAACAAATGACTATTCATTTCTAACCAAATGCTTTGCCAATGTCTTCACACACATGTAGACAGCTATATCTGTTTAATATTGCTTGACTATTTAACTCCTGAGATTGTTTTACAGAGTCATTATGAATAGCTGCCAATTCTCCCTAGAGAGGTCATTTGTTCAGGTGTCCAGCATACAATATATGTATCACATGTTAAGGAATAACGTACAAAACTATGAATAAAAATTCCCATTAACAGTAAGTAAAATAATAAACTAAAATTTCATACAAAAAATTGTTTTCTTATAGATCAAAAACCTAATCATTGAAATAATGACCTGCAATAATAAGAGTAGTGATAAGAATGATAGTTATAAATAGTTGATATTTGTGAAGCATTTGCTAACCACCTGGCCCCATGTAATAATGCCAGGACAGATATTATTACAACTATTTCTTTAATATGCTTTATTGATTTTTTTAAGAGGGAAAGAGATAGAGAGATAGAAACATCAATGAGAGAGAAATATTGATCATCTGCCTCCTGCACATCCCCTCTGAGAATGGAGCCTGCAACCCTGTAATGTGCCCTGACCAGAAATCCCACTGGTGACCTTTTGTTTCATGGGTTGATGCTCAACCACTGAGCCACGCCGGTTGGGCACAACTATTTTTAACAGGGAAAACCTAAGGTTTAGAGAAGTTAAGTAAATATCTAAGATCATAGAACTGGTAAATTGCATAGTTAGGATTTCCAGGCAGGTTTTCAGTTCTAAAGCCTGTGTACTTATTCTTTAGACACTAATTATTAGCATAATTTTAATTTTTTATATATAAATGTTATCTTTATTTTCCCAACCCTATCAGTTTTCAACTTAAGAATCAGACCCTGTAAATACAATTTCCTCTACATTATAATGGTATTCATGTTCTCATGAGTACCTTCCACATTATGGGAATCTCCATGTTCTGGTGATCTAGCTTTTCAAGGGTTATTATGCACTCGCATCCCTTATTATCAACAAATATGCACTGGCTGTCATTCAAATTGGAACCTACAGAATAATGACACTCAGATGGTTTAGTAATTTTCTTTTTGTTCTTCTCCGTGTCTTTATGGACAAATTCTCACTCATAGTGTGATCATATACAGCCTCCTTTTGAACCATGTTGCTTCTATCTGTAAGTACCACATAGAACCTGACCTATTTTCCCTTCTTTCCCAGTCTCAAACATGCCCATAGCCTGTGCCCATGAAGCCACTCATTCATATAAGCCTCACCACTGTAACCACCTATCTTCAACAGATGTTTCTTCTGGAGATTTCCTAAACTTCCAACCCCCAGGAATGATGGGGGTGTCTATGCAGGGGCAGAAAGACTGGCTTCTCTCAAAGTCTGTGCCACACCTTTTCAACAATCATTCAACAATAAACAATTCTGAGGGGTCTAAAGACTCAAAAAAATCTCTTGAATATTTCATTCATTAATCATGTCTTGCTTAAAATCTCACCAAACTCCTCATTTTAATAAAATGTTCTTCAGTTTAGGGCCTTGACTGCTCCAACTCTAAGAGCTGACAGTCCCAAGGACCCGATGCATCCCCTGCACTCCCTCTGGCCACCGCCACCAATGTAAAACTGACTCCTATGAAGGAAAGAAAACTAAAGCTTTCATATCAATGTGATGAAACAGATGCTGAGAGGGAACTTAGGATGAAGGTGTGAAGGATATTGATAAAGGCTTCTGCACTTTAACTAGTGTTCTACTGTAGTTTTTAAACTACTATAGCTTTTTCTACACACATGGTTAACTGAATCAAACACTATCTGCAATTCCTAAACTCCTTTCTAGTTCTAATGATGTCCTGAGTTAATACCACTCATAGTCATGCTCATCCTGGGCCACCTGAGAAATCCTTCCTATTGCTCCTCTTTGATGATTTATGCATCTCATCTGATAAATTCCCTGGCTTTTTTTTGGTCCTGAACAGGCTTAAGATACAAATTTATTTCTTTTCAATCTTAAATATTCCACTTTCTCCCTACTTTTGAGGGTTAGAGCATTTTAATGAGAAAGGTATAAATTTGAGTGAACTGTCAAAATCATGAGCAATAAAAATATGATTATAGAAAAACCAACAACAGCTCCAAAGATATGTTTAGACCACCTACTTGGACCAACTTTTTTAAAAACTTTAACATTATTCTTCAAATTTTATGTTCTATATAATTATATTATTCTGTGTTGTTGTTTTTTTAAATCCCTGTTCGGTTTGTAGCTCTTATCAGAACAAGGCAACAATTTTTCTAAAACTCTGAAGCTTTTTTTCAATCCCTTCTCTAAAACTTTTCTATTTAGGACACTTGTCAAACTTGTTTTATATAAACTGCCTATAACTTCATTTTTCTCCAAACCTGGCTCAGGAAACATCAATTGCAACATAAAATGCCCTTAATTTTATAGAAACACTTATCCATAATATGAGATCAAAATGCAGTTTCTTTTTCATCAATTCTAGATACCCAGAGGTAAGTACAACTTTTGTTTCTTTGTAATTTCATATAATCTGGGGGATAAATGCTAGTTTAAAAACATGTAATTTTAGGACTCTCTTCAATGGCAAACATTTAAAAAACTAGAAAATAAGAATAACTCTTTAATAAGGAAGACCTCTCTAGTTAGAGGGATTCTTAAAACCTGCTTCCCCCCAAAAAAAATGTTTTTAACTTTTAAAAGTAAATTTTTAAGAATTTTAAATAATAATTTAAAAGTGAACCAAATAAAAATGCTCTGTAAATGAGATAAAGAACCTAGAGAAATAAGAACTAAAGCACATAGCATTTGCCTCAAGCAGACTTGAAATTACCTATTAATTAAAAGAAAATATTTACTGAAAAGTGAATATATATTTTAAATTACAAACATATGGAAAAGTTCAATAAAAGCCTATATTTTGAAATCCTAGATTTTAATTATTCAGGTAAGTTTTTAACATTTAAGAATGCAAAGTCTATATATGTCTATTTACAGTTTATGTTTCTTATGGAACTCAACAATATTGAACAATATAATTATTGTTATTCAGAAGACAAAAATATATAGCCAATAACCTATGACCAGTTTTTCGATGAAATTTATACAATCACATCATATATGTGTACAAACTTTTCACAAAAATTTTCTGGGATTTAAGTTTTCAATAAATTAAAATATTATTGACTTTCATCTCAGAATTCCCACCATGATGCATAACAGATAACAGATATTCAATGAATACTGAATGTTTTAAAATCTTTAAAATAAATTAAAGTTTTAAAATCTTAATGGCATTAAAAGGCAAATTAATTTTTTTGTTCACCATAGATGAGATTATAGCCACAAAGATAATTTTATATTATATGCAGCAATTTTTTATTATGACTTCCAAAACCAAAATATACTTGGAAAAATCTAGAATGCATCTTTAAACATTACTAAACTTCTTTCAAATACTTTTTCGAGCATACAGCATTTATTAATGGGTCAGAAAGGTATATACAGAGACACACAGACACTCAGACACACAAGTATTTTCAAACACATACAATTTTGAAACTTAAAGGAATAATATATAAACATAAAAACAATCATACGCACATTAACCAAAACAACAACAACAAAAAAGTAGTCTCAGGTAAGAATAAGAATAATTAGAGAATTTAACCAATATTAGTTTTTGTTAGACAATTTTTACAAAAATAAAGTATGAGTTATTAACAATAAGTATATACATAGATATTCATTAACAAAATGTATAATACTATTTTTCAAAGTATAAATTTCATGTAAATTCATACTTTGAATTTCATGTAAATTCATACTTTGAATTTCAAGTTTAAACTAACTTGTTGGTATTTCAAATAAAAAAAATTTTTACATAGAACAATGTCCTCTAAAATAGCTTATTATATTTAAAAGCCAATAAAAAATTTTTCTTTGGCAAATACCTTTTTAAAAACTGAACTATCTTTATGTTTTACCCTTTGTGATTTTATAAAATTTCTCTTCAGTCAATGTTTTCTACTTTAAAAGTACATAACATATATTTTATACTTTTAAAAGAGATCTATTTTAAGTTTTCACATGAAATGTTAAAAGTAACTTTAACTGAATAAAAAACAAAGTTTCTTCATTTTAAAAGAATGAATTTTGCAGGCATATTGTAAGAATGGGAAGGAATTAAAAGCTTTTTAAAAAAATCAGTGACACTGCCAATAATCAACGACAATCAATTTTCACTTTCAGTTCACATCTAAATTTATATATAATTTTACTTGGTTTATAATCATAACTGTTGGTTCACAACTTGGCCCCTGTACACATAGGGCAAGGAGGGAGGAAAGACAGAAGCCACTCTAGATTGTAGGTGGCAGGTTTTAATAAGCAAGGGAACTTACTTATGAGGCTTGGCTTGAGCAACAGTGATATGAGATCTCCACACTCACCTGCCAGAATCATAAAAGTTTATCTCTTACCTGAGTTCAGTCACGTATTCAATCCAGTGGTGTCAACGCACATTGTTCTCTCAAGGTTGCGCCCTTGAAGACGGCTCCTACCATGGGAATGGTGAGCAGAACTTACATTCCAAGGACGGGGTGCGGGGGAGGGGGGGGGCGAGCGGGGGGTTGGGGAGCCTCTGATTGCTGGAGTCCAGCTCCTGAGTAAACCTGTGGCCCGTGGTCCTATCCTCTCAATAATCTCCTCCAACAATGTATAAAACAATTTTGTATTCTGCTTTATTCACTTTATATTTTAATGTCATTTTATACTGCTTCATGATAACTGTCAAAAAGCTTTAAGTTTAGCCTACATTTCAATGCATCAGTTAACATTCATTTAAAAATTCGTTTTTAAATTTTTTTTCACTTCAAGCCAGTGGTTCGTTGACTGAATTTTTTAGTGATAGCTTTTAAAGTGGACACTTGGCATTGTAATAAGGAAAAGAAGAACAGGGGAAAAAAAAGTAAAATATAGTTAAACCTTGAACAACATGGGTTTAACTGAATAGCCTGGCTTATATGCAAATTTTTTTTTTCAATACACTTGGCCCTTATATCCTCAGGTTTTGCATTTATAGATTCAACCAATCAAGAATCAAAAGCAGTATTTTCAAATGCTCACCCATAGATTCCTAACTGCAGATTGAAAATACAGTTGACCCTTGAACAGGTGGGAGTTAGGGGTGCCAGCTCCCGAGCAGTGGAAAATTCATGTATAACTTTTCACTCCCCAAAAACTTAACTACAGTCAGACTTTGCATCTGTGGATTTAATCAACCACAGTTGGGAAATTACAGTTGGAAATGGGAAAATATTGTTTTCTGTGTGTGGTTGGTTGAATCTATGGTCACCAAATCTGCAGATACAAAGGGCCAACTATATTTATCAAAAAAGGTCCATGTCTATTTGAAACTGCACAGTTCAAACCCTGTTGTTCAAGGGTCAACTATACTGTTTTCAAATCAAGGTTGGTTGAATCTGTGATGCAAAGGGCCAACAGTAAAGTTTGGGGGAGAGGAAAGTTATATGTGGATTTTTGGACAGGGTGAGGGGGGTTCAATGTTCCCACTGCTGTTCAAGGGTCAACTATACTTTTAGTTTTTTAAAGTATTGTAGTATACATTATCACAAATGTTAGACATAAAATATATCTAACTTTCAAACAGAAAAGTATGGAATTTAAAAGGAAACTTAGAGTTGTAACTTCCAGGTGGCTAAATATTAGAATGTGTCCTATCTAGTTTCCACACCAATATCTAAATTGGCTGCCAAGAAACACAATGCTCTCCAAACCTTTGAAAAACTAGCAGTTAAATCTTTTTTTTTTTTTTTTTTTTAGTAAAAACAACACCCTTTGGATTTCAGGGAATATAAAATTCTTTAATGGGCACTAGTATTAGGATCATTGTAAAAATTTCAGGAAGGAATTCATCAAAGGATGATATATGGGTTGAAAGAGTCAAGAGTGATATGAGTTGGAGAGCATTCAGATTCTAATGGAGGGTTAGAGCTTGGACAGCCATTGGCCTTCCACCAAAAAGCAATAACGAAACTGCCAAAAATTTTGGAAGTGGATTCAAAGGAGCAGAAAGAGCAGCTGCTTGCCTCCAGATTCACAAAAGGCAAAAACTGGGTGAGTAAAGGCTCTTTTCAAACCAGGGGACCCTATTGTTTTGGTCACTCACAGCAACTGAGTTTTAAATTTTGCCTTCACTTGGGTCATGTGATTATTTATTATTTATGGGGCAGCACCTATACAGCTCATGTTTTACTAATGTAAAATTAATTAGCAAATGTTCAGAAAGCACTTTGAAGATGAAAAGTTGTGTGTCTGCTAAGTATAATCATTATACTACTATCATAAAACACATAAAAGTCACAGAATCTCGTAAGCTAAATAGATGGAGAATGACTGTGCCGCGCAGCACTCGAGGAGAAGATGGCAAAGGAGCAACCTCGGCAGAGGAAGCAAGCATGGCTGCCCCTACAGAAAAGGTGAGCTTACGTGGGGAGGCGGTGGGTGCAGGTTGGCCTGCCTTTGCTCCTTGGGCCTACTTTCTGAAGGGACCAAATTAAAGTAGCTTCATGGGTATTTTAAAGATCTTTAAAAACAAGGTTACTCTCGCAACTTTTTATGGAAATAAGAGCAATGTAAATCACAAAGGAAAAACAAGAATGAATAAGATTGAAAAACTGTAATTATTCGAATCTGCCTGCTTGTGAATTATTGTGAAAAGTCTTTCCATCACAAGTAGGCCATTCCTGAAAAGTATATGGATAATTGCTGTAATTGCTGAAGTAAAATTGGGGGATTTTACTTTTAAAAAGATAATTTCACTTAGAAAATGTAAAGAATACAGGATAGTTACATCTCTCTATTTCTAATGCTGTATGTTGCTATAGAGGCAATATTTGTGTTCATAATATGCTATTTTACCTATAGGAAGTGGAAGACAAGGTTTAGGTCTTAATTTTTAATTACTGAAACATTGCAATGCTTCACTGCTATATAGTGTTAGCAGTATAATTTAACATTGTAGTTGGAAACAGGAACAGCAACAAGAAGAGAGGATTTTATTCCTTCCCATTAACAGGGCCATATGCCCAGATAGTTATTGGCCTGAAGGTCAAAGAAGTGTGTTGATGGTTAATAGCACACAAAGAAGTACAAATAATTTTTGTGATGATTCTTAATGTAATCAAACTCACAAATACAAATATTCACATACTCATTAGTCTTTCCTAGACTCCAGCAAAATGCATGCCTTGATAAACCCTTTGAGCCTAACCCATATTTTTAATAAAAACTTTAGATGACTTTTCTGATTTTTATATCTTGCCAACAACTAGCCTCTAGGTAAAGAGTATAATATTGAGCAGAATGTAATTTCCCAATAAACAGGTTGAATAATCAGTCATTTTATACATTAATATTTAGCTTCAGCAGCTATAAGAGAACCTCCAAAATTTTTCCATCAAAAGTAGTTAATCCTTTTATTTAATTAACAAAAAGGCTAGAAAAAATATTTAATCTTGGTTTCCAAGTAATATGTTCTATGCCCTTCATGCTCACTTGTTATGCTCCATAAACAATATATGAGAAATCAGACCCTGGCTTCATCCTTTGAAGGAATTAGTAATTTTTAAGTACAACTCACCACTGTTTCTGAAATCCCTATATCCTTAATATCCTCTTATCATTATTATATCTGATGACTTCAGGATATATTTGGTGAAAAAATACAACACTGTGGAAAATTAAAGCAAGTTGCTGAAATTAAAACAAGTTTTTCTATTCCTCAAATTAACTCCATCCCAAGACCCAATTTCGGTTGAATAATATTTCTCCACCAACATTCCACATCATAACACTTTGAGAAAAGTAGGATTTATGTCTGATGTTGTGTTTAGAGAACATTTTAAAGAAAATAATCTAAATGGTGACAAAGTTGAATTTTTCTTTTGAATTGCAAACACACACACACACACACACACACACACGAAAACTGCAGATTGATTAAACCCTTTGCAAATAGGAAGAATATCTATATTTTAGAAAACTCAGGTGACAATGACAGAAATACTTAGTTCACCTGCCTTTAAAATTAATTTTTACTTATTACCATAATTTTACATTTATGAATTCAGATATAAGTTACTGTGGTGATCTTTGATTTAGTCTGTAAGGTAAGTGAGAGTTGCAAGATAGAGTGGCCTATATGATTTAATTTTCCTTCTGGAGATCAGGAACTCTCACCCAAAACCTAAACATACTAATAATAACTATCCCCCCCGCTAGAATCCCTACCATATCTTCCCTAGATTTTAAATGGCTTAAACAGAAAATATTGTTTTACAATTACCCTTCTTTAAAATTAGGAAACCAGAGTGGTGATCTGCAAAGTTCCTTTCACTTCCAAGAAGCTATGCACATCCCATTCTAGGAACTATCCATTGGAGGGAGGTTTGAAATTAGTAAACAAATTCTGGTATACAAGAACCAGTGTTCCATCACCTTATAGACAAATAAGGAGGGACAATAAGTGAAGTTTATATGTGTGAAATATTGTGGTTTCCAATATTCGATTTTTAATATACAAACAGCATTTTTATATTATTTATTCTAGAAGCATATGGTTGAAAAGAATAAGAAAATATACTCCAAATATTTGCTACATCAAGTTTTACACTCCATTTATAACATTTTTTTAAGCTTATCCCATGGAAAACTATGTTAAGTAAAATATACAGACATATACCTGTGGGTATAGGAAAGGTTGCTTTAGGATAACATATTCATCTATAGGAAACTAAGTTACCAAGGTTTTACTATATTATTTAGTCATTTATCTTTCAAAAAAATTTAAACACTATTTTACATTCAGTAAGTGAGTTGATCAACTTGGGGAAAAGTGTTTTCCTCTAAATTTTTACAGAGTGAAATGTCTCTTAGGTTATTTTAAATTTTATTTTATTATAGATCCAAAAAGTTCCTGGGCATTGTGTTTCTACAGAAATATTAAGATATTCATTTATGTGCAGAGCATGTACAAACACAATTTAAGCAAAATATATTTAAATTGTCAAAGTTTTTTAAAGTAAAATGAAATTTCTAAAAAGATTTGGAGTTGGAAATTTCACCTGCATTGGAATCTAGTTAATATTATCTGTTCATGAAATAACACCTATTTGAGGAATACTTGTTAACTAACTAAAAAATAAATTTCCGAAAATATATTAAATTGTTTGCAAACAAAAATCAAATTAATATAGGTGTTTCAAATTGATCAATATTTAGTACTGTCATTGTAATGTATGTTGATTATATGCTTACATATATATATACATTAACATAACAATATATAAATCTGAAATATATATACAAACCTATGTGCAATATTGTATGTATGGTAGATGAAATATACAAAACAAAATATTAAGAATTTATATTATGTTAATATAAAATATATAGACCAAATATAAATATATATATATATATATTATGGGCTGAATTTTATTCTTCAAAATTCACATGGTGAAGCCCTAATCCCTCATCCCTCATATCTCAAAATCACTGTAGGATTTAGAGATAGGGTCCTGAAAGAGGGAATTAAGTTATGAGATTATTAGACTGAGCCCTAATCAAATATGACTGATGTCTTTATAAGAAGAGTAAATTAGGACGCAGATATGTAGAGGAATCTCCATGTAAAGATACAGGGAGACAACAGTCATCTGTGAACCCAGGAGAATGGCTTCAGAAGAAAACAATCCTGCCAACCCCTTGATCTCAGGCTTCTAGTTCCAAAATTGTGACAAAATAAATTTCCATTGTTGAAGTCTCTCAGTCTATTGTACTTCGTTATGGAAGCCCTTGCAAACTAGTACAATATTCACTATAGTATATAAAATAAAGTTATTTTTACAGTTTTCACATTTAACATCAGTAATCTTGCTCATCATTATAAATCCCTGGCCTAGTCCAATATCGTGCACATAGAAAATGTTCAATAAACATGAACACAATAAATTACTTAACTTCTAAAGAGAAATTTTCTGTTTATGCCAAAGAAAAACATTATTTAACATTGTAGAAATATGAATACATTGGAATTAGGTTGTTGCCCAATTAATCAATAATATGGTAATTTATTCTAAAAGTTTTTATTATTGCTATTTTCTTACTCTATTGCTTCCATTAATGCTTATTAAAACAACAACACCTATGAGTGTGTGAATAATGCTGAATAAGCCCCCAGAGCTTCTGAAAGCTGTTTTGATTAAGGCATTAAATAAGCTGACTTGAGCACTGTCTAGGGCAGCTCAGTTGATTGGGCATCTTCATTGCATCTGGGGGTTGCCAGTTGATTCCCGTCAGGGCACATGCTCAGGTTTCCAGCAGTAAAGGGTGTGCAAGAGGCAGCCAAAGGATATTATATTCATTCTCACATCAATGTTCCTCCCTCCCTCCCTCTCTAAAAGTCAATGTTTTTTAAAAAACAAGCCTGACTTGAGCTCTAAAATATTAAGAAAGGATGGGAAAAGACCAGTCATGCAGCATTATTCAAAGGAAAGCAGGACTGACTATATTAATATCAGAGAAAGAACTAGACTTCAGTGCAAAGAAAATTACCAGATAGAGAGGGAGATTGTATAATGATCAAAAAGTCAATTCACCAAGAAGCTATAGCAACTTTAGAAGTATATTTACCAAACAACAGCTCAGCACACTATGTGAAGTAAAAATCAAAAGAATTGAAAAAGGTTTAAAAATTCAAAATTACATTTGTAGACTTTAATGACCTCTTCAATAAGTGTTAAACAACTACAGAGTAAAACAACAGAGATAGAATAACTCGATAACACCGTCAAACACAATACCTAATCAACATGTATAGAAAGCCTCACCCAACAATAGTAGAACACATTCTTTTTTAAGGATCCATGGAACATAGCCATGCAAGGTCATATGCAGTGCCCTAAAAAAAAAAAAAAAATTTAATAATTTAAATCATATATAGTATATTTGTCACTTGCAATAGAATCAAACTAGAAGTCAAATTTTAAAATGTTAACAGGAATACCTCAAAACAATTGGAACCTACTAGTAAACAGATTTCTAAATAATCTATAGGTCAAAGAGGAATACTAATGGAAATATTAAAAATATATTAAACTACATAAAAATGAAAATAAAACATTAAATTTCTGAGACACAGCTAAAACAGTGCTGAGATGGAAAGTACAGCATTAAAAACATGCATTAGAAAAGAGGAAAAGTATCAAATAAATAATCTAAGTTCCCACTGCAAAAAACCAGAAAAAGAAGAGCAAAATAAACCCAAGCAAGCAGAAGAAAAGAAATAATGAAGAGTAGAAATTAATGAAATAAAAACAGAAAAACACTAGAAAAAAAAAAAAACACAATAAAACACAGCCATGTTCTCAGAAAGAAATCAATGAAATTGGCAACTCTCTAGGAAAACTAACAAAGTAAATAGATTAAAAATTACCAATATCAGAAATTGAGCAGAGTCTTTCTATAGATACCCACAGACATCAAAAGGATAAAAAGGGAATACTACCACCCTAACTGGTTTGGCTCAGTGGATAGAGTGTCGGCCTGCAGACTGAAGGGTCCCAGGTTCGATTCTGGTCAAGGGCATGCACCTTGGTTGCGGGCACATCCCCAGTAGGGGGTGTGCAGGAGGCAGCTGATCGCTGTTTCTCTCTCATCAATGTTTCTAACTCTATCCCTCTCCCTTCCTCTCTGTAAAAAATCAATAATATATATATGAAATACTACCAACTCTATATACATACATTTGACAACTTAGACAAAATGGACCAATTCCTTGAAAAAATTACATGAATTCCTATCAACACTATACTCAAAATGTTCCCAAACTTCAGCCTCTTTTAAGTTCCTCTTCCTCTCCCACCCTGGTTCAAGCCATCATTTTGTGCTTGGATTGTTGTAATCATTTCATATATTGTTGCTCTTCATCCACTAGTATTCTCTATAATTTACTCTCCACAAAGTAGTCAGAGGGATCCCAATAAGAAATTAGGCCAGATTGCCCTAACTGGTTTGGCTCAGTGGATAGAGCGTAGGCCTGCGGACTCAAGGGTCCCAGGTTCGATTCCGGTCAAGGGCATGTACCTTGGTTGCGGGCACATCCCCAGTGGGGGGGTGTGCAGGAGGCAGCTGATCGATGTTTCTTTCTCATCGATGTCTCTAACTCTCTATCCCTCTCTCTTCCTCTCTGTAAAAAATCAATAAAATATATTTTTTTAAAGAAATTAGGCCAGATCATCATAGTCTTCTCTCCAAAGACCTCCAATACTCCCATTTCACTAAGAGAAAAAGCCTATATAATTACAATGATTTATAAGGCCCTACATGATTTGAACCTTAGTAGTTTTCAGACTTAGTCTCTTACCACTCTTCCCCTCATTCACTGCTACAGCCAAACTGCTCTCCTAACATACCAGGCATGACCCTCCTAAAGACCATTTGTCAAGTTGTTCCCTCTGCATGGAACATTACAGAAATCTGTATGGCTAACCCCCTCACATGTTTCAAGTCTACTTAGATTTTACCTTTTCAGTAGGCCTAACCTAACTATTCTATTTAATATTGCATCCTGACACCAACACCATCTTATACATACTTCCACATTTCATATCTTCTTTACTTAGATATATGTTTTTTTCTACAGAGCTTAATATTGTTTTACCAGTTATGAATTTTATTAATTTCTAGAGGCCTGGTGCACAAAATTTATGCACACAGGGGGTGTCCCTCAGCCCGGCCTGCACCCTCTCCAATCTGGGACCCCTGTGGGATTGGGCCTAAACCGGCAGTCGGACATCCCTCTCACAATCCGTGACCACTGGCTCCTAACAGCTTGCCTGCCTGCCTGCCTGATCTCCCCTAACTGCCTCTGCCTGCCTGGTCGCCCCTAACTACCTCTGCCTGCCAGCCTGATTGCCCCCATCTGTCCTCCCCTGCCAGCCTGATCACCCCTAACTGCCTCTGCCTTGGCCTCCACCACTGTGGCTTTGTCTGGAAGGAAGTCAGACGTCCGGAAGATGTCTGGTTGACCCGGTCTAATTAGCATATTACCCTTTTATTAGTGTAGATGGTATTTGTTGTCTATCTTCCCTCAGTAAAATGTAAGCTCCATAAAAAAGAGGTCTTTTTTTCCTATAACTCTGCTTACTACATAATAGGATATCTAAAAATATTTGCTGAATGAAATCTGGTTTTAGTATTACCATTATTATTCATATGTGCTCAAAAGAAAGCAAGCCAAATATTATATTCACTAATTCTACACGATGTTTTCCAAACTCAGGAGTCTATTGAATCCATAGTTATTGAAAAATAATATACTTACCAGCAAATTCATAGTTATTTCTGATAGTTCTATATCTTACTCATATTAACACTTGCTTTCCTGTTCTTTTTGCTCAGAAGAACAGAGTCAAACACAAAAGTGAAACTCACAAAGTGTGGAAAGATTACCCTGGGTATCATAATTGTGATTGCTGTAGTAACCATTGGACTCATTATTCATTTCGTCACTCGTGGTAAGTACTCATGATATCTGGATTTCTAGCCACATGAATTTAATTTCCCATTATTGGTAAGTTAGGAACTTTGAGAATGGGAGAAGGAAAGGCATCAGATAAAACTATTTGGCAGAGATAATTTCTTATGGTTAATAACAGTTACTGCAGTCTTTGTTCTGAATCGACCTTTGGCTTAGGGCATTCTGAATCCAAAGATGTGGTATGATCTTTTTTTTTAATTCCTGCTAAAGATTTAGGTGCTCAGAGGACATTAATAAATAAATAAATCAATTAATTAATTCACTGTTGAATTAATAATTTTTGAAGAGATAATCAATGAGTTAAATAAATATAAAAGCCTACAACCTAGATTTGTAAGCTAGATTTCTTATTCCAAAACCTATAAATATTCTCTACATACAATGATTTCTTCACATAAAATTCTCTCTAAAAAAAGTATTTTCCATTAATGAGGGATGAAAAAAAGTAACAGTACAAATTTTTCTATATATTTTTTATAGAACTGTTTGACATTGAAATTGGGACTCAAAAGAACTGTTGGCCCAGAAAGAAACTCACTACAGACTGATTCATTTGCCTCTCAGCATAACCATTATGGCTTATCTCATTTTCGGTTCTCATAAGTGTATTTCGTGTATCACATGATCTCATGCATCTAGGGGAAATAATGAACAACATAAACTGATAAACAAAAACAGATCCCGAGACAGGGAAGCATCGATCAGACTGTCAAACCTCAGAGGGAAGGTAGGGAGGGAAGGGGTGAGATCAACCAAAGGACTTGTATGCATGCATATAAGCCTAACCAGTGGTCACGGATAACAGGGGGGTGGGGGCATACATGGGGAGGGGTTTGGAATAGGAATGCGGGGATGAGGACAATTATGTGATACCATAATCAATAAAGAAATTTAAAAAAAGAAATCAGAAAAAAAATCTGTATTGTTGAAAAGAGAAAAAAAAGAAAAAAAGTATGGGATCCTCAGATTTGATGTTTCTTTAAAATAGCTATTTGTAACAACTCCTCTGTGTCCTGTGCTTATTACTTTCTTTCATTCACTCTTTCCTAACCTTTTCAAGGATGAGGACTTCTTTATAAAAAAAAAATTTCCACAAGAAATTATCAAATTTATTGATTGGTATATACTGAACCATTCTTGCATCCCAGGAATAAATCCCACTTGATCAATGTGTATAATCCTTTTAATATATTGTTCAATTCAGCTAGCTAGTATTTTGTTGAGGATTTGAAAATATTTATTCGCAAAGACATATGCACCCTATGTTTATTGCAGCATTATTCAAGGTAGCCAAGACGTGGAAACAACCAGTGTCCTTCGATAGATGATTGGATAAAAATGTGGTACATACAGGGTGGGGTAAAAGTAGGTTTTCAGTTGTTCGTATGGAAAATAATACAATGATTAATAAATAATAATACACCTATGTTTTATGTACTCATAACTGTAAACCTACTTTAGCCTACCCTCTATACACAATGGGATACTATTCAGCCATAAGATGAAATACTGCCATTTGCAACAACATGTATGGACCTTGAGAATATCATGTCAAGAAAAACAAGTCAGACAGAAAAAGTTAAAAATCATATGATTTTACTCATATGTAGGATATTAAACTGAAAGCAACAAATGAACAAATAAGAAAAACAAACAAAAACTCATAGACACAGACAACAGTTTGGTGGTTACCAGAGGAAAGGGGGATGGGGTGTAGTAGAGGATAAAAGGGGTCAAATATACAGTGAAGGTGAAGGAAGATTCTTTGACTTTGGGTAGTGGGTAATAATGCAATATGAATATCATGTATCATAGAAATGTACACTTGAAACCTATATAATCTTATTAACCAACTAGTAGCCCATTTGCAGGAAAATCCTGCAAGCGGCTGTTGCGGCCGCGTGCGCTGCCACTGCCGCCGCCTTTGCGGCCACCGCGCCTGCACCCTCTCGCCACTGTCGCCCGCCCCCCTCCACCCCCCTTCCCCCCCCCCGCCCCCGCTCCAACCCGCCCGGGCTTTCCCTCTGACAGCCACCTTGCTTTCCGCTTTTCTTCCCTCTTCTTTCTAAGTTGTCTTCAGTCTTCACTCCTCCCTCTCTCAGTGTATGCAAATTAACCGCCATATTTGTTGGGTAATTTGCATACTCGCCCTGATTGGCTGGTGGGTATGGCTTTGGCTGGTGGGCGTGGCTTGGGCGTAGCGAAGGTGCGGTCAATTTGCATATTACTATTTTATTAGGTAGGATGTCACCCTAGTAAATTTAATAAAAAGAAAATAATTACTCTATAGTTTTGCAATAAATTGTTTTATTTTATTTTTTAATATATTTTTATTGATTTCAGAGAGGAAGGGAGAGGAAGAGAGAGGGATAGAAACATCAATGATGAGAGAGAATTATTGATTGGCTGCCTCCTGCACTCTCCACATTGGGGATCAAGCCCGCAATCTGGGCATATGCCCTGATCAGGAAACAAAACTAGTTCATAGGTTGATGTTCAACCACTGAGCCATGCCTGCCAGGTGCAATAAATTGTTTTATAACAAACTTTCTAAAAAAACAAATAAATAAAATAGTAGAGCTGACAGTCTAACCATCAGCTTTATGCTTTGCTTTACTTTCTGAAAGTTGTAAGTTTGATTTATTTGTTCTTTTTACTTAATTTGCAGTAACTTACAAGTCATGCCTCCTATTACTTTCCTCTTTATTCATTTTCATTTCTTAGGTACTTCATAAATGATTAAACCTGAGACTCCACTGATTTTCCAAAATGTAATCTGTGATGATCACAAAAACTAAAAATTATCTACACTTAATATAATTTCATTTAATAGTTATACATCTATCTTCAGATTGCCCAAACTTGAAAGCTGGCACAATAAAATTTTACATTAAAAATTCTGATAACATTCTTGGGTGAAGTTAGAATTTAATAAACATTCCTCTGTCAAAGTTATTTCAACAGTCACTAGGAATCAAGATTATTTAAATGTCAAGTTACCTGAAATTTTATCAGAGTATTATATTTCATATGATATTTCTTAAAAACAAAAGCAGTTAGACAATGAACTATGCTAAGTGAAATAGCCAATCATAGAAAGACAAGTACCATATGATTTCACTCATGTGGAATTTAATGAACAAACTACCAAGCAAAATAGAGACAGACTCATAGACAGGGAGCAGCCAGACAGCTCTAGTTAGAGAGGAGTTTTAGGAAGGGGAGGGGAGGAGGGATTGAGAATAAAAAGAGAGAGAGAACTCATGGACATGGGCAACAGTATGATGATTGTGGAAGGGGGGGAAGGTGGGAGAGGGCATAGAGAGGTTAAATGATGATGGAAAAAATAAAATAAAATAATTTTAAAAATAAATGTAGTTACACAATGATCAAAGTCAGAACTATTTTTTTCTTTTTTCTCCTCAGGAAAAACATTTTTCTATTATCACATCAGCTTTAAAGTCAATAACATTGACTATGACAGAAAGTTTGAAAAACCATATTCACAAGAATATGTGGACCTAAATAAAAAGATAGTGTCTTTGGTAAGTTAAAATGTTTTTTTCTGTGCATTGTCTTTTTATGGTAAATGTTGTGCTCCTAGAAATACCAGAATCCTAGTAATCACCTTCCAACTTGGAATTTAATAATTCATAAATTCACGCTGTTTCTTATCACTATTTTAGTTCTAGATTAGGATAGTCAGCCCTTTCAGAAAGTAAGTTTCTGTCTTGATTCAAAAGTTTTCCACAACCCATAAAAGAAGTGTATTCATTTTCCTAGAGAGTCTTTCTCCCTACTTTTCAGTTTTAATCTACATGGAAATAGTTTTAGTATAAGGTAGGGGGGGCAACTTTATTTTATTTTAGGTATAGATAGCTAGTTGAGCTGGCACTACTTATTAAATAATCCAGTCTATCCCAATGATTTAAAATGCCATTCTTGTTAAATCCTCAATCCCCATATATTCCAGGATCTATTTTTGGATTCTGTATTGGGCTACACATTAATTTATAGTATTTCTTTTCCATACCTTCATCTTGAACAGTATTTCATCCTTTTACTTAAAGTATGATGCTTCTAAATAATAGATAACTAGGTTTTGTTTTTTAATGCAACTTAATAGATTCTTTCATGACATTTTATCTATTCTCATTCATTATAACAAGTAATAACTGTTTTTATTTTTAAAAATATATATTTTATTGATTTCAGAGAGGGAGAGGAAGAGAAAAACATCAATGATGAGAGAGAATAATGAATCAGCTGCCTCCTGCACACCCCCTACTGGGGATCAGGCCCCAACCCAGGCATGTGCCCTTGACAGGAATCAAACCAGAGACCCTTCAGTCCACAAGATGACGCTCTATCCACTGAATCAAACCGGCTAGGCAATAGCTGTTTTTATTTCTCTATTTTGCTTTAAGTAAATATTTTTGCTTCCTTTTTTATTATTGCTGATTTAAATTGTTTTCCATTTCATTTTTTTCCTCCTGAAAATGTCAATACTGGTATACTTAGTTAATAGTTAACTTATCCTTCCTGGAACTAGAAATTACATAAATATTTTTCCACTATTATTTTAAAAATTGTTAGTCCCATCAAATGATTATTTTCCTTACTTAACCCTCAACCCAAGAAAAGGAGGCCTTTAACATACTTTCACTTCTATCTTCTCCTCCCTTTTCCATTTCCCATTCCTGATAATGAATCACTTTTTATCACTTTTATTTTCTCTCCCTCTTCTGCCCTCCTTTTCTCTTCCTAATAACTAGGTTTTGCTGAAATAGTAAACTTCAAGTTCAAAACTATTATTAGGATGTTTCTTAAAGTATGTTGCCTCCACTTTAAGCATTGAAATTATATGTTCACTAGAGGCTTGGTGCATGAAATTTGTGCACAGGAGGGGGAGGGTCCCCTCAGCCCAGCCTGCACCCTCTTTAATCCAGGACCCCTCAGGGGATGTCCGACTGCGGTTTAGGATCGGGCCTAAACCGGCAGTCAGACATCCCTCACACAATCCGGGACTGCTGGCTCCTAACCGCTCACCTGCCTGCCTGCCTGATTGCCCCTAACAGCCCTCCCTGCCAGCCTGATCACCCCTAACTGCCTCTGCCTGCTGGCCTGATCGCCCTTCACTGTCCGCCCCCCCGCCGGCATGGTCACCCCTAACTGCCCCCTTCTGCCAGCCTGGTTGCCCCTAACTTCCCCCCCTGCCAGCCTGGTCACCTCCAAATGCCCCCCCCCCATGCTGGCCTGGTCGCCCCATACAGCCTGCTGTTCAGTCTTTTGGTCGTCGGTCTCTAACCCCCCTGCTGGCCTGATCACCCCACGCAGTCATTTGGTCCTCCCTCACTAACCCCCCTGCCGGCCTAGTCACTCCACGCAGCCTGTTTGGTCATCTGTTCAGTTGTTTCAGTTGCGATGGTCACTTAGGCTTTTATATAGAGAGAGATTATATGTCATCCATCCCTCTTTTTTTCCTCTTTTTATACTCCTATTATTTATAGCCACTTCTGGAATCATATTCTAAGTGGGGGTTTTGCACCCATTATTTTATTTTGATGAGCATATAATCTGTTTTATTTCCTTTCTCTCCCTGCTAGGCTCCTTTATTTGCATTACCATTTTTCCTGTTGGCTTATTGGGGCCACTGTTTTGTTATTAGAGATGGTCCTACAAGTTGGGAAATTAGATTTTTTTTAAATCCTATAAGCTGAAGGTTGAGCAGCAGGCATTCTCCATACCAAAGCCCCAGAAGAAAGTCCTCCAGCTCCCCATTTTCTGCCCACCATACTAGCTTAGTCTCAGTCTCAGGAGCAAGGAATCTTCAGTTATGCAGTTTCTTCTTGGAGACAGTGGGTCTATGAAAACCCACTCACATGGTCCAGTGTCAGCTTAATCCCTGGGCATCCATACATCTCAGTTAGCCAATCTCTTCCCAGGGTCTGTTGTGATTCTATTTTTGTACAGGGTTCTCAGGTTGTTCTCTAGGTTCTTTCTAGCCCATGGAAAAGAAGGTTCCTCATCACCTCCCTGCTCCCAGGACTCCCACTAAGCCCAAACCCACTCAACACCAGAAAGGCAGGTATATTGAACTGGAAATAAAAGAGAAATATGACATAATTTAGCTATCATCTTGTCAAGATTCTTCCATTCACTATATTTTAAGAATTACATCCAAACCCCTTATCATGGCCAACAAGGTTCTCTATAATCTTGTCCCTACCTACGCAGACAACCTCAATTTATATACTCTCTCCCTTGCTCACTTTACTTGAGTCACAACTTTGCTTCTATCCCTCAGTTACACCAATCTCATTTTTCCCGGGGACCTGCGCTTCCCTCCATCTAGAATACTCTTCTTCCCTTGATTGGCAACTTTTCATCTTTCAGGTTTCACTCAAATGTCACCACTTCAAAGAGGCCTGTCTTGATCATTCCAAAGACTCCATTATTTACTTTAGTTTATATTTTTATATCACCTAATACTATCTCAGATTATCATATTTACATATTTATTCCTTGGTCTGCTTGTTATCTATGTTCTCTTTTGAATCTCTAAGAAACAATGGATCTATCCCATTAGTTCATAGTTTTATTTCAATAAATATTTATTAAATACATGAACACATTCCAATTGCTTTGGAGCAAGAGGAAAATGTAAATTAAATCCCTGGGTTCCAATATTGAGTCAGTTTTTGAAGGCCAGTCTTTGCAAAAGTAAAAGTCCTGGGCAGTGCAATTTGTTGTCTGGTGCTCTGTAAAGATCATACAGTGGGAAATCATCCATCAGGTTCAGATCAGGAGCACCTGAGAAAATGATTCATACAATTTCTCTAAGAGAATTCTACATATCCCACTTTGAACCCATCAGTAGCATGTTATTCAAACAGTTTGTTCATGACTGGACTGCAAACCATTTTGCCTAAAAATGGTTTGCAGTCCAGTCATGAACAAAGGCTGCCATTGTTTTTAAAAAAAAATGAATGAAACATCTCCTTCTGGGGACATTTCTGTCAAGTTTTATGACATTGGTACTCAATAAAAGGCTGAACATGGAAGATAAAATCTATTAGTTGGTCTTTTGAATTCACCTCTCCAAAATGAATATTCTGATGTATCTTGCTACTGTTAGGAACAAATATTTTTATCCAACTGTGCCACATAATTTTTTTTTTATTTAAAGACATTTGTGAATGAACTGAGCCATTATGAAGATAATTTTCAAAAAGGTGTATATTTAACACATTGCATCTTTTTCCTAAATGAGTCATGATCTGGGAAAATTTTAATACTATGTATTTGATATTAAAGAATTAGTTAATTCCTGAGATGTAGGTAGTAGTACAATGAAACTGGTTTGGCCATCCTATATAATAAAAGCCTAGTGACCAAATGGTGGAATGACCAGTAGGCCAGTCACTATGATGTGCACTAACCACCAGGGAGCAGACACTCAATGCAGGAACTATCCCTGGTGGTCAGTGCACTCCCACAGTGGGAGCGTCACTTGGCTGACTGGGATGAGCTGCACTCCCACAGTGGGCAATCCCCGCAGGCCACATTCCCCATCAATGCATGAATCCTGTGCACCAGGCCTCTAGTTTATTAACTGATAAAGCTGAATGATGGGTACATGGGTTTTTCACACTACTCTATCTGCTTTCATGTATGTTTGAAGTTCTCCACAATGAAAACATAAAATAAAAAATAATCATTATGGATTTTACTTTTTTAACAGATAAATGAAACATTTCATGGATCAAAACTGAGAAGACAGTATGTCAAATCCCATGTTGTCCAAGTAAGGTATATAAAATAGCCTGAGAGGCACCGAGAAAAAAAGTTCTGTCCTCTTTCTTATCTCATACTCAACAGAATATCTTTCCCTGGTATACAATTAAAAGGTTGAAACAAATTTGAATTTGGGGCTTCAAAACAACTAGCATCTTCAAATGTGGAAAATAAAAGGTATTCAAGGTCTATTGAGAAATTATTAAACCATAATCAAGAATTCCAGATTACTGTGAGTATGAAGTAAAGATTAAATGGGTGTGGTTTTTTAAAATCTAAAGCACAAAATAAAATTAAAAAATTTAAAATCAGGAGATGATTTCAAGCTAAGGAAAGAATGGGTAAGATAAGAGAGCCATGCACAGAATGTCTGACCCAGGAATGGCAAACTAGTAGCTGATGGGGTAAATCCTAAATGTAAAAGTTAAAAAATTCCGCATAAAAAAAGAATTTTTAGAACGTTAAAAAATCAAAATATCTAACAACACAGCCCACATTCCCACATGGTAATAGTACACCGAAACTGAGGCTGCACGGTTTGCCATGATGTATGCACATGTATTTATACCCAACAAGCTTCATTCTTTTACCTTACCCTCCTGCCCCTCTAAAAATCCAAGTCTGCAGCAGTTTTCTAGCAGTGAGGATATTTTATCCAAACATTGGGAAGGAACAGATAACCTGCAAAAGCTAGCAAAAGAATAACTACAAACAAAAATAGAAATGTTAATATGCTTTGGAATCTACCTCTCCTTAAAACCAGCACACTTAACAAGTACCCCCACCCCCATGAGAACTTTTTTATATATTAACCTGATAATAACCCTGTATGGTTTTATGTATCAGTTTCCCATTATACAGATGAGGAAACTGAAGTAAAGGAAGGTTAAGTAACTTGCCAAGGACACATATTTAATAAATGCTAGAGCTGTAGGTTGAACCCAAGCAGGTATATCTAGATTATTGCATCAACTTCTCTAATCTTCAGTTTTCACTCTTGCTCCACTACAATCAATTCCCCACACTGCAGTCAAAATGAATTGGAAGAGCCTATAATCCCCTACTTAATATCATTTGATCATTTCCTACAATTTCCAAACTCCTAATATAGTCCACATGACCCTACCTGACCTGGCCCTGCCTCTCTCTGACCTCATCTCATACCCTTGACTTCACCCATAACTTTATATTCACACTACTGACCTGCTATTATTCTTCCAATAAACATGCAAAATTGCACCATTGACTTTGCCCAAAGAAAACCAAACTAATGTCTTCGTGACAGGAAGTGGTTTTACAACTTGGAATAGGTGCCCACGAAGGTTACATGTTCACCTTCCCACTGAAACTGAGAGATAGAAAGGCTACCATCTTTGATGGTCACTAGACCTGAGATGGCTTTCAGGTCCCTGAGAAAATACATTTCTGGGTTAAACTGCAAGAGCCTCTTGAAAAATTTACTTATAACTCAAAGAGCAGAGAAAGAATTTACATGTATAAGTTTTCTAGAGTAAGTGATCTAAAAACAGGCTTACTGGGGGCCTAGAGTCAAAAAGAAGTCTGTCAGACATTTAATAAAACCGAGGGGAATGTTAAGGCTATTTTGTTCAAGGTTTTTACAGTTGATGTTCCTTCTTTCTGGAATATTCCTCCTTCAGACCTTAGCATGACTCACTCCTTGTTACGAGGCTCTTACTTCAAAGAGGCTTTATATAATGTTCCCACATCGACCCTTCAAGTCATTGCTCTATTTTCTTCATAGAATTTACCATAAAGATTATTTATTTCTTTGTTTTCTTGTTTATCTGTCTCTCTTACTAGCATGAGAGCAGGCATCTTATGATCTTATATGAGCTGATATAGCTCTGGTACCTAGAACTATGTAGGATATATTGCCTGAACTAAATTAATACATGTCTGTTAAATGAATGAATGTATGAATGAATGAATGAGTAAATGAATAGAAAGTTCAGGAATGTAAAAGAAAACAAGCATTTGTCATATAAAATTAAAGAGTATTTTATAAGTCAAGAAAAGGTAAAATTAAAATAAATTTTATTTCATTTTTCATTAGAAAAGAGGATCATTTTACCCTAATGATGTCAGATTAATAATCCATATGTCTATATTTAGTTTAATTTTAGATTGTTATTTGACACAGAATGAAGAGTCAAAGTGACATCTATGGTTTGAAAAAAATCTTTAAAATAAACAAAGTAATACAATATGTCCTTGTCTATTGCATAAGAAATAAAGGGTTTGTCCCTATAGAACAGACTAGAAAAAACTAGCATTGCACCTGCATAAAAGAATCTATACATATAAAAGCCTAAGCGACCGTTAAGACTGGTCAACCAGTCACTATGACGCTCACTGACCACCAAGGGGCAGACGCTCAATGAAGGAGCCGCCCCCTGGTGGTCAGTGCGCTCCCACAGCCAACCTCCCTCAGTCCCTCCCCCTGGCTGGCAAACCTCCCGTAGTTCCTCCCCCCGTCCAGCAGGCCCCGGCAGGCCTGGCCCCCATCAGGACTGGACATGATGGCCCTGATTGCCGGCCAGGCCTAGGGACCCCACCTGTGCATGAATTTTGTGCACCGGGCCTCTAGTACTTAATAAATTGGCAAGTAATAACTAATGCTTAATACTGTATAAAGGAAATAAAAATAATTCACATATAGCACTCAAAGTAAGAGCATATGTATACATACTCTAAAACATAAATAAGGAGTGATATAAAAATAAGCTAATCCTTTAATTTAGAATTATCTTGGAAAAAATGTTAAAATAATAGGCTTTATAACCATTTTAATCATGGATACTGGCCATGATTTCTGTTTTTGTTCACGAGTATTATGAAGGTTTGGAAGTGGATGTTTTCAGGATCTTTTTTATTTTTTAATATATTTTTATTGATTTCAGAGAGGAAGGGAGAGGGAGAAAGAGATAAAGACATCAATGATGAACGAGAATCATTGATCAGCTGCCTCCTGCATGCCCCCTACTGGGGATCAAGTCCACAACCTGGGCATATGCCCTTGACCAGAATCAAACTTGGGATCCCTCAGTCCTCAGGCCAACTCTCTATCTTTTGAGCTAAACCGACTAGGGCCAGGATCTTTCTTGAGTCTCATAAACCTTTGGGGTGGTTGTAGGTTTTCAAAAGCACATATTCAGAGAAATACCTAGAGAGGTGAGGAGACACAGAAACAGAGAACAGAGTGTAAGACACATTCCCTAGAGTCACTAGTAGTTACTCCTTTTTAAATTTCTGGTTTATTTTTACTTCGTTTATTTTATGTATTTGCATCTTCAAGTCAGAATTACAAATTTAATAAATCTAGTCTAAATTTTTTGCTCAGTCATGATTTCTAACAGGTGAGAATTGGCCCACCCTGGAAAATTCTGCCCTCACTTTAAAAAAAAAAAAAGATAATTAATGATTCTCTCATCTTATCTGTTACATTCACTTTGTTACTAGCTATTGGTCCTTTATACAGAGTCCATACTGGATTTATAATACATAGATGCATTTATATTAATAAGTAATCCTATATAATAAAAAGCTAATATGCAAATCGATCGAATGGTGAAACAACTGGTAGCAATGATGCATGCAGCGTCTGTGGTGGGAGCCTCTCCCACCTCCGCCGCAGCACTAAGGATGTCTGACTAACGGCTTAGGTCCACTTCCCATGGGGACTGGGCCTAAGCTGTCAGTTGGACATCCCCCAAGGGCTCCCAGACTACGAGAGGGTGCAGGTCTGGCTGAGGGACGCCCCCCCCCCCACAAGTGCACGAATTTCGTGCACCAGGCCTCTAGTTTTTACACAATAAAATTTTCAAAATACCCCCGAAACCAGTTTGGCTCAGTGGATAGAGCGTCGGCCTGCGGACTCAAGGGTCCCAGGTTCGATTCCGGTCAAGGGCATGTACCTTGGTTGCGGGCACATCCCCAGTAGGGGGTGTGCAAGAGGCAGCTGATAGATGTTTCTCTCTCATCGATGTTTCTAACTCTCTATCCCTCTCTCTTCCTCTCTGTAAAAAATCAATAAAATATTTTAAAAAAAAATTTTCAAAATACCTTCATAGACATTATCTTATATGGTGTTTACAATAACCCAGTAAATAATATTCCATCCCTATTATAGATATGAGGAAATTTAAGTACAGAGAATGCCAACAGCTTGCTATAATCAAGAAAGTGGAAAATGGTAAATCTAGAATACAAATTCAGTTCCCCTGAGTCTAAATCACATTGTCTTTACTGTTCATCATGTCCAGACAGTGCCATTTCCATGCCCTTGGGAGAAACTGAAATAGCTGCTAGGAGCTCTGCTTAACAAAGTGTGCAATGACTCTGCTAAGAATGATAGAGGCTCAGTAAAAAGCTGAATTTATTTGTCTGCTTCTGTTCTGCAGCAGAGCCAAAGGGAAAGTGGTAATACATTCTGTGCTGAAGTTTATATTCTGCTGTAAAAATAAGGCAGCAAAATTTCGGGATAAGATCGAAACCATTTTATATCAGAAGTTAAATGGTGAAACTGGGTGTTTACATATAGATTCTTCTTCATTGAGAGTCTCAGGTAAGCATTTTTCTGTATGATATAGAGTGATTTTCAACTTTTAATTTGAATATGGTATTTTGTTATGCAAATTAAAACACTTCTCTCTTTAAATATCATTTTATATACAATAATTACCTTTAATCACTGTTTAAGTATTCATGGTTCATTTTAATCAATTTATTGATATAATATCATCTTTCATTATTGGAATTAAAGCTTATTAGATTATAGTTTGTTTTGTTTTTTCAAAGTAATCAGGTTCCCAAGTAACGTTTCTTTGCAACGCAGGCAACCTTTAACTCAAACTATTATGACTTGTTCTGTGGCTCATGATTTCTTCCTCCATTCCTTTGGATGTCACAGACTCCTAAATTCCAGAATTGAGTTTGAATTTCTTTAACATCAAACTTCTTTATAGGCCTGTAATGGACTTTGTCTCTCACTCTTCCGCACAATCTTATTCTTATTCTCAGTCACCTAACACTATTGTAAAAGGCAGCTTCTAAAAGGTAGGGACAAATGTCCCACCATTCTCTGGTCTTGATAAAAGTACAGCTAACATTTGGCACAGCTAAGCTAGGCTAACAGGTCTCTGGTACAACAAATTTGACCAAGGACAGAATTGTATCTCTATCCCTAAAGGAAGGACTTAATGCTTGTGAAGGTTGTGGGGGGAGAGGAGAAGAATCTAGACCAAGGGTTCACTTGCATGGAACATCAAAAGGCTTAAAACGCAAAACCTGAACATGCTTCTCCTGGATATGAAGCCACCATGTATTTGAAATATGACTTTCCTCCAATTATTTGATACTTTCTTTTATAACCTTTCTTATCATACAGCTTATCCTATGTGCCATGACCTCAAAAGAATACAGATAAATAAAACATCTCTCCAATTTATAAAGAGGTTGACAACAAAGATATATTTTGGGAAACTCATTTGCTAAAACCATGAACTCACAAGTTAAGAAATAACATTTATTCCCAGTATTTTTCCAAACTGTAAGACCATTATGTAGGACACCAGGAAAACAGACTTTATGGATGTCTTTTCCAGATTTATGATTTTTCTCATTATTACATATTACAATGCCATGCTACAGTTTTATGAAAATGAGTGACTGTTAAGTATAATATACTTAAGTATGGACTGCACTTTGATATTTTCTTAGTCTCTATCTGTTGCTTAGAAACTCCATCTCCCTCCTTTCTCCCCTCTCAACAGAAGGTTTTTGTCAACATGTCTAAAGCCCTATGTTTTAAGTCCACTGGCCTCTACACCCTTGTCACCACGTTTGGCCAACAATTCCAGTAGGAGTTATATTCCTTTGAAAGAGCTCTCAGAGAAGCCCATTCTTTTCCTTCAGAGCACTTTCTCAGATTTTAATTGTATATTCACAAGTGATTATTTGATTATGGACTGTCTCTCCCATCAGATCATAATCTCCTTGAGAGCAGAGTCCATGTCTATTTTTGCTCACCATTATATTTTCAGAGACTGGCACAGGGGCTGGCATATAGCAGTTAATAGCTGTTGGGTAAATTAATGACTTCCATAATATCAAAATTGCAACTGAAAACCAGAAAAGTACAGTGTATATATATATATATATACACACACCCCCAGGGATCGGGCCTAAACTGGCAGTCAGACATCCCTTTCACAATCAGGGACCCCTGGCTCCTTACTGCTCACCTGCTTGCCTGTATGATTGCCCCTAACTTCCCCCCACACACACCAGCCTGGTTGCCCCCAACTGTCCCCTCTCTGCCAGCCTGGTCACCTCTAACTGCCCTCCCACTGGCCTGGTTGCCCTTACTGCTCCCCCTGCCAGCCTGGTCGCCCCTCACTGCCCCCCTGCCAGCCTGGTCACCCCACACAGCCTGCTGTTCAGTCATCCATCTGGTCGTGTAGGTCGTGACGGCCCCTGGCCTTTTATATATTAGGATATATAAATATATAAATATAAATATAAATAGTCTTTTCTGTAGAGTATAGGAGATATCTACACTAATAAAAGAGAAAAATGCTAATTGACCGTACCTTCGCTACACCCACAGCCAATCAGAGCGAGTATGCAAATTAACCCAACAAAGATGGCGGTTAATTTGCATACGCAGCCGCTGATTGGCCTGAGTCCCGGGAACATCCTCTGGACCCAGGCTGCTCCTAGCCTGTAGGCCCATAGGCCCTGAGCGGCAGGGGTCCCAGAACGCCCCCTGGTCACTCTGAGCCTATGAGTGCAGGTGCCAAGCGGCTGGGGGTGGGGTGGGAACATCCCTGTGTCACCATAGTGACACGGGGACATTCCCGCCCCTCCTGCAGCCACTTGGATATGCTCTAGCACCAAGCGGCAGTTTGAGTCCACACCCCCAGCCTGGGGTCTTGGGCTGGTGGCGACGCATGCACCCACGTGGCGATTGGGCCCCGCCCCCAGCCTGGGGTCTCAGCCACTGAGTCACACCAGCCAGGCAGATATGGAGGAATCTTAAAGGTTTCTTTTTTTATATATATTTTATTGATGTTTTACAGAGAGGAAAGGAAAGGGATAGAGAGCTAGGAACATCTATGAGAGAGAAATATCGATCAGCTGCCTTCTGCACAGTCCCCACTGAGTATATGCCCCCAACCAAGGTACATGGCCTTGACTGGAATTGAACCTGGGTCCCTTGAGTCTGCAGGCCATTGGTCCATCCACTGAGCCAAACCAGTTAGGGCTGTCCAATATGTTAAAGAAAAAACCCTATCTAATAAAGAGGAAATATGCAGGGGAGGGCATTTGGGGGTGACCGGGGTGTCAGGAGAGGGCAGTTGGGGACGATCAGGCCGGCAGGAGAGCAGTTAGGCGTTGATCAGGCTGGCAGGGGAGTGGTTAGGGGCTGATCATGCTGGCAGGCAGAAGCGGTTAGGGGCAATCAGGCAGGCAGGCGAGCAGTTGGGAGCCAGCAGTCCAGGATTGTGAGAGGGATGTCCGACTGCCTATTTAGGCCCGGCAGTCGAACATCCCCCGAGGGGTCCCAGATTGGAGAGGGTGCAGGTTGGGCTGAGGGACACACACCCCTGTGCATGAATTTCATGCACCAGGCCTCTAGTATACATATATTTGTCAACTGGGGTTCCATAAAAAGAATTAATCCCTAAAGAAAATGGTATGTGTGATTGTTTTCAGTTCTTCCAAGGAAAATAGATAGTTAGTACTATTCCAGATGCATAAAAGAGTTCATTCATTTCATAAAAATAAAATTCCCCTAAAGCTTTAGAGATTAATTCTCTTCCAGAATCCCAATTGAGGAAGGATGATGGCAAGGTTGCAACATGTATGTTACTAGTAGACATTGTTACTCCAGATTTAGGATGTAAAGAGTACTTCACTTATTAAGACCCATGAACATAATGTGTCATTAAATTTTCTACTCACTCCTGAATTCCATGAAAAATGACAAAGATACTATGTTCCAAGTTACTAACAATCAGTGAGAGAGCAATGTTTTCTCCATTCATCCTAAACTCACTAGTTCAGAAGATTTTCAAATTGCCTAGTTAGCATAAACCTAGAAAAACTATTGATGGTATAGTTTTTCCTGCCCATGAAAGAAGTGTTTCCTGAAAAATCTCTCAAAAAGAGAATTTCTCAACCTAATACCATTGATGCCAATGGGGAAACTTTTTATGCATTTCCAAACTCCCCAATTTATATTCATGTATGCTTAAAACATATCACATTTCTTTAAAACAGAGATATTAATGTCAATAATTAAAATTAGTTAGCATAGTTTTTCTTTATTTTATAATGTGACTGCTGTACATGATCTTGTTATTTTATAGCTTAAGAATCAAACCAAAACATACAAGTGTTTGTTTATGTAATTCAAACTTCAATCCAAAAATAAATAAATAAAAGAAGGAAGGAAATGACAAGTTAAACAATTCAAGCGATATCTCACCAAACAAGTTGACCTCACAGCATGATGCTCTTGACTATCACTGCCATAAACCCTCAAGCCAAAAGCTAAGAAGAAAATGTAACACTAAACTAGATGTACCAAATACACAACTACAAAGATGACCACATGGTGGCTCTCTTCAGGGAGCTCTGGAATGAAAAATCCAAGTAATTCCTTATAAAGTAAAGAAATATCTCACAAGCTAAAGTGAGGGTTTTAAATCAAATGCCTTATAAAGTTGAATGTTCATAACTTTAATGGGCATATTTAAGGGTAAGCCTGTAATTTGCTTTAAATAATAATCATTTCCTTAAAAATGCCTGCGTATACTGGTACACTTAACCATCTATTGAATAGGATGAAAAATATTTTAAAAACTTATGCTAAATCATAATTAGTTAAAGTAAAAACTCAAATTATGTTGAATTAATAGAAAGAATAATAACATAGAACTTCATACAGATCACTGTCCTGACCCACTATTAACAGTTTTACAGGAAGAATAAAGCTCTGGCCTAGCACTCATTTGTGAGCAGCTGGCCAACACTGACAAATGGATGATTAGTAGAACTCACCTTTTTCATGTGGCTTGATCCTGAGACAATGCATGGCTGCATTTGCACCATGATTTAACCAGTTGACTAACCAATTATTCTTTGATAAATCCCAGAGGACATTTTCTTAAAGCTTATTATTGCCCACAGTGTCCTTTCTTAACCAAGAACCAATCTTCAGTTCTTATAAGCCTGTTTTATTAACAAAATGTTTTTTAAAATATTCTAAGTAATATAATACCTTGACAAAAGACAATTCATTGTAAATAACTCTTTCTAAATAGGCAAATTTTCTGAATAGTTTATATTTTATCTGTTTAATAAAATATAAAAATTCTCTTTAAATTATATTTTTACAAAAATCTTTCTCAAACTTACCACCTACTTTTCTAGTATGAACATTAGGACATCCATCAATATAGAGTGGATATTCTAGTGCCCTCAGGGCATGTAGGGAAATATTAGGTTATTGGTGCCTTTGCCAAATAACCCCAGTGTTTGGGGTTTTGAGCTCTAATATTTGTTCTTTATATTTTATTTATTTCCCATACTTCAATGTCAAGCAGAGTTCTCTTTTTTCTTTTTTTTAATTCTTTATTGTTTAAAGTATTACATAAATCTCCTTTTTCCCCCATTGACCTCTCCCTGGCCTCCCCCAACCCCCAGCACATGCCCTCACCCCCCTAGTATCTGTGACCATTTTGATTATGCTCATATGCATGCATACAAGTCCTTTGGTTGATCTCTTACCCCCACACCTCCTACCTTCCCTCATAGGTTGGACAGTCTATTCAATGCTTCTATGACTCTGGTTCTGTTTTTGTTCATCAGTTTATATTGTTCATTATGTTCCACAAATCAGTGATATCATGTGATATTTATCTTTCTCCTACTGGCTTATTTCACTTAGCATAATGCTCACCAGTTCCATCCATGCTGTTGCAAATGGTAAGAATTCCTTCTTTTTTTCCAATAGTGTAGTATTCCATTGTGTATATGTACCACAGTTTTCTAATCCACTCATCTGCTGATGGGCACTTAGGCTGTTTCCAAATCTTAGCTATTGTAAATTGTGCTGCTATGAACATAGGGGTGCATATGTCCTTTCTGATTGGGGTTTCTGATTTCTTAGGATATATTCCTAGAAGTGGGATTACTGGGTCAAATAGGAGTTCCATTTTTAAATTTTTGAGGAAATGCCATACTGTTTTCCACAGTGGCTGCACCAGTCTGGATTCCCACCAGCAGTGCACGAGGGTTCCTTTTTCTCTGCATCCTCTCCAGCACTTGTAGTTTGTTGATTTGTTGATGATAGCCATTCTAACATGTGTGAGATGGTACCTCATTGTTGTTTTGACTTGCATCTCTCAGATGATTAGTGACTTTGAGCATGATTTCATATGTCTCTTGGCCTTCTGCATGTCCTCTTTCAAAAAATGTCTATTTAGGTCCTTTGCCCATATTTTGATTGGGTTATCTTTCTTTTGTTAAGTTATATGAGTTCCCTATAAATTTTGGAGATTAAACCCTTATCGGAGATAACATCGGCAAATATGTTCTCCCATGCAATGAGCTTTCTTGTTGTTTTGTTGAGGGTTTCTTTCACTGTGCAGAAGTTTTTTTAAAATATATTTTATTGATTTTTTACAGAGAGGAAGGGAGAGGGGTAGAGAGTTAGAAACATCGATGAGAGAGAAACATCTATCAGCTGCCTCCTGCACACCCCCTACTGGGGATGTGCCCACAACCAAGGTACATGCCCTTGACCGGAATCAATCCTGGGACCCTTCAGTCTGTAGGCCGATGCTCTATCCACTGAGCCAAACCGGTTAGGGCTGCAGAAGCTTTTTATTTTGCTGTAGTCCCATTTGTTTATTTTTTCCTTAGTTTTCATTGCCCTAGGAGAGTGGTCGGCAAACTCATTAGTTAACAGAGCCAAATATCAACAGTACAACGATTGAAATTTCTTTTGAGAGCCAAATTTTTAAAACTTAAATTTCTTCTAACGCCACTTCTTCCAAATAGACTCGCCCAGGCCATGGTATTTTGTGGAAGAGCCACACTCAAGAGCCAAAGAGCCGCATGTGGCTCGCGAGCCGCGGTTTGCCGACCACTGCCCTAGGAGGTGTATTGGTAAAGATATTGCTATGACAAATGTCTGCTATTTTGCTGCCTATAGCTTCTTCTAAGATTTTATGGTTTCCCGTCTTACATTTAAGTCTTTTATCCATTTTGAGTTTATTTTTGTGTATGGTGTAATTTAGTGGTCTAGTTTCATTTTTTTTGCATGTGTATGTCCAATTTTCCCAACACGATTTATTGAAGAGACTGTCTTGACACCATTGTATATTCTTGCCTCTTTGTCAAATATTAATTGAGCATAATGGCTTGGGTTGACTTCTGGGTTCTTTGTTCTGTTTCATTCGTCTATTTGTCTGTTCTTGTACCAATAACAAGCAGTTTTGCAAACAGTGGCTTTGTAGTATAGCTTGATATCTGGTACACTGATCCCTCCAACTGTGTTCTTCTTTCTCAAGATTGCTGCAGCTATTCGGGGTCTTTTTTTACTCCAGATGAATCTTTGGAGAGTTTGTTCTAGGTCTTTGAAATATGCCATTGGCATTTTAATGGGGATTGCATTGAATCTATAGATTTCTTTGGGTAGTATGGACATTTTAATGATGTTGATTCTACCAATCCATGAACACGGTGTATTCTTCCATTTGTTTGTCTTCCTCTATCTCATTTTTCAGCATCCTGTAATTTTCTGAGTACAGGTCCTTTACCTCCTTGGTTAAATTTATTCCAAGGTATCTTAATTTTTTGTTGCAATGGTAAATGGGAATTTTTTTATTTATTTTTATTTTTATTTTTTTTTTTTTTTAGTTTCTCATTCTGTGAGTTCATTATTGGTGTATAAAAAAGCCATAGATTTCTGGGTGTTAAGTTTGTATCCTGCTACATTGCCGAATTCATTTATTAATTCTAGTAGTTTTTTTGATGGAGTCTTTAGGGTTTTCTAAGTTCAATATCATGTCATCTGTGAATAATGACAATTTTACTTCTTCTTTTCCAATTTGGATGCCTTTTATTTCTTCTTCTTGTTTGATATCTATGGCTAGCACTTCCAGTACTATGTCAAACAGGAGTAGTGAATGTGGGCATCCCTATCTTGTTCCTGTTTTTAGGGGAAATGGTTTTAGTTTTTATCCATTGAGTATGATGTTGGCTGTAGGTTTGTCATGTAAGGCTTTTATTATGTTGAGGTCTGATACCTCTATTCCCACATTTCTGAGAGTTTTTATCAGGAAAGGGTGTTGGATTTTGTCAAACGCCTTTTCTTAATCATTTGATATGACTATGTGATTTTTGTCTCTCAATTTGTTTATGTGATGTATCACGTTTATCGATTTGTGGATATTATACCAGCCTTGCATCCCTGGAATAAATCCCACTTGGTCGTGGTATATGATTGTCCTAATGTAATGCTAGATCTGATTTGCTAGAATTTTGTTGAGAATTTTAGCATCTATGTTGATGAGGGATATTGGCTTGTAATTCTCTTTCTTTGTGGTGTCTTTATCTGATTTTGGGATTAGGGTAATGTTGGCTTCATAGAAAGAGCTTGGAAGTATGCCTTCTTCTTGAATTTTTTGGAATAATCTGAGAAGGATAGGTTTTAGTTCTTCTTTGAATGTTTGGTAAAACTCCCCTGTGAAGTCATCTGGTCCAGGGCTTTTGTTTGCTAGAAGTTTTTTGATTATTGTTTCAATTTCATCAGTAGTTATCAGCCTATTCAGGTTTTTTTTATTCTTCCTGATTGATTTTTGGAAGCTTGTATTTTTCTAGGAATACATTTATTTCATCAAGGTTGTCCAGTTTGTTGGAGAAGAGTTGTTCATAGTACATTTTACAATCCTTTGTATGTCTGTGGGGTCATTTGTTACTTCACCTCTTTCATTTCTCATTTTGTTTGTTTGGGTCCTCTCTCTTTGCTTCTTGGTGAGTCTGGCTAGAGGTTCATCAATCATGTTTATCCTTTCAAAGAAGCAGCTCTTGGTTTTATTGATCTTTTATTTTGTGTGTGGGGTTTTTTTATTGTTGTTGTTTTTTGGTCTCTATGTCATTTATTTACACTCTGATCTTTATTATTTCCTTCCTTCTGCTTACTCTGGGATTTTCCTGTTACTCTCTTTCTAATTCTTTAAGTTGTACAGTTAGATAATTTATTAACATTTTTTCTTGTTTTTTTGAGGTAGGCTTGTAGAGCTATGAACTTCCTTTTCAAGACTGCTTTCACTGTGACCCATAGATTTTAGATTGTTGTGCTTTCATTGTCATTTATTTCCAGGATGTTTTTAATTTCTTCTTTGATCTCTTTGGTAACCCAATCATTGTTAAATAGCATGCTATTCAGCTTCCAAGTGTTTGAATTCTTTTGATTGTTTTTACTTTAGTTGATTTCTAATATTATGCCATTGTGATCTGAGAAGATGCTTGATATGATTTCAATCTTTTTGAATTTGGAGAGACTTTGCTTGTGACCCAATATACCAGTGGTTCTCAACCTTTCTAATGCCACAACCCTTTAATACAGTTCCTCATGTTGTGGTGACCCCCAACCATAAAATTATTTTTGTTTCTACTTCATAACTGTAATTTTGCTACTGTTAATGAATCATAATGTAAATATCTGTGTTTTCCGATGGTCTTAGGCTCTACAGCAGCGGTTCTCAACCTGAGGTCGTGACCCACAGGTTGAGAACCGCTAGCAGGGAGAACCACTGCTGTAGAGCCTAAGACCATCGGAAAACACAGATATTTACATTATGATTCATTAACAGTAGCAAAATTACAGTTATGAAGTAGAAACAAAAATAATTTTATGGTTGGGGGTCACCACAACATGAGGAACTGTATTAAAGGGTTGTGGCATTAGAAAGGTTGAGAGCTGAAACCGGTTTGGCTCAGTGGATAGAGCATCGACCTGCAGACTGAAGGGTCCCAGGTTCAATTCTGGTCAAGGGCATGTACCGTGGTTGTGGGCACATCCTCAGTAGGGGGCGTGCACGAGGCAGCTGATGGATGTTTCTCTCTCATTGATGTTCTAACTCTCTACCCCTCTCCCTTCCTCTCTGTGAAAAATCAATAAAATATATTTTTTTAAAAAAAGAAAGAAAGAAAGGTTGAAAACCACTGCAATATATGGTCTATCTTTAAAAATGTCCCATGTGCACTTGAGCAGAATGTATATTCCGTAGCTTTGGGGTGAAGTGTTCTGAAGATGTCAATTAAGTCCATCTGATCTAGTGAGTCATTTAGGATTGCTGTTTCTTTGCTGATTTTTTGTCCAGAGGATTTATCCAGTGATGTCAGGGGGTGTTAAAGTCCTCTAGTATGATTATATGGTTGTCGATCTCTCCCTTGATTTCTTCCAGAAGTTTTTTTTTTATGTATTTGGGTATCCCTGTATTGGGTGCATATATGTTTACCATAGTTATATCTTCTTGATGTATTGATCCCTTTAGTATTATGAATTGGCTTTCCTCATCTCTTGTTATGGCCTTCACTTTGAGGTCTATTTTGTCCAATATAAGTATTGCTACCCCAGCTTCCTTTTTTCATTTCCATTTGCCTGAAAGATATTTTTCCATCCATTCACTCTCAGTCTGTGTGTATCCCTTGTTTTGAGGTGGGTCTCCTGTAGATAGCATATATATGGGTCATGTTTTCTTATCCATTCAGTCACTCAATGTCTTTTGATTGGAGCATTCAGTCCATTTACCTTCAAGGTTATTATTGATAGGTACTTGTTTATAGCCATTTTTATTTTTTTGTGCCTGTGTTCCTTCTTCCCTTTTTATTTCTTCTTTTTACAACACTATCTTTAGCATTTCTTCCATTGCTGGCTTGGTAGTGATAAACTCCCTTAGGCTTTTTTTTTTTTTTTGTCTGTGTATCTTCTGATTTCCCCTTCAATTTTGAATGATAGCCTTGCTGGATAGAGTATGCTTGGACTCAGTCCCCTGCCCTGCATCACTTTGTATACTTCCTTCCATTCCTTTCAAGCCTGATATGTTTCTGTTGAGAAATCATTTGATAACCTAATGGGAGAAACCTTGTAGGTAACTCTCTGTCTCTCTCTTGCAGCCTTTTAAGATTCTCTCTTTGTCATTAATGTTTGCCATCATAATTACAATGTGTCTTGGTGTGGATCTTTTGGGGTTCATCTTGTTTTAGAATCTCTGTGCTTGTGTGACTTTCTTCTTCCCCAAATCAGGAAAGTTTCCTGACATTATTTCTTCATGTAGGTTTTCTAACCCTTGCTCTTCTTCTTGTAATTCTTTCATCCCTATTATATGTATGTTGCTTCATTTCATGTTGTCCCAAAGCTCTCTTAGGCTCTCCTCCTGCCTTTTAATTTTTTTTCTCCAATTGCAGTTCAGATTGGATGTGTTTTGTTGACCTGTCTTCTAATTCACTAATTTGCTTCTTCTAGTCTACTGTTGAAACCTTTCATAGTTTTTTTTTTTATTGTAGCTATATCAATCTTTATTTCCTCTTGATTCTTATATAAGTTGTTGATTTTCTCATCCATCCGGTTTATGAACTGTATGACCTTTATTTTTAATTCTTTTTCTGACAAATTGCATGCTTCCGTTTCATTTAGCTCCTTTTCTGGCGATTCCTCCTTTTCTTTCCTTCAGGTGTTGTTTCATTCTCTCCTCATTTTTGCTCTCACCAAAGAATCTAGGTGTCAAGTTGCACTGTGACTGTGACTGCAGTGTCGGGCTTGATGGCAGGTCGCACAATCACCAGGCGCGGGGTTGATGCGTTGGGCTTGGCAGTGATTTGCGTAGTTGCAGCACCCAAGATTGCTGCATGAGGCACCTGGGGTTGCTGTGTAGGGCTTGGCAGCACATGCTCGGTTGCAGTGCCCAGGGTTGCTGCGTCGGGCTTGCCGGTGTCTAGTGCACTCGTGGCATCTGGTGTTACTGTGTAAGGCATGGCTGTTCACATGCGGATGAGGCACCCAGGGTTGCTATGTAAGGCTTGGCTCCCAGGGTTGCTGCGTAAGGCTTGGCTGTTCACTCGTGCAAGCAGAGTTCTTACTGCCACTTCTATTTTCTCTATCTCCTTCTATCTTTTCCAATTAAATTCATTCTAAATATCCTATAGTAAATATAAAAAATTAGAAAAGCAAATAGCTTTTAAATGATCATGTGATGGGCCTTCTTATTTAATTATATGAGTAGATATTTTTATATATCTTTTGGCATCTTAGGTATTCTTATTTCCTGATTCTTTAGTTCAGAGAAAATGTTGCCCAGTATCCTTAGAAATGTAAACCACTATTGTCTACGGCCATACCACCCTGAATGCGCCCGATCTCGTCTGATCTCGGAAGCTAAGCAGGGTTGGGCCTGGTTAGTACTTGGATGGGAGAAATGTAAACCACTATTACTGTTGGAATTTTAAAACATCTTTCAGTAAGCTTGGAATTTATTTAAAAATAGAGGCTTGGTGCAGAAATTCATGCACGGGGAGCGGCGGGGGGAGGGAGTACCTCACCCGGGCCTGCAACTTTTTGCAATCTGGGACCCCTCGGGGGATGTCTGACTGCCAGGCCTAAACCGGCAGTCAGACATTACCTCTCACAATCCAGGACTGCTGGCTAACCGCTGGCCTGCTTGCCTGCCTGATCACCCCTAACCACTCTACATGCCTGCCTCATCACCCCTAACTACTCACCTGCCTGATCTCCCCTAACCACTCTCTCTGCCTGCCTGATGCCCCTAACTGCCTCTGCCTGCCTGCCTGATCACCCCTAACGGCCTCTGCCTTGGCCCCCAACAACACAGCTTTGTCTGGAAGGTAGTCCAGAAGGTCATTCAGCTGTCCAGTCTAATTAGCATATTATGCTTTTATTATTATAGATGATATTTCTTTAAGTATTTTTCAAATACAATCTTGAGTTAGAGTTTGAATTATAAAATATTGTACCATACAACTATGGTTTTAGACACTGTTCAGATACTTTAAGAGAATTTAATATTAATAGGTAGTCACTATCAATAGGGTACATGAGACATAGCCACAAAAATATCTGTGAACTAAGATGGTCTTTCATTGTAATCATTTTAATTTTTTAACCTGCATGAGAGGAAAAACCATTATAATTTTATAATAGTTATTTTAATAATCAGGCATTAATTTTAAATTATTAACACTAAAACACTCTCCATAGTGGTCCAATGCAGTTAATTGCCTGAGCTACTTAGACCCATCTGGAGTGACTAAGTTCTAAACACACAAAAAGTCTGAGACTCTTACCAAAATAGGCAGGCTATTAATAGACCAGACACCAACAGACTTTACTCAGTGAAGTTCTAAATTGATCTTACCAATTTAAACCCAGTATACCTAGGATGAGTCCTGAACTTCTGTCATCTGCTCTCTGCATCATATCCATTCCTTGACACTTCTTTTAAAATATATATGTGTGTATTTTTATTGATTTTCAAGAGAGGAAAGGAGAGGGAAGAGAGATAGAAACATCAATGATGAGAGAGAATTATTGATCAGCTACCTCTTGCATGCCCCCTACTGGGGATTGAGCCCCAAACCTGGGCATGTGCCCTGATGGGGAATTGAACCAGGACTTCCTAGTTCATGGGTCAATGCTCAACCACTGAGACACACTGACTGGACTGGGCTGGGCTTCTTGACACTTCTTGACTGAATTCCCAATCTTGTTCTTCATTATAGATATTGTTGTACAACTATCTTTATTTTATCTATTTGTGGTTGTGCATTTGCATTTTTTGCTAACACTGAAGTTCTCAGAAACTTAGCTCTCAGGGCTAGAGTCTTAATAGCTAGGCTAGCTAGCTCTTGCCACCTCTCCACAAAATGCTTGGAGTCTTGTACTCCTGGGATTGAATGCCTGGATCCCAAATACTATGTCCTGATTGATATTCAGTATCATCCATCTGAGGTTCAGATACACCTGTGTGATGATTAATTTTATGTATCAATTTGACTGGGCCACAGGGTTGCTGGGTGGGTCCATGAGGATGTTTCCAGAAAACATTTGCATTTGAATTGAAGTGAGTAATAAAAAGAACTTAGATGAATCTCTAGAAAGCTACACTGAGTGAAAGAAGCCAGTCTAGAAAGTTACATACTAAATTATTTTATTTATATGAACATATTACATTCTTAAAATAAATAAAAAATTATAGAATGGGAGAAGAGACTAGGGGTTGTCAGTGATTAAGGAGGGAATATGATGGGAGGAAGCAGATGTGGCTATAGAAGGGCAACTTGACAGGTCCTTGTTGTGATGGAAACGTTCTGTGTTTTAACAGCATCAGTGTTGATATCCTAATTATGATACTCTACTATAGTTTTGAAGACGATACCTTTACAACATCTTTGCAAGGTATTACCTTTGGGGAAAATTAGGTAAAGGGTACATAAAAATTATTTATTACAACTGCATCTGAATCTACTATCTCATACTAATTGTTGAAATTTTTAATTGCATTACAAAAAAACATATACACACAAAATTTGGGGATTAGATCTTTGATGTCCTGATGGGTTTGGCTCCTTATCTCTCATGTCTTTACATCTCTGGATCTCTGGTTACTGTCCTAACAACTATGATTTAAATGAATCACAGTGTGAGGTTGTTTTTTTAATGGCTTTGAGAAATTTGAAAATCTTTTGATGATTCTGAAATATAGCATTATGGAGTTACTCCTACTAAAGCATAACAGTGATATCTCATCTTCCATTTCAGCAGCCTGAAATCTTTTGACACTCATCAACACTTTAGATAAGATTGTGAGGGTACTAAAGCTATTAGGAAAAAACACTGTTCCTTTTTCATATGATTATTTCTTTCCTGCTTCTCTTAATGCAATACATGTTAAATAGTATCATGTAATAAATGTCAATTTTAATTTTTCCTCTTAAAGTGATTTATTTTTCTGATAATGTACACACCCAAGACCTTGTATTAAGGCTCATAAAAGTCAATAAGGACAGAAAAGACATTCACAATATTAATAGCTCTGTGTTAAAGAGAAATAAAAAGTTTTACCAAGTCTGTCAAGTCAGGCCAGATAGAAATTTAAACTTAAAGAATTTAGACATTTCTTCCAAAACAGATTTTCTAATCTTTGCACCTTCTACATTGTGTCTCTTATGAAAAATTTCTGAAGAAACACAAAAGAATTTTTTGTGTTCTGAGTAAGAAAGGAATAGCTGGGTTTGTGGTTAATGACAGCTTACTTGTGCAACTTCAAAAACCATGTAATTGTCATTAATTTACTCACAAGTATTGCATAAAATAAGTCTATAAATTTTGTTAAGTTGAAATTGGGTCTATTAACCATTGCCTAAATATTTTTATTTTTATGCAGTTTTTTAAATAGTTCCCCAGAAAAAAATACTTTCTTAACTATAGAAAAGATACGTTTAAAACAAACATCTTGAAATAAGTTCCAGAGGAGAAAAAAATTAATTTGTTCAGATTGAACAAGTGACTATTACCAGGTGATGGTTATTTTGCATCAAAAACTACTAAATGCAAATTGGAAAGGAAACATGAAGCTGAGGTATTTACTAAGAAAATGGGGGGGTTAGAAGGAAAACTTCTTGGAGAAGCTACCTCTTAAGATGGATCTTTAAAAAAAAGCAATGGGCGTGACCTAAAAAGAATCACAAAGTATTCTTTGCTGAATGAAATACCAGAGCTGTGCCATCAAAATACAGACTTTCACAAGGTACCCAGGAGTGCCAAGCTAGAAACTTCCCAAACTGAAAGTGTTAATTCTAAATATTAACTTCCTGTCCAACATGTGTTCTCAAAAGGGCCCCTTAGAAGCATATAAGCATTTCAAAAGCTTAAGACAGGTTATCACTTACATTGTCCACTGCTCATTACATCAAAGAGCTGTCTAAATATTCTCCTCAGTACATGTCTGTCCTCTCTTCATTGCAGTAGTCTTTTCTACTGCTGCCAAAGCTTAAGATCAATTATGGCTAAGTGATAGGAAAGGCATATACCGTATATTACCAAATAAAAAGAAACATTTCTGTTTTTTCGTGTTTCTTAAAATTGCATAAAGGTAAAAAAAAAAAACTGTTGAAGCACAGTTCTACCTCAAAATCTACTACCTGCATACACAACTGGTTATTTAAGTTTAACCAAAGATTTAAAATTTAATTAATTAAATATTAAATCTTTTTAAAATTTTTAATCTTCAAAGTTAAAATGATGAACATAGTGAAATATTTACATCACTCTGAGGAATGATATATGATATTTAATATCAAACCATAGATTCAGTCTAATTAGAAGCTTAAAGAAAACCATTTATTGTTCAATATTAGTCATCAGGCTGATGCAGGTGACTAATCAGCCTGCAGTGAGTGAAGGATTCAGATTTTATCAACCACAATCCAGGTCCACACTCTATTCCTTTGCCTTTTAATGCAGACCAGTCATATTAATGCTCTAGAGTAGCTTCCTTTTTTTTTTTAAGTGAAAACCTTATGAATGAATTTCCATGATGAAAATTATCATTTCTGTGTCATGAAACAATTTTATAATATTTACCTTGCTTAGTAAATCCATGTACATTTATAGTTTTAAAGTTTTCAGAAGTCTACCAGATGATCATTTAAAAAAATCTCATAAAATACATTTCATAAGAGGATTCATCTAATGTCTGAATTTTTAATGTCAGAATCCTAGGAAAACTATATGAAAATTAGAAATAATAAACTAATTTGGCATTTGTACTCATTAAAAGTAATAAATTCACCCGAATTAAACCCACAGTATATGTAAAATTTATATAATAAATGTAGCTACTGCTACTGTAAAACTCTTCCTTATACTCTAACATCACACAGCTTAGTTTATTATGTTTCAGACTTCTTTTTACAAGGAATAAAATACTCACTGGGTATCAGACTTTTAGGGAGTTCTCATTCTTTCCAGTCCACCAAAGTTGTATTTCTTGCTTCCTAACCCCAGGAGACACCAAATATGAAACAACTACAGAACCAAAAGCCCATTTAAAGAGCATTAAAGCATCATTTTAAATCTAATCTTTAACAGCGAGTGAATTATACTTATTTTTCTCCCAGTAAAAGTAATTTCCTGATTAATTTTGTCATCAGCTGTTCCCATTCCCCTTTCACCTCTCTATGCTAAGTGACTTTTCTTGGTGCTCTAATGTTTTCTGTCATAACACTTATCACATAATATCAAATTGTCTACTTAGTTGTATATCTCTTCCACTACATTCCAGGTTCATTGCGGGCAGGGCCTTGTCTATTCTTCTTTGATTTCTGGTCCATGGAAGAAACCAATGCACATTGGCTGGGCTGTTTTTAAAACTGCTTTGTCTTATCCATTAATGGAATCTCATTTTTAGCAGGGGCAGTGTTATGGGGGTGGGAGGTCACTTCCTTTATACTCTATAAACAGAGTATCTTCGGTTACAGCATTGACTCCTTGATTCAGAGGTAAATCCGTAAGAGTTCCAGCCTTTGAGTGTGAGCCAAGGGACCTAAAAGGAAGGAAACACTGTGACTCAGACCAAAGGAGTGACAGTTAATGTCATTTCCCCATTCATTGTACATGTCTGTCTTCCACCAACCCAAGTGATAGTTATCCTATTAGGTTCTGGGATAATACAACTACTAAAAGTAAATCACAAGTCAGAAACATTTCTTTCCTTTAGCAAGTCATGCATCAATAAGGAAATCCTCAAAGAAAGAAGGAAGTTCTACAATCATAGAAGGGTTCCTAAATAATCTGTTCTTAAATTATTCATAGAAGGTTTCCTAAATAATTTGTTCTTAAACTATAGGAATTAACATTTTTAGTCAAGTTAAATGATTTTATTTCCCAAAATCTTAATGTGGTTTGATATATTGTACCAACCACAAAAAGCTCAAAATTAAAGGTACCATGCTGAACAAAACTTAGCTTCTGGAAGGCAGTTATGAAGGATTAGATGGAAATATGCTACCTTCCTGGTTTAGTAGGTGTGGTGCATGTCTACTCATAGTCCATCTGACTGCTGAATTGCTCCTGACTTTTTGTTCAGACAGGTTGACTCTCTGGTAAAGGATTCTTTTGTCTCCCTGGTTTGTTGTGCAACCTAATGTAAGAGTGTGTAACTATAATTGGCATATGGAACTGGATACTCCCTCCTGGATTTATAGAAACCCAAGAGCATAATAAAATAAACCTACATTGACACTTATGGTATTTAATTTATAGATCAACTAGAGGTGTTGTTTTGTGTTTTTTAAATTGATTTCAGAGAGGAAGGGAGAGGGAAGAGAGAGATAGAAACATCAATGATGAGAGAGAATTATTGATTGGCTGCCTCCTGCATGCCCCCCACTGGGAATTGAGCCCAAAACCCACGCATGTTCCCTGACTAGGAATGGAATCATGACATCCTGTTTCATAGGTTGACACTCAACCACTGAGCCACATCAGTCAGGCTAGAGATTCTTTTTGGAAGAGAAACACTTAAAGAGAAGTGTCTAGTGGACTTACAGTTTTCAGCATCTGAAATTTGGACGTTGTCATTATTCAGTTGTTCACCCTCTCCTTGCACATCTCCCTTATAAATCAAACAGGTTTACAATTTTGCAGGAATGTGAAATTTTGCAGACAATTTTTCAGAATTTTCTGGAGTAAATCTCATCCTGTAATGTTCCCTAGATGCTAGAAATGATTAGATGTTGTTAAAGTCTGCCTTATTACTAAAGTAAAAAATAAAAAATTGTTATCCAAAATGAATGGCAAACAAATAGCATATTTAATTAAATGTTCTGAATAATTGAAATATTACACAAAGAGTATTAATTTTAAAAATATCAAACTATATCAAAATTACTTATTTTAGAAAACTTGAGAAATTTTAGACAGAAAAATGAATACTAATATTTTAATACTCTTTATGCTAATCTATAAATACAGAAACTATATAATGAAGATTGAATAAATAATTATTTCTACATAAAATCCTATTCCCCATGGAAAAATAATTAATGTTAATTATTATTAAAAATAATATGTTTATAAATATTTCCATTTTCTTTTCCCTTGACTTTTAGAAATGGAAATGTCGACAGCAGAAAATCTTCTTAATACCTGTAAGTTCATCAACAAAGACTTATTTTCTAGTGAATCTTAATTTCTGGGATGGCAAAAAGACCTCCTCTGGAGAGTCAATGTGGTATTCATAAAGGTGTAATGGGAAGCCTGCTTTTAGAAACTTGTGTGAAGGTGACTGAAGTTGGCCTTAAAATAACTGATATATGTATTTAAAATGAGGAACACATTACCACACGCCATAATGGCACTTTAGATAGTGTGTAAAGAGGGGATCTAGGGATAATTAAGCACTTAAAATCTAAAACCAGCTACATATCAGTTTTGAGTCCCAGATCTGCTATTTACCACTGGGTAAATTTATATAGGTTATGTAACCTTAAAGCCTTTAGTTCCAAGTTGTTGTGAAGAGAAAAGAATAAAGCACAAGTAAAGTACTTACAAGAATTAAAATACTCCTCCATTTTCCAATTGCATATCTGTGTGAAACCAGATTTTCTTCATATAGTTTGACCAAAACAATATATCACAGTAGATTGAAGTAACAAGAAGCAACTATAAGAAATTCAGCCATCTTTTATTAAGACAGACTTGTAAAATGTAAAACAATGCTACTCTCTTTCCCTAAATTATATTGTTTTGAAAATATACTTTTTAAAATAAAAATATCTAATTTATGCTTTTAAAAAGAGAGTACATGGCTCATAATAAGCACTTAATAGATGTCAGCTGTTAAATTTTCTATTAGGCCTATGAAAACTTCAGGTTTAGGAACTCACTATGCAATTCTGACCCTACAAGCCAAGCTTAGTCTGCTAAGAAGTAAAGTGCCGTCAGTGCAAGGAGCTTCCTTGCTGGCCAAGGCGTTCTGCTTCCACGATCCTAATAGCTGCCCTGATAAAGGTGATCTCTGGTTGCTACAACCTGGCTGTCAGCAGAAGCACTGCTCTTATCTGGGGAGTGAGACCAATTGGGGTAGCTGGATTAGAGGAATCTCCCTCCACAGCCAGGTGACACTGACCCTGGGTGGCTCTTATTATCCTTCAGTCACAGCATAATTATTTCTGAGCAACTTGGGCAAAACTTAAACACAAAGCTGTATTACTTTTCTCTCTGATATATTTTGGCTGAACAATCCTCAAGCAACTTAATAAGACATCTTAAATCACTTATTTCAATTAAAACTTTAGTACTGATGCGATCAAAATCTATAACTAGGAATTTGTCAGGTTAGTAGAGAAGTAGTCAAGACACAAATAAAAGCAGTGGTAAGGAAGAGATCTGCCAATTTATCTATTCCCCAGCTAGCCATCTAGATCAGTAATCTGAATTTGACTTGGCCTCTTCTGAGATTTTGATTGTACCTTAAATAAAAGGGGAGAAAGAAGAGGTTGGCAAGCAAAATCAAACAAGTTAAAGAAAAAATAAAGTTTTAGAACATGATATCAAATATTTAAAATGCAGGAATAGGTGATGAAATAAATTTAGAAGGGTATGGTGGCTGTAAGAACTTGGTAAGTTCTCTGATGTTTCTGAAAGTATCAGCCAGAGAATCATTATATTCTAAAATCTTTGAAATTTACCTTCTGACCTCTTGTAACACAACAAAAGCAAGGTGCCCTGTAAGATCTCAGCAAGGTAATAACAAGGTAATACTGAAGAGGTAGCAACTGAAAGCTTAACAGAGAGCTCAGAATGGCAGTTTATGAATAATTATGAATTAGATTAAAATTCTGAGTAAGAGCAGAAACAGGGAAGTTAGTCACCCAGGGGAGTTTCTCCTAGCTCACAGAGAAGCATCTTTGTTTTTATATTCCTCTCAAGGAAGTTGAATAAAAGCCGATTTCCTGTAGGAGTTGTCCCAACAAAAGGGAGGATAGGGAGGAGCCATTATACCTTTGGGTTCTGGATTGTTTGCTTTATCCTCTGTAGGGACCATGATTAAGGAGTAGAAAGAAAGAGGAAAAGGCAAGGGAGTTACATTCAGTGAGTTCAATGTAAGAGCTCTCCCATCAAAAATAGCAATCACAAAGGCTCTGTTTCAGCTAAGTGGTTTTTATGAAGAGGATGCCTTAACAAATGAAGTTTGGGTTGCATCAAAGAGAACAATCTGGAATCGGAAGCAATATACAAACTTGAGGACTTCAGAGGACTAGTGAAGGCCCTTTAAAAAGTCTACATGTCCCTCCCCTGTGCTTCTAATTCCTTTCCACCTTCAGGAAAAAATATCTCATGACACATCTTGTCACGTATAATTAACAACATTCCTGTAAAGCAATTGACCATCTAACCTTTCCGATTAATTTAAATCTCATTCTTGATATAAACTCCTTTCTCTAACTCAGAGTTTATCAACTTTAACACTATTGCCATTGTGGGCCTGATAATTCTTTGTTTCAGGGACAGTCCTGTATATCATAGAATTTTAGCAACATCCCTGGCCTCTACCCACTAAATTACCAATACCCCTCCCCGCCCCCAATTATTACGACCAAAAATGTCTCCAGATATTGCCAAGTTTCTCCTGGGGATGGAAGGTGGTGTGTAAAGTGTCTCTGATTAAGCGCTACCACTTTAATCTATGCCCACTGTATTGATTATGGCAACCTTTCAGCATTCTGTAAATGCTTAGGAACATTACACGTTATAGAAAAGGGTTTTGCTGTCAAATATCATGTTTATTCCAAGATGTCTCATGGATTAGTAGACTATACAGACTTCATTTCTACAAACATTTGTTGAGCACCTTGTATGTAGTAGATTCTTTGAGATAGCTTATGGAGATACATTTTTTTAAAGATACAGTTTCTGCCCTCTAAAAAAATATTTATTAGTGAGACTGACAATATTTAAAAGATACCATAAACTGTTAAGGTATAAGCTCGGTGCTTCATTTGGAGTAACATGAGATAGTCAAAAGAATCAGAGAAGGAGAGTCAGACAGATAAAATAACAGTGAAGTCGTTCTATTACTGCAGATTTGCTTTAAAGGCTTAAGAATCTATGCTAAGGAAATAAGCCAGTCAGAGAAAGACAAATACCATATGATCTCACTTATATGTGGGATCTAATGAACAAAATAAAACTGACAAACAAAATAGAAGCAGAGGTATGGATACATGGAACATACCGACAGCTGTCAGAAGGGTCGGGAGAGGGGACTAGATGAAAGAAGGTGAAGGGATTAGCCGAATAACATATATGCATAACCCATACACTCAGACAACAGTGTGGTGATGACCAAAGGAAAGAGGAATTGGGGGATGGGTAGGGGCTAGCAAAGGTGGAGGAATGGGGATATCTGTAAAAATGTCAACAATAAAGTTAAATAAATAAATTATTTAAAAAAAATTTTTTAAAAGAGTCTAGCAGTTTCTCTGGATCTAAATTGACATGAAAGTGTTCTTGATTCAGAGAAGCATATAACTTTGAGAATATCCTTATGTGTTCTTCCTTTTATCCAGATATTGTGTATTGTAACTTGAGTATGAACTCATTTTTGCCTACTCTTTCTCTCATATCTCATTCATATTCACATTCATTCACTCTTTATTATGAATGTTTCATAGCAATCATTACTCTAAACAACTGCTCATGAAATTAAAAGGTACACATTTCCCTATGCAACTTCATAACTGGTTATACAATTATTATCTTCCAATTTCAAGCATTTAATTTCACTTAGCTCTTACAACAGGCAAGGCCACACAGACACAGAGAGAGTGTATGTGAGTGATGAGGATGGGGAAGGAAGATGTCAATTTATTTTGAATGCTCAGGAAATCTCATGTCATCAGTAAGTTAGTCCTAACTTTTCCAAGACTGTCTGTTGAGTTTTTCCCTAATTAATAGTTAACAGTGAAATGTATTATGGGGAATTTGTTTACTAGAGCAATGTATGCAAATGCAATATGAATATCATTAGATGCTAATGAGCTCTATTTTGAGCAGGTTGTGGACAACGCACAATAACTTTCTCTGGCAACAGGATAGCAGGGGGCACGGATGCCGAGGAAGGGGAATGGCCCTGGCAAGCTAGCCTTCAACAGAACAGTGTCCACCGATGTGGAGCCACTCTGATTAGTAACAATTGGCTTGTCACTGCTGCTCACTGTTTCATAAGGTAAGCTCTGGACCACATAAAGGCTTCAAAGCACTCAAGTACCTAAAAGTTTGATACATATCTTTCAAGAATATGGCCATACAACAGCAGCTCCAACTGTTCAATATTGTATAGTCTTAAAATTACTTATCGAATTATTAATTAAAAAATAGATATATTCAGGCTAATGCAGATTTGTCAGCAGTGGCTGATGGACATTTTAAATCAAAATAATTCTTTATATGTCATTGTTGTTGTTTTTGTTGTTATTTGGGGAGGGGGGCTACCTGTGATTTCAAAGATATTTAGCAGTATTCCTGTCCTCTACCCACCAAATGCCAATAGCATTCCCTCAGGATTGACAAGCAAAAAATGTCTCCAGATAATACCAAATGTGTCCTGGAGGATAAAATAGCCCTCAGTTGCAATTCACTAAACTAGATTCACTTAATTCAAATTTATAAAGAAACTCTAAATCCCAAATTGAACGTAAGTCTTCTATTTCTCATCATTATTACATTTGGTCTTATTTAATAAGTATTTGAATTCATCCTGTATCCTCCCATATACTATATTATAGCCCCATTTTAAATAATTATTTCTTTAAAGGATATATATTATTACACCAAAGTTTGCCTTTTTTCTAAAAGCTTTTTTATCTCTTTGTTTGATGGTTCATTTCAATAATTTCTATTGGCTTTATGTAGCATTTATAGATTTTAAATCTATAAATCCTTCTCAAATTTGAGAGTTTAAAAATGTCCCAGAGCTCTAATTTTCAATGCTTAATATACAAACCTTTGATTAACAAGTAATGGTATCTTGCTTGATTAACACATAAAATATCTTCCTATTTATAGTTATAACTAGAGGCCCAGTGCACAGATTCGTGCACTGGTGAGGTCCATCGGCCTGGCCTGAGGGGATCGGGCCAAAACTGGCTCTCCAACATCCCCTGAGGGGGTCCCGGATTGTGAGAGGGCACAGGCCAAGCCAAGGGACCCCATAGGTGCACGATCGGGGCCCAGGAGGGACAATGGGAGGACTCCAGGGCGTGTCCAGCCTGTCTCACCCAATCCCGATTGGCAGAACCCCAGCAGCAAGCTAACCTACCGGTTGGAGCGTCTGCCCCCTGGTCAGTGTGCATCATAGCAACTGGTTAAACAGTCGAATGAACAGTCAGACACTTAGCATATTAGGCTTTTATTATATAGGATGATGATTATATAAGAGGATTTAAATACTTCATTGATTTCTATGTTCACTCTTTCTCATAGGCTTGCCCACTTTTTATTTAATCTTTTTACCTTGTGTTGTCATAGTGATCTATTTAAATCACTTTTAAGTCTTTTCTGGACAAAACAAGAATAAAATGTAGTTTTTTATGGATTATCTTTTTAAATATAGCTTATTAAGTTATTCAAAATCTTACCATGTTATTATCTTTAATTTTTCTCATATATATAGCCTTATTTTGTATGCTTATATGTACTATAGAAATTCAAAACATTTATAATTGTTTTTAAGAGCATAAAATATTAATAAATAAATTTATTTTCTTTAGGAATAATGATCCCAAAACATGGAATGTTAGTTTTGGGCTTCTTTTAAGTGATCCAAAAACACAACGAAATATCAAGAATATTATAATTCATGAAGACTACCATTACCCTGCACATGAGAATGACATTGCTATTGTGAATCTTTCTTCACCAGTATTATATACAAGCAACATTCGAAGAGCATGTCTTCCAGAAGCTAATTATACATTCCCACCCAATTCAGATGTGGTGGTCACTGGATGGGGAACATCAAAGACTGATGGTGAGTCCCTAACCTTCCTCCATTACATGATTTGATTTTTAGGAGTTAAAAAACAATACCCACTAAAACAAACTAAACCTAAGAAAGACTTTCTCTGGATCATTTTTAAAAAGAATAATGTGCAATAGATTGAAAATTATCCTCAACAACTTTCATACAAAACTACAATTTCATAGAGCTATTTACTATAATTTCCCTTAACAATGGCAGTTTTTATAGAAATATATTACTTGAATAAGTAATTCATTTTCCTCCATTTCATTCATTCATTAATTCATTCATTCAATAAACATTTATATTAATTATCAGCTTTGTTTCAGGTGGATTGGAGATATTAATAAATTAAATAAGCAAATATCCTTGCCCTCATAAAGCTTACATCCTTAGCAAATAAAAATAGATAATAATCATAAAATATAATCAATAAGTAGATTACACAGCATGTTTTGTGAAGGTGAGGACCATAGAAAAAATAAGGACTACAGAGGACTGGGCATTTTTGATGGAGTGAAATTAGTAGCCCTCTGTGATATGGTAATACCTGAGCAAAGACCATTTAAACATGAGCATCCTGATGACCCTTATAATGTAAATATTTAGTGGCTAGTTATATTCATGAATGTATTTGAAAGCAGATGAAAATAAACCTAAAATTATTTCTAAGATTCAGAATTATGGTAACACAGAAAATCTTTAAAAAGATCATAAAATGTATGTTTCTGCAATATGAATTTTTCATTTTGTTTTATAAGGCATACAGATAATAAAAATAAAATTCCAAAATAACTCTAAAGGAAAAATCCCATCACATATGGATGGACACACTATTTCAAAATATGATCATTTTTTACAGTAGCTTGCTGTGTTGTTAACATTTCTTACTAGGAATGGAGACAAATAAAATGTATGTTTTACATTTATTTGAAAATTGCATACAGTGTTAGACACTAATAATCTAACCAGAGAAACTAATTAATATTGACTTTAGCAAAAATTATAAAATCTCTTCTTCCTTTAGGAACAATTCCTAATATACTCCAAAAAGCAACTGTGAAGATTATAGATAATAAGACCTGCAATAAGGAAGAGATATATAGTGGTGTGATCACACCTGGAATGCTGTGTGCTGGGTTTCTGAAGGGAAAGGTGGATGCCTGCCAGGTAAGTCTGCCTATTCCATTTTCAAGAAGACTTTTTTTCTTGTAGTTTTTAATTTCCAATTAACCAGTTCCATTTTCTCAAAAGATTGACAACAAATTAAAGCTTAAGTATGTTTTATAGACAAAGTGGCTAATTAAAATTATATTGCTTTTTAATAAGTCCCATTAAAGTACTAAAGTCCTAAGCCACCCTTACTATTATAAGAAGCTGAGTGGGAATGGAGAAGAGACTCAATTTGGAGTAACAGTAGAGACTAAATGAAATATATTGGTGACTTTAGTTCAATTGTCCTCTTTCACCGAGAAACATTCAACTGAGTTCAACATCAAATCATAGAACTTTCTTAATCTAGGGTAGCTCCAACACCCTAAATATTTTCTTTATTTAACAATACTTATATAGCATCTCCATGTGCCAAACGCTGTTTTAAGATTTTTTAAAATATTAATTTATTCAAGTTATTACAGTTCTGTGATGGATGTTTGTACTATTATAAACCTTATTTCTCAGATAGAGACTGAGACAGAGCAAGTAATTTGTCTAAAGTCGCACAGGATTAAATGGCAGAACTGAGATTTAAACCCAGGAAATTGGGCTCTATAGCTTATGCTCCGAATGCCACACTAAGCTGCCTTTCCTTATGCTTTATATGCTTCAAACACTCCTGATGCTATTTATAAACAATCATATAGAGCTAAAAAAAAAAAATACTACTGTAGTTATTTAGACAGGCAGAATTGGTGATAAATCCAGGAAGACTCTTATTTTATTAACTCATTCTTTCATGCAATTTACTCACTACTAACTATGTGCTAGGTGCAGGGAAGTGAAAAGTGAATAGAGTATTATTCCTAACCTCTGGAGCGAGAAGACATGCAAACAAGTACTTGCAATACATAATTATCATCTCTAATTACAGATTCCCAGCTTTCCAACTGTCCCACTAAACCTATTCTTCCAAGTCATGACAAGCTTAAATCCTTGTTTCTCTCCTTTTTCTCTCAGCCTATGACTCTCTTCTAACCTTATGCATTCTAGAACGTATGTTTTATTATTTCAACCACTCTCATGACACCACCCTCAATGACTTCACCATCTTCTATTTCCCCCACACCCATCCTAATAATCTCTAACCACTGAGAAATCTATCTACTGTATTTGCTTTTATATGTGAGCTCCTTAGCACAGCTAGAAAACATCTTATAGCCTTGTAAATCGGTGCCACATAATCACAGCCGGGTCTTTAACACACTGTAGAATTCTTTAATTCATGTATCTTGGTGCTGTGTCAAATTTTCATTACTTTTTTTAATGTATCACACTAATGTAAACTACTACTTTAAATCACAGTCTCATAATCCTTGACTTACGATATTTCCTCCTATTAACTAGATAAAATGAAAGCAATCACATGAAAACTCCTTTAATATTTTTTTACCTGATAGATTTATAGTTGCACTTATCTTCACCTACTAAGCTCACAAAAACAAGTTTATCCTACTATTCGAAGCTAATCTCTTACCTGTGTTCTTCATCCACTACCTTTCCATCTATACAGATATTTGAACTTTCTATTAATTTGAACTTTCTTCCATATTCTCCAAACTGTCCCACTCTAATGTACTCTTCCACATATTCTGCAAACATTATTAGGTCTTTCCCTCAATATATCGTACTCAATCTTTCTTTTCCCCTTCTTGGTCAAATCTCTAAAGAGTAGTTCACCATCATTGTTCCACATTCTCAATTTACTCACTTTCTGACCCACTGCTTGCAGACCTTTACCCTACCAGTCCACTAGTCAAGATTACTAATGATTGTCTACTTGCCAAATCCAATATATGCAGAGTGTAAGACAGACTGAAAGCAAGTGAGTTAGAGTAATGTGATCTATAAAAATATTTTGTCTGAGACCTGGGTTGTTTGGCTCACTGGATAGAGTGTCAGCCTGAAGAGTGAAGGGTCCTGAGTTTGATTCCAGTCAGGGGCACATGCCTGGGTTGCGGCTCAATCCCCAGTGAGGGGCATGCAGGAGGCAGCTGATCAATGATTCTCTCTCATCATTAATCTCTCTCTCTCTCTCTCTCTCTCTCTCTCTCTCTCTCTCTCTCTCTTTCTCTCTCTCTCTCTCTCTCTCTCTCTCTCTCTCTCTCTCTCTCTCTCTTTCTCTCTCTACCCCTTCCTCTCTGAAATCAATTAAATATATATACATACATATATATATTAGAGGCCCAGTGCATGATTATATCATGCACGTGTAGCTGTCTGTCCGCTGGTCGGGACCCAGTGTGGCCGGCAGCTCCAAAGTCCCTGGGCCCTTAGGGCGAGGCGGAGTGGGGGCGTGGTCCTCTGGCGGCCGGAGCCCAGGCCAAGGTCTTGCCTTCGCCTCCCGCCCAGGAAGGCTGGGGCCGCCGCCGCCTCCTCTGCCTTCTGGCTCCCTCATGAGCCCTCCCTCGGCCAGCCCAGGCTGCGTGGAAACCTGCGTCCTCTGCAGACACCGCCACACGCTCCTGTGGCCCAACTGCCGCCAGACTCCTCCCCGGGGAGCCGCGCCGCCTCGTCAGCCGGGGCCTCCAAATGCCCAGCTCACTGCCCCGGAGGCCCCTTCTGTGCCACAGCACAGCCATGGCGCAGATGCTGAGCTCGCGCCGCCGCTGGCGACACAAGCTCAGTGTCCTGCCGGCCCAATCACCACCCCGGCCACCCCGAGTCCCGCCCCCTGTGCCTCCTGCTGGCCCAATCGTGGGTGTAGCGGAGTGATGGTAATTTACATATTACCTTTTTATTATGTAGGATATATAGTCTGAGAAAGGCAATGAAGGCTCCAACTAAGACACAGTAGGAATGAAGAGACAATAACAGTTGTGTAGACAAGACGGTGAGATGGATTATATGTGAGGAAGAAAAAAAAGGAGCAATATAATGTTAACTCCCATATTTCTCCCTGAGTAACTGGAGAAAGGGTGTAAAGGAGAAAGAACAGGTTTGAGGAGAGTGAAAGTTCAGTCTGGGGTATGCTAAATTTGAGGTGCCTGTGGGATATCCAGGCAGATATGTCCATTATACTATCCTATATAATAAAAGACTAATATGCAAATTGACCAAACAGTGGAAAGACTGGTTGTTATGAAGTTCACTGACCACCAGGGGGCAGATGCTCAATGCAGGAGCTGCCCCATGGTGGTCAGTGCGTTCCCACAGGGGTAGTGCTGCTCAGCCAGAAGCCAGACTCACAGCTGGTGAGCACAGCAGTGGTGGAGGGAGCCTCTCCCGCCACACGGCAGCACTAAGGATGTCCAACTGCCAGCTTTAGACATCCCCCGAGGGCTCCTGGACTTCAAGAGGACACAGGTTGGGCTGAGGGACCCCCCACCCCAGTGCACAATTTTCATGCACCAGGCCTCTAGTTGAAAATCAAAACCTTGAAATCAGGAAAGACTTCTGGCTAGAAATACATATGAAAAGCCATTTCCTTCTGGGTGGTAGTTAAATTTGTGAGCATAAATACAATTCTGCAGATAAAGTGTGTAAAATAAGAAGCACCTAAATTACAGAATTCAGTTATACATGTTTTAATGGGTAACAGTAAGAGATCATAAAGATCAGGAAAATTTGGTGTCACAAGAGTCTCAGAATCAGAAAAGGGGAATAATTTATAGTGACACATGCCATAGAAAAGTCAAATAAGAAGCCCATCAAATTCTACAATTTTGTAAATAAAGTTTGGAAAGATGCATTGGTGGAGAAGAAAAGCCATTTCGAAGTTAAGAATGAGATAAGAATATGAAAACCTCAATGTAAACTACTACTTAAATCACTTAGTTATGAAAGGATGATAAGGCCATAGAGGAGGTCTTAAGATCAAGAAAGCCCTACCTGGTTTGGTTCAATGGATATAGCCTCTGCCTGTGGACTCAAGGGGCATGGGCTCAATTCTGGTCAAAGGCACATGCCCGGGTTGTGGGTTCAATCCCAAGTAGGGGGTGTGCAGGAGGCAGCCGATCAATTATTTTCTCTCTTCGTTGGTGTTTCTATCTCTCCTCCTTTCTTCTCTGAAATATATATATATACTGTATATCCTATCTAATAAAGAGGGAATATGCAAATTGACCATCACTCCAACAGACAAGATGGCCACGCCCATGTGGTCAAAGATGGCTGCCCCCATGTGGACACAAGATGGCTGCCACAAGATGGCCAACAGGGGAGGACAGTTGGGAGGGACCAGGCCTGCAAGGGAGGGCAGTTGGGGACAATCAAGCCTGCAGGGGAGGGCAGTTAGGGGTGACCAGGCCAGCAGGGGAGGTCAGTTAGGGGCAATCAGGTCAGCAGGGGAGGCCAGTTAGGGGTGACCAGGCTGGCAAGGAAAGGAAGTTAGGGGTGAGCAGACCTGCAGGGGAGAGCAGTTGGGGGCAACCTGGCCTGCAGGGGAGGGCAGTTGAGGGCGACCAGACCTTCAGGGGAGGACAGTTGGGGATGACCAGGCCTGCAGGGAGGGCAGTTAGGGTGACCAGGCTGGCAGAAGAGGGCAGTTAGGGGCAATTGGGCTGGCAGTGGAGCAATTAGGCATTGATCAGGCTGGCAGGGGAGTTTTTAGGGGGTGATCAGGCTGGCAGGCAGAAGCGACTAGGCAATCAGGCAGGCAGACAGGCGAGCAGTTGGGAGCCAGCAGTCCTAGATTGTGAGAGGGATGTCCAGATTGGAGATGGTGCAGGCTGGGCTGAGGTACACACACACATACACACACACACACACACACACACATCTCCGTACACTAATTTCGTGCACCAGGCCTCTCTAGTGTGTGTGTGTGTGTGTGTGTGTGTGTGTGTGTGTGTATGTCATTTTTCAGGTAGGCAAAACAAAACAAGACAAAAGACTATTTATAGAACAAGGTCCTTGATCCAAAGAACAGATTAGTCTTGGAAACAACTAAATACATATATTACTCTAAAGAGGAGAGTAGATACAGATGTAGGGCTGATGTAGGTGAGTTGGGAAGTCAGTATGGACAAAGAAAAAAAAAAAAACATGGAAAGATTCCTATCTGTTACTCTCCACTTATTCTATGAATTTGATACTAAGACATCAGATTCAGAGTCAGGAAATCAGATTTTTAAAAATTGTTAAATGAGTTTTGTGCACTCCTGGTAGAAATGTAAAATGGCACAACCTCTATGGAAAGCAACAGGGTGGTTCCTCAAAAAAATTAAAAATAATTATCATACAATCCAAAAATTCCATTTCTGGGAATATCCCCCCAAAAAAATTGAAAGCAGGGACACAACTAGATATTTGTACATCCATGTTCATAGGAACATTATTCATAATAGCCAAAAGATGGAAACAACCCAAATGTCCATTGATGAATAAAAGCATAAACAAAGCATCATATGTACACACACATATACCACACACACACGCACACACATGTATATACCATGGTTTATCTATATTAAAAAAAAAAACCAGTGGTTGTAAAACCATAACGACCAAAGACTGGTCACTAGGAGTTGCATGAAGCACCTCTTGATCCCACAGGCTTCGATTGCAGGGTAGCAGGTGGGTGGGGCCACGTGGTGAAGAGGGCGCGGGGGATGGGAGCTGTGCAGATGGGGGCAGGGAGTGCAGCACGGGTCCCCAGATGGTGAGTGGAGGTGCTCCCACCATGGGGGGAGTGGTGGGGGTGCATGTGGCTGGTGGCCAGGGGAGGCGGAGTGTGGGGGAAGGGTGCGAGCTGGAAGAAGAATTGAGGCAAAAGGTAAAAGCTGTTACTAAGGGAAAGAGCCGAATGGTTCGAAGCAGCCAACGGCTCAGACACTCAACACTGGGGAGAGTGGAATCGGTACCAGCCAGGCACAAATGAGCTCATGAGGCCCGCAGCGCAGCAGCAGGTCTGAGATCCCACCACCCTCTCCCCTTCCCACCTTAAGGTGCTGGCAACATCGGCAGAGTGTCGCGGGGTGCCAGCAGTATCCACAGAGAGTCATGGGGCACTGGCAGTGTCCACGGAGAGTCACGGAGTGCTGGCAGCGTCCACAGAGCGTGCAAGGCGTCATGGGGCAGCGAACATGCCCCTGATGGCAGGCTAGGCCTAGGGGACCCTACATGCGCACAATTCAATCATGCACTGGGCCTCTATATACATATAATGGAATGTTATTTAGCCTTTAAAAGGGAAGGAAAGTCTGACACATGTTACAACATGAATGAACCTTGAAGACATTATGCTAAGTGAAATAAGCCAGTCACAAAAGGACAAATACTCCACTCAGATGAGGTTCTTGGAGTAGTCAAATTCATAGATACAGAAAGTAGAATGGTAGTTGCCAGGAGCTAGGGAAAGGGAACAAGGGAGAGTTATACAGCTTAATGGGCATTGAATTTCAGTTTTGCAAGATGAAGAAAGCTCTAGAGATGGATGGTGGTGATGATCACACAACATCAACGTACTTAATGCCATAGAACTATATACTCAAAAATGGTTAGAATGGTAACTTTTATGTTATGTATATTTTACACAGTTAAAAAAGAAATAATGATTTTTTTCTAAATTGTGAAATGAGAAAAGTTTGGATTGGTTGCTCTTAAAAAATGAGAAAATAATATGGCTGGAGACAACTATTGAGGAGAAGTGTTGGTGTAAGGGTGTCAATTTGTAATGTAGTATTTTTTCACAGAATATGGTTTGGCCTGGATTATGATGGGAAGGTAAGAAACTGAGAATCCTTTTGAAAGAGCAGTGGTTTGGGTAAATTATGGAATATAGTCACATGAAGAAAAATGGAAAGTAAGAAGTTAATACACTAGGAGAAAAGGGAGGAGTCAAGAATTGGCATTCTTAATGAGGCTGAAGAGCAGGTATAGAGTGAAAAGTGGTGGAATGAGAGCACTGAAGGGATAGGTACATGAGATCATAATACTGAAAAATGGCATTTAAAAGGTAGAGCAGTTCCAGGTGATGAAAAGTTTACCTTTTACCCTTTTGCAGCCCTGTCCAGAAGTGACAGGGAACTGTTTAATAAGTATGTCCAGAAGTAAGGAAACCAAGAGACTGTGGTTTCATGCAATACCTATTGAATTATCCACGATGATGTGAAGGATTAGAGCAAAGGAAAATCCAAATGCCAATGTGTTCAATCATTCTGGAAAAATGACCTAAATATCAGTAGATAAAAACCATAAGGAGTGTAGAGGGTAGTTTAGCCAAATTATACAATTCTGAAAATTGGAGAGATGTTTACACAAGAATGAAAGAGCAGGAGTCCAATGCTGGTGGTAAGTAAATAAAAACCTTCCTTTTTCCAGCTTCTGCCTGAAAAAAATAGAGTTTTGGGAGATACTCAGATAATTCTTCATCATACTGATGATTACATAAGCAATAATACCTGCAATACCTTTTAGGTAATAGTTGAGTTGAAGTTTTTCATACTTGTTTTCCATTATTGTATTTTATATCCAAAGACATAAACTGATA